>NC_053398.1:99917053-100274617 GCF_905171765.1 Bufo bufo
TAGCGATAATCTGCCGGAGTAAAGGTGCCGCCGATTACACATTTTGGAGGCACAATTTTTTTACATTAGGAGGTTTCCCTAAAAGCATTAAGACTTCGTTAACATCTCCTTTTGGAGATCCGGCAGGCTGTTGCCTGGGTTTTGGCCAGACAAAAAAACGTTGCATGCAATGGTTGTTTGTCCAGCCAACAGCCGGCATTTGCGCCAGATCAAGCAGCTGGATCTCCAAAACGGAAATGTGAATGCAGCTTAAGCTATCTTCCACTTTTGACAGGACTATTTGGCTTCATCGTATGTATATTTTTTTCCTATGGTGGAAGGAAGATAAGTGGCTTCCAGGTAGTCCAGTCCCTGTTTCACCTGTGGTAAGTTGTCCATGGGCAGCCACAGTGTTCTCCATAGACATGAGTGATCCGCTGACAATTTCGGTATTGTAATGACTCTGCAAATGAGTATACAATCTCAGAAATGGAGCCTGAGGTCTGAAGTTTAAAGTCAGTAAGAAAAGGGCAGACTGAGGGTGGAAGATGACGTAATCTTTATTCTCCAGCTGGCCCATTGCGTTTTAGTTTCTGCAGGGATAATGTTTGAGTAGTTAAGAAGTCATCATTAGAGAATGAGGCTGTGTGATTTCCATTCATGTCTCGGTTCAGTGGCGTGTACAGCATGAGGGTTTTATCCTCCTGACTAATATTTTCGAAGTACCTCAGCTCCTCCTCCTCCCTCAGCAGGACCCACTTTGGTTGCAATGTGATTTTTTTAAGCCGGGGAAGTGTAGACATAACAACCTTATTTGGATTGATTCTGGCTGGAAATTCCAAGGCCTACTGCTGCGGTGTGAATATGTACACAACCCGGAGAAGAGGGGGGTAATAGAGGAGGAAAGAGAAGATGTTTAATGGCCTGGGCTCTGTGCTGATAGGATTCTGCACATGCCACGTCAGATGCAAGTTTGGTTACTGCAATATTTGAAAAACTCAGTACCCTACAGTAGCTTCATAGAAAGCCACTTACTAACGGTGATAATGGCATGTTTACTTGAGTTCAAAACTTTAAGCTTCAGAATAGACACGTTGTACCATGCAATGCTAGCCCACTGATCTATCTGTAAGGTTCACCACAAGGAACACAGAAGGTAAAGGTATGGATGTGGACAAATGTAAGTTAAAGTCATGCAGTATTATATATATATATACAGGGAGTGCAGAATTATTAGGCAAGTTGTATTTTTGAGGATTAATTTTATTATTGAACAACAACCATGTTCTCAATGAACCCAAAAAACTCATTAATATCAAAGCTGAATATTTTTGGAAGTAGTTTTTAGTTTGTTTTTAGTTTTAGCTATTTTAGGGGGATATCTGTGTGTGCAGGTGACTATTACTGTGCATAATTATTAGGCAACTTAACAAAAAACAAATATATACCCATTTCAATTATTTATTTTTACCAGTGAAACCAATATAACATCTCAACATTCACAAATATACATTTCTGACATTCAAAAACAAAACAAAAACAAATCAGTGACCAATATAGCCACCTTTCTTTGCAAGGACACTCAAAAGCCTCCCATCCATGGATTCTGTCAGTGTTTTGATCTGTTCACCATCAACATTGCGTGCAGCAGCAACCACAGCCTCCCAGACACTGTTTAGAGAGGTGTACTGTTTTCCCTCCTTGTAAATCTCACATTTGATGATGGACCACAGGTTCTCAATGGCGTTCAGATCAGGTGAACAAGGAGGCCATGTCATTAGATTTTCTTCTTTTATACCCTTTCTTGCCAGCCACGCTGTGGAGTACTTGGACGCGTGTGATGGAGCATTGTCCTGCATGAAAATCATGTTTTTCTTGAAGGATGCAGACTTCTTCCTGTACCACTGCTTGAAGAAGGTGTCTTCCAGAAACTGGCAGTAGGACTGGGAGTTGAGCTTGACTCCATCCTCAACCCGAAAAGGCCCCACAAGCTCATCTTTGATGATACCAGCCCAAACCAGTACTCCACCTCCACCTTGCTGGCGTCTGAGTCGGACTGGAGCTCTCTGCCCTTTAGCAATCCAGCCACGGGCCCATCCATCTGGCCCATCAAGACTCACTCTCATTTCATCAGTCCATAAAACCTTAGAAAAATCAGTCTTGAGATATTTCTTGGCCCAGTCTTGACGTTTCAGCTTGTGTGTCTTGTTCAGTGGTGGTCGTCTTTCAGCCTTTCTTACCTTGGCCATGTCTCTGAGTATTGCACACCTTGTGCTTTTGGGCACTCCAGTGATGTTGCAGCTCTGAAATATGGCCAAACTGGTGGCAAGTGGCATCTTGGCAGCTGCACGCTTGACTTTTCTCAGTTCATGGGCAGTTATTTTGCGCCTTGGTTTTTCCACACGCTTCTTGCGACCCTGTTGACTATTTTGAATGAAACGCTTGATTGTTCGATGATCACGCTTCAGAAGCTTTGCAATTTTAAGAGTGCTGCATCCCTCTGCAAGATATCTCACTATTTTTGACTTTTCTGAGCCTGTCACGTCCTTCTTTTGACCCATTTTGCCAAAGGAAAGGAAGTTGCCTAATAATTATGCACACCTAATATAGGGTGTTGATGTCATTAGACCACACCCCTTCTCATTACAGAGATGCACATCACCTAATATGCTTAATTGGTAGTAGGCTTTCGAGCCTATACAGCTTGGAGTAAGACAACATGCATAAAGAGGATGATGTGGTCAAAATACTCATTTGCCTAATAATTCTGCACGCAGTGTATATATATATATATATATAGAGTTAAGTTTGAGGCTGCTGTGGCTGAGCCAGTGTTGGACTAAGGTTCTTGGGGCCAACCAGAGAAGATTGTTTTGCAGGCCCAACCCCCACATCATCAATAAAAAAATAGACCCTAGTGGCAAATGATGGGCTCCAAAAACATCCAAATGGATGTTCTTCTCCTGGGGCCCATTATGGTATCAATGCCTGGACCCACTAGAGGATTTACTGGTACTCTGGTGGATCAGTCTGACTTGCATGGAACCATTAAATCAATTACTTATACTCTAAGGCTGGGTTTTTGCTGATGTGTGGTTTCTGCCTCATTTGTTACATTTTTAATTAGAAAAACATCAACTCCAGATTTTGGCTGAAAGTCTATGGGAGTTTTGAAATGCAGGACATATATTTTTTGTGTCCATGGCATTTTTTTTTTATCGCAGCATGGTGGTAGCAATGGTGGTTTTTCAGGCTTTTTTTCAATACTCTTCTCTGCAGGAAAAAAATATTTTATAAAAATACATGACATGAAAAAACACATGGTGTATTGACCTTTTTTCTAGTGGCAAAAGAAAAATTCCAGACCAAATTTGTTTGTAGGAGCCCTAAGAATCATACCCTTAAAGGCAACCTCTCATGAGGACGTAGGTACCCAAACCACCACCAATGTGTTTGGATTTGGCACAAGAACTTTGAACGCTCTATTGAATTGCTTGCAAAGAGTCACAGAGGTGGAGATGCTCCTTAGAGGAGTCATGCTGGCCATCCCCCCTCCTGGCTTGATTGACATCCCACAGTCCGGTTACATCATCATGAGCCATCTCCAGCTCAGCAGCATCTGGCACAGTGAAGCAAAGTATTCTGGCCATGGCTTCCTCTGAGCACTGTGCATGTGCAGTTTCCCAGTGGACCACTTCAAAGAGTTAATTTACTGCTAAAATGGTTAATATTGCTAGTATATGCCCCCATTGTCTGATAGGCGCGGGTCCCACCGCTGGGACTCGCACCTATCTTCTAAACAGAGCCCCAAAAGTGGTGGAGGGCGCACTGCACATGCGCAGCCGCCCTCCATTTATTTCTATGAGGCTGCCAAAAATAGCTGAGTGCTGGCTTGGTTATTTCCATAGGGCCCATAGAAGTGAATGGGAGTGATGGCTGGTAATGCATGGTACGCTACCATTCCCTTCTATGGGGAGGGCGCTTGGTGGTGGCCAGACTGGAGTTTTCCAACCACCACTTTGTCGATATCAGACAATGGGGGCATATCCTCTCAGATGAGACAACCCCTTTAATGTATTTTCACTGCTGTGTAATGTGATTCCAAGAGCTGAAATGGGAAAACAGCTTAGTTTTTGCACCCTACTAAGCAGGAGGCTGGCTAGATCACGCCTTATGAGGGAGGAGCTGTGTATTCTAATGACATCATCCAGTGAATTCGGCCTAATCCACTTTAGTGAGAGGGTCTGGGCAGCGTGATGCCTATTACCACAAGGGGTTCTACATCCCTACATGCTGAGGACAAATGCCAGACCTCTGAGAGAAGGAAGCAATGAATCTATAGACTGTCCAGAACCACAAGGGACTGTACATGTTAGCAAAGGTAATGCTCACTTATGGCTATTGACTTTGCTGCTTGTGGAGAGGGTATATTGTTTCGGCATCCTCCACACTAATATAACGGACTGGCCTTCCATTTGAAGATCTTTGAAGTGGGAGCTGCAGTACTGAATGTGAGAGTTTTTCATGACTATGGTCAGTTTGAGAAGTTGTCTGGATTTAATAAAAAGTGACTATACAGCCTGCTTTCCCATCCTCAGCCTTGGAAGGAGTGTGTGTAGCCTGGAGAGACTGAACCTATCCTCACAAGTATTATATGCCAAGAATACCTCAGTAAAGCTTGTTGGACTTGTTACCTTACATGGGCCTTATTATTGCCTTGTACCCAACACCTGCACTTCTGCTAACATTGTACAACCTACATAAAAAGGAACCCTGCTTCGCACCCATCTACGTAACATCAAGGGCACTAAGCTAAGGGCACTTAAGGGGTATCATACTGTGTTGTAGGCACCAAGTGATCATCCTGCTGTGACAAAGGCACTTAGGGGTATCATACTGTGTAGGGGTGCTAAGAAGGCATCATACTGAGTGGGGAGGCACTATAATCTAAGAGGCACTAAGGGGCTAAAAATGGACAAGTCAAAGATTTCCTTCAATTGAAGCAGGGGCAGAACTAACACCTTTGCAGCCGTAGTGGCTGTTATGGGGCCCACAGTGTCTAGGTCCAGGCCTTGCCTGCCAGAACATACACACACTGCAGGCAAGGCTGAGGCTGTAATGGATGTCTGTTATTCATTACGGCCTGGGCCTTATTTCTTGGCTTGTGCTCTTCCAAGCAGTTACATCATTGCTTTGGAGGGCTGAGTAGAAGCCTGTCTGGCCTGTGCTCGACCTGTGTGCTCTCCTGTCACTGCATCGCACCTGCTGGGGAGAGTGGGATGTGCTCCAGTCATTAGGGGAACAGGGCTAGGTGTGTATTGCTGATTTTTATTTTATTTACACCACAAGGTCTTCACTAATGTAAGGGGAGCAGAACTGTGTGCAAGCATTGGGGGGAAGCACTACTGTGAGGGGGTCTAAGGGGGCATAACTATAGAAATCGGGCACCAAGGGGGCATTCTTCTATGTGTGGGCACTAAGGGGGCATTCTACTGTATAGGGGTCACCAAGGGGTCATAACTACTGTCTGTGGGTACCAAGGGGCCATAACTACTGTGTGGGGGCACTAAGGGGCCATAACTACTCTGTGGGGGCACAAAGGGACCATAACTACTGTGTGGGGGCACCAAGGAGTCATAACTACTGTGTGGGGGCACAAAGGGGTCATAACTACTGTCTGTGGGTACCAAGGGGCCATAACTACTGTGTGGGGGCACCAAGGGGTCATAACTACTGTGTGGGGGAACCAAGGGGTCATAACTACTGTGTGGGGGCACTAAGAGAGAATAACTACTATGAAGGGGGCACTAAGGGAGCATAACTACTGAGTGGTGGACGATATCAGCATGTTGATGGGCACTTGTTACCACCATTTGTAAGCAGCAATTATCGTTAGTATATGGATGAATGATTGGTAATATGATTGATCTCCCCAATACAGTTACCATTTGTCAGCAGAGCTTCAGTTATTTATACTGGGCAATGAGCTGCATCAAATGAACATTTTTAATGGACCACTAAAGATGCTCGCCTGACCAATAAAAATGTTTCGGGTGATCTGTGGAATGTGTACAAGGGGTTACTGGGAAAACGAACATTCATACCCGATAATCAGCATGTGTAAACACGCCCTTGTAAATGAAAATTCACTAACTTATCTACAGTACATCAAATTCTCACTTAAAGGGGTTGTTCCAAAAAAAAAATTCTACAGTTTTCAAACCAGCACCTGGATCTGAATACTTTTGTAATTGCATGTAATTAAAAATTCATTATAGCTACTGAGTTATTCAATAAAATGTACCTGTATAGCGCCACCTGCTGTTTTCTCTGTTTCTAATTTCTCTGCCCTGCTCACTGAGATGGAAGCACATGCTCAGTTCCATCCTTCAACTGCTACCAGCTGCAGTAGAATAATCTACATCTAGCAGAACAATTGGAGCAATAAATGGGGAGATCTCTGGATCCATGCGAGGTACAGGGATAGTTCCTGCTTTGTTAGAAATAGATTTTCATGTACTAGATTATGTCAGATTTTTATTTTTTTCATTATTCGTGGGATAACAGCTTTCACCTACAGAGTCAGATTTTATAGGACAGGCTGTCATGGCTCAGAGGTTACTGAAACTGGGAAGATAACCAAATTCTCCCACTTTTTTACAGGCCAAGACATACTGTATTGGAAGTGCTCCCATATTACGCAATCTACATAAAACAAAAAACACTTTATTCTCCCAATAAAGGGTTACTATACCATGCAGGATGCAGAGGACCCAAACCACAGTGACTCACAATGACACTGACTCAGGGCCAGATGGAGACAATGCAAGATCAGGCTTGATCTGTCCCTGCATTCCTGAGTTGATCATCAGCACACATTAAAAGAATTCCAGAATATCTCAACAATAGGGCAGACGCAGTGGAGAAGACCTATACCCCTGGCAGCGTTAATGAGCTCTCTATTGTGCTGCCTTGGGCTGTCACTGACCACAAATAAACACATAATTATTAGCCTACAGCACTCCATTTTCACACTGCTATATGCACACACCCCTATGACAGACATCTCACGTTAAAGTGATTAGTCTGGTCAGTATGTAATAGGGGCCTAAGATTTGGCTTATTGGATTGCTTTGTGGTTTCAGGCATTTAACAAAATTATGTAATAATAGCTGAATAGCATTTTTTACACTTAAATGGTCACTAACTTTTCACACAACTTTGCAAATATCAATAGTACAAGCAGCCATAAGAAATGTTGTAATATATTTTATCAGAGAGAAATGGCTAGTTCTCCTGTTATGAGCTGTTTACCCCGCCTCCCCTTTTCTCTGAATTTTTTTTGGGGGCGGTCCAGGATGGAGCAGCTCAGGGCAGAATCAGATAAGATGTCATTACAAGTCTATGGAGAGAGGAGGGGGGGAGTAGTGAGCAGGAGCTGAGTATGACACACACAGACAAAGAAATTGCTGCAGTCAAATAGACAGTTTCAATCTCATAACAAGTTATTTATTCACATCTATACAGGTCTGTGCTTCTCTGTAATGTCCTCCATGATCCTGGGGCTGCTTCTGACTTTGAGGAGAAAGTTAGGAAGCAGTTTCTCCTCTACTTTCTGTGATCAGTGGAGTGGTCCAGGACGGAGCATCTCATGGAAAAATCAGATCAGAGTGCTGCCAGCAAACAATGATATTAGGTGCTGAATGAAATATACAATCAACTGATAAAACAAGCGTGTTACAACTTTATTGGGTGTTTGGCAGCACCATTACATGGCCCACTGCTGGGAACAAGTGTTTGTACAAATGCTCGTTACCAGTAATCGCCCCAATCTGCCACTGGCATTAAAAGGTCCTAAGGCTTAAAAGGGTTGTCCCACATTATAACCCCTTTAAATTTAACCAGGTCTGCTCGGTATCAAAAGAAAAAAATGCACTCACCTGCTCCCCACTGCTCCGTTCCACTCTCCTTCCAGTCCCTAGCATGTAACCTTCCAGATGGGGTCACGTACCCTGCTGCAGGTAATCACCAGAACTAGGCACTGATGTGTCCCCATGTAGCACGTCACTGCAACGTTTTTTTATCCGGCCGATTCTCTGCATTCTATGCCGAAACAGCCTGCTGGAGAGCACAGTCGTAGATATGAAACTAGCCTATGGCAATTAGTGGGGTTCCTTTCCCTACTCACAGACCACGAGTCATAAAGATGAAAGCAATATAATATTTCCCTCAGTTTATGCAGAGCATTCGGTCTGAGGAGGCCTGAACCAGTGATGTCCCAGGAGCTGTCTCAGACTACATCTGATTCCCTGTATACATTGGCCCAGATTTAATATTGTGTTTGCACCTCAACTTTGGCACAATAGTCTTTTAGATCTTTTTTTTTTTTCTAGGTCATTTATTATACTGAAATATGCCTAAATGAGGCGTATTTCCGGTGCAGACGGTGGCGACTTCTCCCCGCTCACTCCAGGTCTAAAATTGTGGGCGTGGTGTGGGCGGGGAAGGGGACGGGCCGGCAGGCGTACCAAATGGTCTAAGCTAGGAAGCTGTCTTACATTGAGAACTGGCACTGGATGCGCCAGCGCCTCGTCATAACTTCGGCGGATCCACCGCCAGCTATGGGGCTTTGTTAAGACCGGCGTCTAAAACGCTGTTCTTAATAAATGTGCCCCTTTTTGTCTAAATGCTTACGGTGTCTAATAGTAAATCTGGGCCCGTATAGCTGTAGTGAAAGATCACAGCTCTGTCCTAATGGATCAATCAGCAAGATCTGTGGAAAAGACCTAGCAGGTAACCAACATCCATGCCGAGACTGACTCGTCGCTCATTATATCTGCGGATTTTTAGCAGGTAAACCATTTGGTTTTCAGGGCTCAGCTATGGTGAAGGGACCTCTTTTATTTCTCGTATATTTTCAGCACATTTAATTAAATTTTTACACTGAAAGCTCATAAACTTCAGATCTCTGCTAAATAGGGCAAATAGAACTTCCTGTGTACTCCATGAGAGCAGCATGGGTCTCCTGTCTATGAACATTCTTCATAAGTGATTCATGCAAACTAGAACAAAAGCTAAATTCTAGAGACGTGGCTAATCAGAGTGTGATTCAGTGTTGGCCCGGCATGGTGATTTTCTTCGAGATCACTCATTCGACTCGGCATGGTGATTTACCTCGAGATCCTTAAAGGAGTTGCTTAAAAGTTATCCTGTATCCAAAAGAAAGGGGATAACAGGCTGATCATTGGGGGTCTGACCACTGAGACCCTCACCAATCCCAAACCCTTGTCTGAATGAAGAGACAGGTTGAGTATGAGCGCTGCTGCTCCGTTCATGGGAGATAAAGCTCGACCTGACTCTCCAGGCAAGGGAACAGGACTCCTGTTCTCAGGATCGCTGGGTGTCCCAGCAGTCGGCCCTCCACCGATCAGCTAAATATACCCTATCCTGTGGATATATCATTTTAAAAAATGAAATTTTTTTGATATACAATGAATATAATTTTGAGGAACGTGCTCTACCGACTAGCCAATGAACTGGCTGACAGAAAACACTGCATTTGGAAGGATAAGCTCCATGGTTCATGGTTTTTAGGCCTTGGCCTTTTACACTGCCCATGTGTACGTGAGACTAGAAAGTTTGGCACATTTACAGCTGCTCGTTGCACTCGGGTTCTCTGCACTTGGAGTCAAAGTCCTGGCATAACATGAAACATTGGACATGAAATGTATCTGGATTTATTAAGAGTCCAGGTTTAACTCTCAGTAATGTCCACACAAAGAAGTACAATGACTTACAGAGGTGATGGAGAATATTTCATTGTTGGCGACATAGTTTTCAGTTGTAAATGTTCAATGTATTTAAAAAGCAAACTCTTCCCTTGTGGAAAATACAATGTGTGAGCCACTGTGGCCATAGGATGCCTGTATGCTGAATCCACCATAGCTTAGACCTCACTCACATGGCACTGTAAATAAATCTGTCCCATACAGTATACTATGTGCTTTCCACGTAGTACTGTGGTTTTGTCCATAGGTTTCCATATTCTGTTCATCGTAGGTACATTGTGAGCTTTGTGTACTTCCATATGGTATTCTGTATGGCTACTGTATAATTTCCCATATTTCCTGCTTCGGAACCAGTAGTTTAGAAGAGAAATACGGTACTTCTATAATATGGAGGTCTCACACGGATGAAATTTTTCAGGCTCAGCTGATATTCTAGTCATCGGTCATCCACGTGCCATTCAATGGGGTATAGCACTTGATCTTTATATAGGGTGGCACCAACATGGGTACTACCATATAGGAACTCAAATACTTCTATACCAAAGAAAGCATTACCTTTAGGTGCAGAAACCTCCATAGGACAATATTACCACAGTATTATGGTTCTGTACCACAAAGAACTGGTAGGGCGTCATAATGTGGCTGTGTGCAGGAGGCCTAACTCATCTTATCAAACTACATGTTCAAGTTTTGCTAGTTAAAGGGTTTTTCCAGGATTGACATGTTTTTTAAATACCATCTACATCCGCTGGGCCGGTGAAGTAAAGCATACTTACTGCCTCCCCAAGGTGGCTCGCTAGCTGTCTTCACTGTCCTTCGGTCCTCGCATATACAGTACAGACCAAAAGTTTGGACACACCTTCTCATTCAAAGATTTTTCTTTATTTTCATGACTATGAAGGCATCAAAACTATGAATTAACACATGTGGAATTATATACATAACAAACAAGTGTGAAACAAATGAAAATATGTCATATTCTAGGTTCTTCAAAGTAGCCACCTTTTGCTTTGATTACTGCTTTGCACACTCTTGGCATTCTCTTGATGAGCTTCAAGAAGTAGTCACCTGAAATGGTCTTCCAACAGTCTTGAAGGAGTTCCCAGAGATGCTTAGCACTTGTTGGCCCTTTTGCCTTCACTCTGCGGTCCAGCTCACCCCAAACCATTTCGATTGGGTTCAGGTCCGGTGACTGTGGAGGCCAGGTCATCTGGCGCAGCACCCCATCACTCTCCTTCATGGTCAAATAGCCCTTACTTTCAAAGTTTTCCCAATTTTTCGGCTGACTGACTGACCTTCATTTCTTGGCCACTCGTTTTTCTTTACTTAGCTGCTTTTTTCTTGCCATAATACAAATTCTAACAGTCTATTCAGTAGGACTATCAGCTCTGTATCCACCTGACTTCTCCTCAACGCAACTGATGGTCCCAACCCCATTTATAAGGCAAGAAATCCCACTTATTAAACCTGACAGGGCACACCTGTGAAGTGAAGACCATTTCAGGGGACTACCTCTTGAAGCTCATCAAGAGAATGCCAAGAGTGTGCAAAGCAGTAATCAAAGCAAAAGGTGGCTACTTTGAAGAACCTAGAATATGACATATTTTCAGTTGTTTCACACTTGTTTGTTATGTATATAATTCCACATGTGTTAATTCATAGTTTTGATGCCTTCATAGTCATGGAAATAAAGAAAACTCTTTGAATGAGAAGGTGTGTCCAAACTTTTGGTCTGCACTGTACATTATGGCACAGATTGTGTCACGTGCACCGCTGCTGCCAGTGACCGGCCTCTGCAGGGATGTATCCCCAATCATCATGTCACTGCTGGGTCATGTGCTGCTTGACACCTGGGACCCCTGCCAATCAGCTGTTTGAGCAGGCACCGGCACTCCTGTGGGTTCCATGGCCTTCTCTCAGCTTACTCTAGGCCAGTGACATCACTTCATAGGTCACGTGGCATAGGCGCACCTCAGCCCCTTAGAAGTGAATGGGGTTTAGCGCAATACCAAGCACGACCACTATACAATGTACTGAGCTGTGCTTGGTGAGCTGTGAGAAGGTCATGGCGCTCATGCCGGTGCCTTCTCAAACAGCTGATCGTCGAGGTCCCAGGTGTCGGATGCCCACCGATCAGATACTGATTACCTATCCAGAGGGTAGGTCATCATTTAAAAAGTGTTGGAAACCCCCTATAACTGCATTATTTGTCCTAGACCTGAGAGCTGTAAAGTCAAAACTGGCCAAAGATATTAGACATGTCAAATTCCCCACATCTACAAATATGTATTCCTGTGTTATTTTCCAACCCTTGCATTTGGTGTAGCACATTGTATCAGTGTGGACTGCGCCTGTAAACCAGTCCGGAGGCCTCTCCTGTTCCAGCTGTGCCGGGGCGATAGTTTCTTTCATAATTGCAGCATGAGCTTTGTTTCCAAATGTTACAATCCACAATCATAGTCTATTAATGCAGAGGGGAAAATGGTCCTTAATTGTAAAGGTTGAAGGTTGCCATAGGTTCACCCGCGGTAAGGCCATGTCACATGCAAGTAAGGGTACGGCCACACAGTCAGGTTTCTGCATGCAGTTTTCAAAGCCAACATCAGGAGTGGATCATAAATGGAGAGAAAGTATTAAAAACAGATACAACTTCTATTTTTTGAAGGTTGCCATATAGAGCATTCACCTGAAGGAAGTATTTATTGGGCATAAATAGCTGATAATAATCGGCGGCTTACACAACAGATTGCCTGTGGCTGATGGGCAGCAACCCATATAAATATACCTTTCATATCCATATTAGCCAAGGACTGTGACATTACTGCATCAGATCGACCAGTGGGAACAAAGTCCATGTCAAACTCCATAGCTAGGTAATATAGTAATTTAGAAAGTGAAAATATTGTCTGGGTTTAGTATGAGAGGCCAGTAAACCCTCAGCAAAATCTAATAATCCCCAAATACACGATCACGCATACATCTCCATCATTCACTTTAATATAAAATGTGAGATGGCGGTTGTATAATCAACCAAGACTGGGCCCCATTCATTCCCAATACACTTTAGGTCCCTAATGGCAGACCCCCTCCAGTGATTTTAATGACATTTCTGACTGATGGGACCAATATTCATTACGTTTGTTCCTAGTATAGCACCAACATACTGTGTAGAGCTGTGCATAGAGCGTGCTCACATCAGCCTCGGACTTACATAAATTCTAGAGGCTTATTCTGGCTTATTCTAAGCCCTGGGAGGACATTAGAATATGAAGATAAGACCTAAAAATGCATGGAGGCCCTGAAAACTCATGAAGACGAAGAATTAGGATTACGCTGGTTTCACATGTCTCTGTGAGATCCCTGTGAAGCTGTGACTTTAAGTCAGTTAAACCCGTGCTAAGGCCATGTCACATGCAAGTAAGGGTACGGCCACACAGTCAGGTTTCTGCATGCAGTTTTCAAAGCCAACATCAGGAGTGGATCATAAATGGAAAGTATTAAAACCAGATACAATTTCTATTTTTTGAATTCACTCTAGGCTTTGGCTTCCAAAACTGCATCAGGAAAACCTGACTGTGTGGCCGTACTAAGGTCCTGTTCACACCACATGTTTGCATCAGGTATCGATACCTTTAAAACAGAAAAGTAACAGTCTGGCTACCCTGTGGCATACTGTCATCATTGACATCTATTGTCCCAAAAAAAAATATCAAACCCCGGAACCTTCTGGAAGCATTCTATTCTGTGAGATTTTTGCGTTCTATTGCATCCTGTCTTAGCGGTAAATTGGAGTCCACAAAAAGTACCTTTCACCAGGATATAAAAACATCCTGCTACTCTGTCCTAAGACAACTCCCAATTAATACTAACTGACCGGATGAGGTAGATTTTCAGAATATCATAGGAAATATTCATTAACAAATTTACAGTAACTCACAGCATGCAGTATTATGACCAGGCAGATAGATGGCAGAGGACTATCTTTTTAAGACTAAGCAGAACTATCAAGGAAGTTGACCTTCATGCTTCTCTTAAAGTCAACCTGTCCGGACTATTAGGCTGCTTTCCCACCACCTTCCAGCCACTGATAGACAGACTTCTCCCTATGCACAGTAATAGCGAGAAAGCTGTTAATCAGGAGCTGGAGGTCGGGGGCAACCTGCATATCATAATTATCATGGGACTCCTTGCAGCCAGAGGATTGCTTGCTGATCACACGCTGCAAGCACTTCGCTCGACAATGCCATTACCTGTAGTCCGCACAGGCGCAGACTACAGTGTGTAGGGTGCATGCGCGGGATTTCAAACAGGCTCAGGGATTACGTCAGCGCGCCGGCTCTTGAATATATTATATTAGAGGCGGCGCTGGACTCAGGAAGGCGGCGCTGGGCACCGGACCGAGGGGTGCGACTGGGCACCAAGTCAGGAAAGGACATCCCCTTGGGCAGCTTATGTAAGTCATTAGCATATGACTAAAATCGATTTTATAAAGAAATAAATCAAGACTATTAGTTAATAAGGGCATCATATAATACAGCTCAGGGAGACCTACAAGTAGCTATGTTTTACTGTAGGGGGTAAAAGGAATCCCTTCAACATGTAAGTTCTGGAGTTCTCTCGATGAGCGTGTTCACTGCAGGAAACAAGCTCCGTGCAGGCGATGTATTTCCGGTTATGAGCACTGCTTATCTGGAGTGGGTTTGCAGCATTGTAATGATTTGTGATCCTTCCTGGCCGTAAGTCTGCTGAACTGTAGTCACATAATGCGATGACTACAGTTCAGTAGACTTATGGTCAGGAAAGAATTTGCAAACCTCATAAATCATCATGATCCTGCTAATCTACTCCCCATGATCAGTGTCCATAACTGGAAAGACATCTACCATGTGATGCGGTGGTTGTACGAGCCACAGCTGGTTGTAATTAAGCTAATTAGAACTGCATTGTTTAGTCGGTCTGTATTGTTAATGGTTGCGCGGTATTGCGGGTGCCGTGTGGCCATTAACAATGCATATCACAGTGCGGCCCTAATTCGTTTAGATTAATTAGAGCCAGCTGTGGCTGGATCAGCACACGGTACTTGAAACCGTGAAACCGCGACACGACTGTGCCGTGTGGTCATACCCGAACACGTGCGCTGAAATCAGCGTGTCTGTCAGTACTTTATGCTGCCCCCAGGGAGGGCACCATAAGGAACCGGATGGGTTGCCTCTAAGCCGCCATGTTTCAGGCTTGCATGGAGCAGCTCCACACTAGGCACAGTAAATAATTCCCCTCTTCTTTGTTTCTTTATTACTACAAAGTCAGTTTCTCTTTTGACTAGGAGGAAGGCTTTCAATGGCATACAATAAGTAATGTCGTGCTGTTCACTTGGAGGAAACAGCGTCTTCAATTCAATAAATCACCCATTCATGCTCCTAGTTCCGGCCTTGCTACAGTGTAAGGAAGAAGGAGTACTCAGGCTCCCATTGTCTTCTTCTCCAAACACGCACAGAGTAGCAGCCGACGCAATATGTAGAGAAGTGGGAGCTATTCATGAAGTGGAGTAGTGCTGAGGTCCAGCTGTGAAGCTACACAGGAAGGACACGAGCAGTAGACATAATGGTCTGAGATCTTCATTGGTTCTCATCCTCTAGTTAACCTTTAGACATGTATATCTCTAGATATCAGATGATATATAGCTGTAGTTATACAGGTGAAACTCGAAAAATTAGAATATCGTGCAAAAGTCCATTTATTTCAGTAATGCAAATTAAAAGGAATTGCATTAATGCAGCTTAAAATTAGAATTTTGTGAAAAGGTTCAATATTCTAGGCTCAAAGTGTCACACACTAGTCAGCTAATTAATCCATACCCCCTGAGCAAAGGGTACCTCAAAATTGTGAATTTGGGGTTTCATAAGCTATAAGCTATAATCATCCAAATTATAACAAATAAAGGCTTGAAATATCTCGCTCTGCATGTAATGAGTCTATCTCATGTGTTAGTTTCACCTTTTAAGTTGCATTACTGAAATAAATGAACTTTGCACAATATTCTAATTTTTCAAGTTTCACCTGTATATTGCATGTTCTTACATAGAGGATATAAAGGCTAGTGAGGTCCCCAAATGTTCTTACATAGAGGATATGGAAGCTAGTGAGGTGCTCAAATGTTCTTACATAGAGGATATGGAAGCTAGTGAGGTGCTCAAATGTTCTTACATAGAGGATACGGAGACTAGTGAGGTCCCCAAATGTTCTTACATAGAGGATATGGAAGCTAGTGAGGTGCTCAAATGTTCTTACATAGAGGATATGGAAGCTAGTGAGGTGCTCAAATGTTCTTACATAGAGGATACGGAGACTAGTGAGGTCCCTTAATGTTCTTACATAGAGGATACAGAGACTAGTAAGGTCCTTAAATGTTCTTACATAGAGGATACGGAGACTAGTGAGGTCCCTAAATGTTCTTACATAGAGGATATGGAAGCTAGTGAGGTGCTCAAATGTTCTTACATAGAGGATATGGAGACTAGTTAGGTCTGAGGTCCCCAAATGTTCCTACATAGAGGATATGGAGGCTAGTGAGGTTCCCAAATGTTCTTACATAGAGGATATGGAGGCTAGTGAGGTGCTCAAATGTTCTTACATAGAGGATATGGAGGCTAGTGAGGTGCTCAAATGTTCTTACATAGAGGATATGGAGACTAGTTAGGTCTGAGGTCCCCAAATGTTCCTACATAGAGGATATGGAGGCTAGTGAGGTGCTCAAATGTTCTTACATAGAGGATATGGAGGCTAGTGAGGTGCTCAAATGTTCTTACATAGTGGATACGAAGACTAGCGAGGTCCCCAAATGTTCTTACATAGAGGATATGGAAGCTAGTGAGGTGCTCAAATCTTCTTTCATAGAGGATATGGAGACTAGTGAGGTCTGAGGTCCCCAAATGTTCCTTCATAGAGGATATGGAGGCTAGTGAGGTTCCCAAATGTTCTTACATAGAGGATATGGAGGCTAGTGAGGTGCTCAAATGTTCTTACATAGAGGATATGGAGGCTAGTGAGGTGCTCAAATATTCTTACATAGAGGATATGGAGACTAGTTAGGTCTGAGGTCCCCAAATGTTCCTACATAGAGGATATGGAGGCTAGTGAGGTTCCCAAATGTTCTTACATAGAGGATATGGAGGCTAGTGAGGTGCTCAAATGTTCTTACATAGAGGATATGGAGGCTAGTGAGGTGCTCAAATGTTCTTACATAGAGGATATGGAGACTAGTTAGGTCTGAGGTCCCCAAATGTTCCTACATAGAGGATATGGAGGCTAGTGAGGTGCTCAAATGTTCTTACATAGAGGATATGGAGGCTAGTGAGGTGCTCAAATGTTCTTACATAGTGGATATGGAGGCTAGTGAGGTGCTCAAATGTTCTTACATAGAGGATATGGAGATTAGTGAGGTCCCCAAATGCTGCTACATAGAGGATATGGAGACTAGTGAGGTCCCCAAATGTTCATACATAGTGGATATGGAGGCTAGTGAGGTCCCCAAATGTTCATACGTAGAGGATATGGAGGCTAGTGAAGCTGGTCCCCCAGTGATCGATACATGATATAGGCTTAGACAACCGATCAAACCTCACTAACAATCAATATACAAAAATAAAGAAGGGTCTAGCCAAATTAGATAAAAAAAACATATAGTACCACCATTAACCTCAAGAAAAATTACAAAATAATAATAAAATCTAAAGTTTATTAAATCTCACAAATAATGACATATTAGCAGGGCTGTCTTTAACAAGGGGCAAAAGGAGCAGCTGCCCCGGGCCCAGTTGCTCCTGGGGGGCCCAAGGCAGCTGCCTCTTGAGCCCTGCTAGCCACTGCCCCGGGTGTCAGGCTGTCAGCTACACAGGGGGTGCTGCCATGCCATGCCTGCCGGCACTCCAGGCAGCGTACTGTGAGAGCTGTGATTCTCTAGGACCTTAGATGAGATCATCACCATGTGACCAATAACCTAGCAATATTACTGGTCACATGGCTATGAGTTCATCAAGGTCCTTTCTACCAGGAGTGTTGCCTTAAAGAGGACCTTTGACCGATTATGACAATGTGAACTAAGTATACAGACATGGAGAGCGGCGCCCGGGAATCTCACTGCACTTACTATTATCCCCGGGCGCCACTCCATTCTCCCGCTATGCCCTCCGGTATCTTCGGTCACAAAGTTATGGTAGGCGGAGTCTGCCCTTGTTCTGCTGTAGCGCTGGCCAATCGCATTGCAGAGCTCACAGCCTAGGAGAAAATAACCTCCCAGGCTGTGAGCTCTGCGCTGCGATTGGCCAGCGCTACAGCAGAACAAGGGCAGACTCCGCCTACCATAACTTAGTGACT
The DNA here is from genome assembly GCF_905171765.1 of Bufo bufo. Lineage (NCBI taxonomy): Eukaryota > Metazoa > Chordata > Amphibia > Anura > Bufonidae > Bufo > Bufo bufo. The sequence goes on from NC_053398.1 coordinate 99,935,194, forward strand.
GAAATCTCTGCCTACTATAACTTACTGAGCGAAGATACCGGAGGGCATAGCAGGAGAACGGAGCGGCGCCCAGGCATAATAGTAAGTGCAGTGAGATCACTGGGCGCCACTCTCCATGTCTGTATACTTAGTTCACATTGTCATAATCGGTGAAAGGTCCTCTTTAACTGTGGAGCTTTTTTTGTGAAGATTACATCAGAAAAAGGTGACTGGGGCTGTTATGCTAATATACTGTAAACTACTGTATAGTGGGGTGCTGTATAGTGTGGGGGCCTGTATACTGTGGGGGGCTGTATACTGTGGGGGCCTGTATACTGTGGGGGGCTGTATACTGTATACTGTGGGTGCTGTATATTGTGGAGTGCTATACTGCTGTACTGTATAGTGTGAGGGGCTGTATACTGTGGGTGCTGTATATTGTGGAGTGCTATACTGCTGTACTGTATACCGTGGGGGGCTGTATACCGTGGGGGGCTGTATACTGTATACTGTGGGTGCTGTATATTGTGAAGTGCTATACTGCTGTACTGTATACTGTAGGGGGCTGTATACTGTGGGGAGCTGTATACTGTGGAGAGCTGTATACTGTGGGGGCTGTATACTGTATACTGTGGGTGCTGTATATTGTGGAGTGCTATACTGCTGTACTGTATAGTGTGGGGGGCTGTATACTGTATACTGTAGGTGCTGTATATTGTGGAGTGCTATACTGCTGTACTGTATAGTGTGGGGGGCTGTATACTGTATACTGTGGGTGCTGTATATTGTGGAGTCCTATACTGCTGTACTGTATAGTGTGGGGGGCTGTATAGTGTGGGGTGCTGTATCGTGTATAGTTTGAGGTGCTGTATACAGTGAGGTGCTATACTGCTCTACTGTATACTGTGAGGTGTTGTATACTGTGGGGTGCTGTATACTGTGGGCTGCTATACTGCTCTACTATATACTGTGGGGTACTGTATAGTGTGGGGTGCTATACTGCATACTGTGTGGTGCTGTATACTATAGGGTGCTATACTGCATACTGTGGGTTGCTGTATACTATAGGGTGCTATACTGCATACTGTGGGTTGCTATATACTATAGGGTGCTATACTGCATACTGTGGGGTGCTGGGGTGCACTGTAACACTAGGGTCGAGCCCTGGTCTCCTTCCTGCAGAGCGGTGCACCATTAGTATTATTGCACTGCATTGACAAGAGGCTCCCACAGAAATAACATAATTGCGTGGACAAAAATCACAATATAGAATATACCATAAATTTCAATTCAATAAATCATATAGATACCCATATTGGCGAGGGTCTCAATTATGCCCCGTGTGGCAGAAACCCTCAACGCGTGTTTCGCTATGCAGCTTCATCAGGAGGCCTCTTGTCTAGGGGGTTAATGGTAGTACTATATGGGTTTTATGATATAGGCTTAGCATGCAAATGGTACATATTTAGTTATAATACCAGTATATAAATCTGCAGCTTGTTGTGCCAGTTTGCACTTCAGCATAAGTGGTCAACACAATAGGGATGTATCAAAAGTGGTGCAAAGGAATATTGGCTTAGTTGCCCATAGCAACCAATCAGATTCCACTTTTTAATTTTCCGAGCTCTTTTGGTAGATGACAGGATCAATCTGATTGGTTGCTATGGGCAACTAAGCCAGTTTTCCTTTGCACCACTTTTGATAAATCTCCCGCGATATGTTTCTTGAGTTTCCCCGACAGTCATGGTGTAAGGGTAAAGATGTGGATTTACGGCAACTGAGTTTCATACAAAAATATCCAGTGTTTACAGTAACAGAGAAGTAGATAAGATTTTAAAAGATGTCATCCACGCAATAAGGGGCATGTTCAAGCTGTAATCGGCATACAACATGAAATGCGGTGCAGATTTTAAATCTGCATAATTTCAATTTATGTTGCAGAGCATAGGGTGCAATCTGCTGCAAATCCACAGCAGAATCGACGCTATTTGGTGAGGATTTTGCAGCTGCAGAGGACCAGCTACATGTGGACTGCCATATCACAAGAGTTGTGGTATACAGTATATGCTCATGTATTTTCTTACCTCATGTCCATCTTCTCCATGCTTTTTTCCATTTTGACCTGTTTTCACCATGTTAACCAATCATTCAGGTTGCTTCCATCCTGTCTGTAGCACTTCCTGTTACTGTATCCAACCAAACCCATGATGCACTTCTCCTTTGTCTAACTCAGCTCTAGCACCGCCCCTAACAACGCCCAGATAGTTTATAGCTCCTCCCACCCAAGTTGTTACATAGACACTCCCCTATCACTGCCCCACTCATGGACATAACATCTCAGGAAATAAGAGCTTCATGGACATGGTCATGTGACCAAAGCCCAGAATGGAAGACGGCATCAATAAAAGTAAAAGAAATACATTACAAAATGACAACTACCTTCATAAATGATTATTCTAAAGGATGTTCATGCAAATAGAAATACCCTTTAACACAGCATTGATGCTGCCCATAACTACAACATCTCAATTATGACTAGCGGACATCTTGGATAGTGACTGCTGACAGTGTACTCTCTAAAGTGGTGTTCCAAGGCTCGGTAGTCACATGTGGTTCTAAGGCTCTCTGTATGTGGGCCCTCCATATAGACCAGACCAGTCTCTGCACAGTGTAGCTCCCATCCAGGTGAACTTATTGAGAACGTCTTTATTAGACTCGACCTTGACTAACATTTTGAGCATGGCTCAGCGCCACCTTTTGTGTTTGAACGTTTTGTAGGACTTTTCTTAGTTTGGCACTTGTTATTGCGAATGATAAAAAGTATCCATGGCAAGAAAAAATTTGAGACTTTGCCATAGTCAGAGGTTGGTTCAGAGGTATGAGAACGTCTGACTGCCCTGTGATTAAGCTACTAAGTAAATATTGTGTAAGGGCTCTTTCATCCAGGTATGACATTGAGCGACTTCTGGCAGGAAAGGAAGCAACTGCTGAATAATGTCAGATGAATGCAATTTAAAGACCAGTCATTTATTTATTTGAACAGGCTCTCCAGTCTCAACACAGAATCCGTGATTGCATTATAGTGGTTCATTAATATTGCGCTGTACATATAACATTTACCGCAAAGCGTGTCTGGCTATAAATGAACGTCAACCTGGCAACAGACATACAACTCTTCAAAAGGAGTACAAAATGTAAAACATATATTTTAGGGGGAAAAAATACCATATTTTTCTCCCTATAAGACACACCTGCCCATAAGATGCACCTAGCTTTTAGAGGAGGAAAATAAGAAAAAAAATATTTTACATCAGACCTCCGATCAGACTCCCAATTAGACCGCCAATGTTAATTAATCCTCAGATCAGACCCTATAATGTTATTTAAAACTCTGATCACACCCCTACCCCCATTGTATTTCAGACCTCATATCAGACTCCCAATGTTGATTAGACCCCTAGTGTTTCTCAGACCTCATTTCAGACCCCCAGTGATTAGCAGACCTACAATCAGACCCCCAGTGTGTCTCAGACTTCAGATCAGACAAAAATTAAAAAATTAAAAACTCACCTCTCCTGCTTTGGACAAGGACACCACTCGGGAGATCCTCTTCTTGCCGTGCTGTGACCTGATGTTGCACAGCATGAGGTCACAGAGCTCACCAACGTCCTCCGCTGTGCGCAGGTCAAAGCACAGCGTGCGGCACCGGAACACAAAGACGAGGGAGCAGTGAGTACAGAGCCAGCACAAGGAGTGCTGTATTCACTGCTCCCCGCTCCTGCTGTACTAATGGCCGCTAATGTGATCATTACTATTCGCCCCTTAAGGAACACTGACATTTTTCTCCCACTTTTGGTGCGTCTTATAGGGCAAAAAATACGGTATATATATATATATATATATATATATATATATATAGTAAGGTGGCAGGTAAAGTGTTAAATGGCATATATATTCCACCTAGGTTACTCACCTATACATGGTGAGGCCTACTTAAAAAAAGCCAGGCTGCATTATGTGAGAGAGAGCCAAACAGGGTAGTTGCTCTGTGTGAGCAGAAGGTGCAGGTTGCTGTTACTCTGTGTTATTTGGGACAGTCAGGTACGTTACTGTCTAGTTAGTGCTCGGACGAGCAGGAGTTTCTTTGTTATGTTTTCTTTTTGAACCGTGCATCCTGTACATCTGCTGCCTGTTTACGCTGACAATAAATGCCGGAAAGGAGCGCGCTTTGAAACCTTAAAGTTTGTCTGGGTCTCTATAGCATTGGACTTGCTCAGAGAAAAGTCCACTATATATATATATTTTAGTGTACAAAAGTCTTAGACAAATGTAGAAAAATTGCTGCAAAAACAGAAGTGTTAATAGTTTATTTTTATCAAGTGAAGTAAAGTGAATGAACAAAAGAGAAATCAAAATCAAATCAGTATTTGGTGTGACCACTCTTTCCCTTCTAAACAGCATCAGTTCTTCTAGGTACACTTACACACAGTTTTTGAAGAACCTCGGCAGGGAGGTTGTTCCAGACATCTTGGAGAACTAACCACATCAATGCTAAGAAATACAGGCAGATACGTCTCCATCATGCAATACCACCAAATTGATTCTGCGGCAGGAAAACAACCCCAAACATACAGCCAATGTCATTAAGAACTATCTTCAGTGTAAAGAAGAACAAGGAGTCCTGGAAGTGATGATGTGGCCTCCACAGAGCCCTGATCTCAACATCATCAGCTCTGTCTGGGATTACATGAAGAGACAGAAGGATTTGAGCAAGCCTACATCCACAGAAGATCTGTGGTTAGTTCTCCAAGATGTTTGGAACAACCTTCCAGCCGAGTTCCTTCAAAACCTGTGTGCAAGTATACCTAGAAGAACCGATGCTGTTTTGAAAGCAAAGGGTGATCACACCAAATATCGATTGGATTTCTCTTGTTCATTCACTTTATTTTTATGAATTAACAAAATGTAAACATATAATATATATAGGTATCATTTTAAAAGCATTCTTATTTTGCAGTACTTTTTCCACATCAGCCTAAAAGTTTTGCACACTACTGTATATATGTAAATGGTAGTTCCTTTAAGTCCTCATTTTTTTTATTGAAAACACGATTAACATTTTATGCGGGATTTGAAAGTCCACACAAAGCGCTGACTAAGAAAGGGCTAAGAAATACAAATGAATTACCCTAAAAATGTTTGAAGAATGGCCTGCAAATAGCTCATACTCTTTAGGCACTCCTTGGGGAATAGCTATTCCTCCAGACACCCCATATACATGCATCCTTGGCTGTACATGTGTTTTCAATAGCAAGAGAGGAATAAGCCGCTGGAATTTTATATTTAACTATGGAAAACTTACCGTCTTATAGGCTCTCAAAACCCTTAAAATCCAATGCAGGGATAGACACACACACATAAATAGGGGAGACTTCAAGCTCTAGAACTTATGGTCTGATATCTTAGATAGGTACAGGGGTATAAGTATGATTAAAAGAGCCCCATAGCTAAATAAGATGTGGCCCCGCAATCTGCGCCACATATACGTGGGAAAACTGTCACATATCTGATAGTAAATGACCCCCTATAAGTTCTTGCACCTGACAGGGCCAGCCCAACCTCTGGGCCCCATAGCAAGTGCTATGGCTATAGTTACGCCCATGTTAATAAACCTTTACATAACTTGCAGTCTCATGCTGGGAGGGACCATTTTCCAGCCAACATTTGACAGTCATGCCCTGAAGAGCTTCTAGCATATTAGGCAATGAACAAACTTGCTTTTCTGGAGCAGAAGAGTCTCCTGGTGCCTACAGCATTCTCCCTGCAAAACTAACACCTCATTCAGTTACCTTCCCTGTAGAGGAGAAAACTGACAGCAATGCAGATAGAACGTGTAACGAAACTAACAACAGCAGACCTTTCAGTAGAGTTAATGTTTAACATGTTGGCTGGCGGACAGGCGCCTTCACCAACAGCTATAGTCACCTCTCAAGCAACATGTGTAGGACACTTGAGTAAGCGCTCAGCCGTGTAAGGCCGAGTTCACATCCCCGTTTCGTTTTCCATTCTTGTGATCCGTCAGAAGAACAAAAAACAATTAAAATATGTATTCTGTATTTTGGGCATCCGTTATGCACATTTTGCATCCATTTTAGCCATTATCGTCTGAGATTTATTATTTTAGATGGAAAAAAGTCCTGCACTAAGTACTTTTTTCCGTCTATAATAACGAAGACCGAAATGGGTAAAACGGATGCAAAATGTGCATAATAGTAATGAGCGGCATAGGCAATATTTGTTTTTGCGATATTTCGCGAATTTTTCGCATAATATTCACAATAAATTAGCGAATTCTAGAATTTGTGATCCCCAGTCATTATTTTCGTGATTGCGCAAATCAGCACTAATGATGCGCATATTTTTTGCGCAATATATGCAACTTCACATTTTATCAGGTCTGAGTAGATATTACTGATTGGTGCACTAAGTATTGTTGTGACATCACAGCACTATGTCTGTAGCATGTATGTATGGACAGCAGAGAAACAGTAATCCCTATCACACTACCTAACACCCTGCACTGGAGCCTATCATCTACACTATATCACTATCTAACCTACACTGAGTATCTTCCACTAACTATCTGTATTATATATATGAGCTAACTATCTAATGTAATTGGATAAGGAATAGGATCCAGATGAAAGCACAGAGCACATCAATGTCACTGCTCTCTCTCTCAGAACTGCAAAAAAAACTGCATAAAATGGCAACTTTCCTATTAGTGATGAGCTGCAGGGACAATATTCTAATTTGCGATATTTTGCGAATATTCATCATATATTCGCGAATTCGCAATTATTTTCTTGATTGCGAAAATCCCCAATGTAATATGCGCCTATTGCGCGCACATTACAGGCGTGGGTCACTGTTGCTCCATTTTTCAAGCTGCTAGAAGTTTCCTGAGACTGGAGAAAATGGTTGGCACGGCAGAACATTACAATAGCTTTATATGCAGATAGAGTGCTCCAATATATTTGCGATTGCGCAAATCGGCAATTAATGATGCGCATATTTTGGCGCAAAACGTGCAACTTCACATTTCATCAGGTCTGACTACATAGTGATTGGTGCACTATGTATTGTTGTGACATCACAGCTCTATGTCTGTAGCATGTATGTATGGACAGCAGAGAAACAGTAATTCCTATCACACTACCTAACACCCTGCACCAGCTACACTATATCAGGATATAACCTACACTGACTATCTCCCACTAACTATCTGTATTATATATATATAAGCTAACTAACTATCTAATGTAATTAAACAGCAAAGCACAGAGCACAGCAATGACACTGCTGTCTCTCTCAGAACTCCATAAAACTACAGAAAATGGCTGCTGGGGAGGTTCTTATATAGTAAGGGGTAGGCAACTTTCCTATTGGTTGCTAGGGATGTTGCTAAGCTCAGACAAAGATATTGCAGCCTTCTCATTGGCCCACAAGCAAGAAGGGAGGTTACTGATGAAATACAAATCTAGAATATTCGTGAATACAAATATATAGTACTATATTCTAAATGTTCGCAAATTCTCGAAGTGGCGATATTCACGATTAAAATTTGCGATACGAATATTCGCGCCCAACACTATTTCCTAATGGTTGCTAGGGATGTTGCTAAGCTCTGACAAAGACATTGCAACCTTCTCATTGGCCCACAAGCAAGAAGGAAGGTTACTGATGGGAAAAAAAAAATCTAGAATATTCGCGATTACAAATATATAGCACTATATGCAACTTCACATTTTATCAGGTCTGAGTAGATATTACTGATTGGTGCACTAAGTATTGTTGTGACATCACAGCACTATGTCTGTAGCATGTATGTATGGACAGCAGAGAAACAGTAATCCCTATCACACTACCTAACACCCTGCACTGGAGCCTATCATCTACACTATATCACTATCTAACCTACACTGAGTATCTTCCACTAACTATCTGTATTATATATATGAGCTAACTATCTAATGTAATTGGATAAGGAATAGGATCCAGATGAAAGCACAGAGCACATCAATGTCACTGCTCTCTCTCTCAGAACTGCAAAAAAAACTGCATAAAATGGCAACTTTCCTATTAGTGATGAGCTGCAGGGACAATATTCTAATTTGCGATATTTTGCGAATATTCATCATATATTCGCGAATTCGCAATTATTTTCTTGATTGCGAAAATCCCCAATGTAATATGCGCCTATTGCGCGCACATTACAGGCGTGGGTCACTGTTGCTCCATTTTTCAAGCTGCTAGAAGTTTCCTGAGACTGGAGAAAATGGTTGGCACGGCAGAACATTACAATAGCTTTATATGCAGATAGAGTGCTCCAATATATTTGCGATTGCGCAAATCGGCAATTAATGATGCGCATATTTTGGCGCAAAACGTGCAACTTCACATTTCATCAGGTCTGACTACATAGTGATTGGTGCACTATGTATTGTTGTGACATCACAGCTCTATGTCTGTAGCATGTATGTATGGACAGCAGAGAAACAGTAATTCCTATCACACTACCTAACACCCTGCACCAGCTACACTATATCAGGATATAACCTACACTGACTATCTCCCACTAACTATCTGTATTATATATATATAAGCTAACTAACTATCTAATGTAATTAAACAGCAAAGCACAGAGCACAGCAATGACACTGCTGTCTCTCTCAGAACTCCATAAAACTACAGAAAATGGCTGCTGGGGAGGTTCTTATATAGTAAGGGGTAGGCAACTTTCCTATTGGTTGCTAGGGATGTTGCTAAGCTCAGACAAAGATATTGCAGCCTTCTCATTGGCCCACAAGCAAGAAGGGAGGTTACTGATGAAATACAAATCTAGAATATTCGTGAATACAAATATATAGTACTATATTCTAAATGTTCGCAAATTCTCGAAGTGGCGATATTCACGATTAAAATTTGCGATACGAATATTCGCGCCCAACACTATTTCCTAATGGTTGCTAGGGATGTTGCTAAGCTCTGACAAAGACATTGCAACCTTCTCATTGGCCCACAAGCAAGAAGGAAGGTTACTGATGGGAAAAAAAAAATCTAGAATATTCGCGATTACAAATATATAGCACTATATTCAACATTTTTGTTAATTCTCAAAGTGCCGATATTCGCGATAAAAATTCGCAATTAGAATATTCGCGATCAACACTAGCATAACTGAGCATATCAGATACTTAAAATAAAGGATCCATTTTTTATGTTCTTCTGATGGATCAGAAGAACATAAAACTAAATGGTGATGTGAACCTTGCCTTACAAGTATTGGCCTGAACACAGAACATATGTGATCTGCATGTTCATGTTCCTTTTTCTATACATGTGCTTGACCAATAAACATAGCATCATAGTATATAATACAGTATAATGAAACACAATATATTATAGTAGTATATAGTTCAATATAAATGAACACAATACTAGTAAATACGTACATACCGTTGAAAGCAGTTTACATATACTATATAAAAAGACACACATGCATGTTTTTCCTCAATATCTGACATGAAATCAGAATAAACCTTTCCTGTTTTTGGTCAATTAGGATTACCATAATTATTATTATTTGCCAAATACCAGAATAATGAGAGAGAGAGAATGTTTAAGGCATTTTTATTACTTTCTGCAATGTCAAAAGTTTACATACACTAAGATTACTATGCCTTTAAACAATTCTGGACTGCCTATATGATGAGGTCATGTGTTTAGAAGCTTCTGTTAGGTTTGTTGGCAACATCTGCGTTAATTGGAGACACACCTGTGGATGTATTTAAATGCACACCTGAAGCACACTGCTTCTTTGTATAGCATCATAGGAAAGTCTAAAGAAATCAGCCAAGATACCAGGAAGAGAATTTTGGGTTTGCACAAGTCTGGCTCAACTTTGGGTGCAATTTCAAGATACCTGAAGGTGCCTCGTTCATCTGTACAAACAATTATACACAAGTACAAAGAAGATGGGAATGTTCAGTCATCATACCACTCAGGAAGGAGACGGGTTCTGTGTCCCAGAGATGAACGTGCTTTGGTCCGACATGTGCATATCAACCCAAGAACAAAAGAAAGACCTTGTGAAAATGATGGCGGAAGCTGGTAAGATTGTGTCAATATCCACAGTGAAATGAGTACTGTATCAACATGGGCTGAAAGGCCACTCTGCCATGAAGAAGCCATTACTCCAAAAGAAACATAAAAAAGCCAGATTAATGTTTGAAATGCACACAGGAACAAAGAGCTACATTTTTGGAGACATGTCCTGTGGTCTGACAAAACTAAAATTGAACTTTTTGGCCATAATGACCATCGTTATGTTTGGAGGAAAAAGGGAGAAGCTTGGAAGCCTAAGAACACCATCCCAACTGTGAAACATGGGGGTGGCAGCATCATCTTGTGGGGTGGTTTTGCTGCAGGAGGGACTGGTGCACTTCACAAAATATATGGCATCATGAGGAAAGAAGATTATGTGAAAATACTGAAGCAACATCTCAAGACATCAGCCAGGAAGTCTGGAGGGAAATGGGTCTACCAAATGGACAATGACCCAAAGCATACTGCCAAACTGGTCACAAAGTGGCTTAAAAATAACAAAGTCAATGTTTTGGAGTGGCCGTCACAAAGCCCTGACCTCAATCCTATTGGAAATTTATGGGCAAAGCTGAAAAGGTAGGTGTGAGCAAGGCCACCAACAAACATGGCTCAGTTACACCAGTTTTGTCAGGAGGAATGGGCCCAAATTCCGACCAACTATTGTGAGAAGCTTGTGGAAGGATATCCAAAATGTTTGACCCAAGTCATACAGTTTAAGGGCAATGGTACCAAATATTAATGAAATGTATGTATTAATGAAATGTATGTAAACTTTCGAATTTGCAGAAAGTAATAAAAGTGCCTTAAAACATTCTCTCTCTCATTATTTTGGCATTTGTCAAATAATAATAATTATGGTAAGCCTAACTGGCCAAAAACTGGAAATGTTTATTCTGATCTCATGTCAGATATTGAGAAAAACATGCATATGTGTCTTTTTGTATAGTATATGTAAACTTCTAGTTTCAACTGTATATACTGTATTAGGGCTGTTGTGTGTTCTGTGTTGTGATTTTTTGGAGACTTTCGTTGCTTTGTATTTGTTCCCATGGGCGGATCATTGGAAGAACCACAACTGTTGGGTGGAATGTAGTGGTTTGTTAACTAGTGTCCCTTTTGGTTGGTGGGAATATTTCCCCTCTCCCTTCATGAACAGAGAGATTAGCACTAGTAGCTTTGAACTTGAGCACTCTGACCTCTCTGTCTCCGTTGCGAGATACTTCACATTCCTTGACTAGAGTCTGCTAAACTATTAATATTTCACAAAGTTACATTACTCCTCCGGGTTTCAGAGCCATTTTAATATTTGTTTTGCAGATACATTCATTTATGTGGGAAGGGAAGACTGCACACATTGCCTTCTACATAATTAAAATGCTTACCGGTATTTAACTCACTGCTGCTTACAACATTACATACAGATATGTTACAGTATATTAGGCATAAAGTGTATTTCTGTGTGTTTTCTCTATGTTGGGTTTTCTCTAATTCTAAAAATTAGAAGACTGCTTACAGTATGTACATAATATAATCATATAAACCAGTGTCTATACTGAAAGTTTTAGCTCTGGCACAATTACAACTCTCAGCCTGTGGTTCTCATTGCATGCTGTGAGTTATAGTTTTACCACAGCTGGATATTCAGAGGTTGAAGACCACTGGTATGAACCAATTTGGTCAATTAAGGAATTGTCCCAAAAACATTGTCATTAATGTTGTTGTATCTATGTGTTTTGCAGAATGTATTGGCCAAAGCTCTGTATGACAATGTTGCGGAGTCACCAGACGAGTTGTCCTTTAGGAAGGGGGATATCATGACGGTGCTAGAACGTAACACCCAAGGTCTAGAAGGCTGGTGGCTTTGTTCTCTGCATGGAAGACAAGGAATTGTCCCTGGAAACAGGCTGAAAATTTTGGTGGGAATGTATGACAAGAAACAAGGAAGTGACCAGAGCCAACAGAAACCTCAACCACAGGCCCAGCAGCAGCCACCTCAAACCCCTTTGCCTTATAACAATCAAAGTGTCTACAATGTTCTTTCCACAAATCAGTACACCCCAATGCACTCATCTTACCAGAGCCAGAGTGCAGATAGTGTTTACTTGGTTCCAGCCCCACCCAAAGGACAGCAAACACATTACCAGGCCCCTCAGGGGTCACAGCACCCTGGTCAAACAACTCCTTCTAAGCAGCCTACTTTGTATCCGAACCAGCTACCCCAACATCAGTTCACAAGTCAAGTTCAAGACATATATCAGGTTCCTCCATCCATGAATCCATCACAGGAGCTCTACCAGGTGCCAGTAGGATCCACCAGCCCACCTCAGTCTCAGGACATTTATCAAGTTCCACCTTCTGCAGGGACAGGACAAGATATTTACCAGGTGCCACCATCAATGGCCCCATCTCAAGAAATTTATCAAGTGCCACCATCCATGGATATGCGAGGAGGAGGAGAACTCAGAAAGCCTCCAGGAAAGGTACGGCGCAAATCATTCTCTATGAATTTTGTATTTTTTTTTCAAGCAGCTTTACTTAGATGAAGCATCTCTAATGCTTCAATTCTGAAGTTGTCCTTCCCATAATTTACCATGAAATTCATCGTCTGCTTTCTGTGTACCAATTCTAAAGCATATAAAAATATAGACAGTGGTTCTTCTGTGTATACCGCTCTGCCACAATGTCTCTAATGGGATCAGTTCTACACAGCACGACTGAATGATATCCATTAGCTATTGATCCATCAGGAATGAGCTTTGATAGAACCGCAGCCTGATAATCTCCTGCCTGAAGGGGATGAATGTATGTTTGTAAAAAAAAAAAAAATCAGCCACACCGAACCTAAAGCTATGCTAGTGCTTGGTCTTGTTAATTTGTACACAGTGACTGACAATTTTTCCATGCAATTTACTAATCAGACACTTAAAGGGGTTGTCTCACTTCAGCATTATCACTTCCTAATGTATTGTTATTATCCATATTGTCTCCTTTGCTGGCTGGATTAATTTTTCCATCACATTGTATACTGCTTATTTCCCTGCAATCCAGCAGTGGTAATCGTGCTTGCACACTATAGCATGCCGGTGTTCTGTGATATTTCCCATACCCATGAAATTTCCCTACCCTCGTCACTTCCTGTTGTGACGCGGCCGCACCTGACATGATGTTCCCAGCTTTGGAAGGAGGTGTGCCGCGCCGTGCAGGCACACAACAACGGAAATTTCACACCAGAGATGGGAAGAAGGGCCACCTAATGCACTGGCCGACACTGCGCATGCGCCGGCAGCCTCAGCAGTGGTTAGAGGGTATGGAAAAATTACAAGCCAGTGCGCAAGCGCGGCTAACTACTCCTGTCGGGATACACAGCGCGTGCGCACCAGCCGACAGAGAGATCTTTTATACCGAACATCCATCCGATAACCGCGCCTGCCCACTGTGGGGGTAGGGAGATCTGATAGCCTTTTGTTCTGTTAAATCTCCCTACTATTCACTGCGCACGCGCGGTGTCTGATCATCTGGAGCCAGCTGAGAGATAAGGCGCAAGCGCGTTAGGTGGCCCCTTCTCCCCAACTCTGGTGTGAAATTTCCCTACCCCGTCATTGTTTGCCTGCGCGGCTCTCGTAGCGCTCCAGCGGCTGGAGTGAACACAATATATCTACCTCCAGTAAATAAAGGAGAGAAACAGCATAAGAGGAGGTTGGAACCGTGACTGCCAGCCGGAGCGCACACACAGCCGAAGTCACTACAACATATTAACCCTCAACTTTCTGCTGGAAAGAAATATAGACAATAAATGGTGAAAGAGTGAAACAATTAACCAGCCAGTCTATCACTGAGAATTTTTAGAGTCTATAATGTCTAAATAGCTGTTTTAATAATAATAAATAAATAAAAGTGAAGTTTTATAAAAATATTACAGCACATAAAAAAGACGTATCCAGGTCACAAGGACCACGTATATCAGTTACCTGCGCGGCGCGGCACACCTCCTTCCAAAGCTGGGAACGCCATGTCCGGTGTGACCGCGTCACAACAGGAAGTGACGAGGGTAGAGAAATTTCACGGGTAGGGAAATATCACGGAACACCGGCCTCTTGTAAGTTGCTTGTACTAACTTTGTCTACATGATAAATGCCATTTGAAGTGACAACCCCTTTCAATCTGTTTTTGTACACGCCCAGTAGCTACCAACTTCTAAACTACTAGTATCCTTCAAAGAACATAAAGATGAATGCTGAAGATGTGTCTACCAGGCCTGTAACTTGTGTCTGGGGTAATAAATAGTGATAATCGAGCAGGCTCGGCCGAACACCTGTTCGGCTTGAGCATCTCGATGCTTGGCACTTGGCGGTACTCGGCTGAGTACCGCATATGCTCGAGCGCAATGCTCGAGTCTCCTCCACGCACGTTTCTTGGCTGCTATGCAGCCAATAAACGTGCAGGGAGATACTGGCAAGCACTGTGATACCGTAGCCATGTTGGCTACTGGCATTACAGTGATTGGCTTGCCAGAACGCGTCATCAGGTGCTATAAAGCACCCGATAACACGTGTTCGGCTCAGTTTTAGTCAAGGAGAGGTGAGCATAGGAAGGGAAAGACAGTGTAGGGAGTGTTATTGGAAGATTTTTATTACAAAAACTTTTCAGAGACCCAAAAGTCCTTTTAAGGACTATTGTGTGTGACAGCAGCAATATACACTCACCTAAATAATTATTAGGAACACCATACTAATACGGTGTTGTAACCCCTTTTGCCTTCAGAACTGCCTTAATTCTACGTGGCATTAATTCAACAAGGTGCTGATAGCATTCTTTAGAAATGTTGGCCCATATTGATAGGATAGCATCTTGCAGTTGATGGAGATTTGAGGGATGCACATCCAGGGCACGAAGCTCCCGTTCCACCACATCCCAAAGATGCTCTATTGGGTTGAGATCTGGTGACTGTGGTGGCCATTTTAGTACAGTGAACTCATTGTCATGTTCAAGAAACCAATTTGAAATGATTCGAGCTTTGTGACATGGTACATTATCCTGCTGGAAGTAGCCATCAGAGGATGGATACATGTTCTCATTCTGTTTACGCCAAATTCGGACTCTACCATTTGAATGTCTCAACAGAAATCGAGACTCATCAGACCAGGCAACATTTTTCCAGTCTTCAACAGTCCAATTTTGGTGAGCTCGTGCAAATTGTAGCCTCTTTTATCTATTTGTAGTGGAGATGAGTGGTACCCGGTGGGGTCTTCTGCTGTTGTAGCCCATCCGCCTCAAGGTTGTGCTTGTTGTGGCTTCACAAATGCTTTGCTGCATACCTCGGTTGTAACGAGTGGTTATTTCAGTCAACGTTGCTCTTCTATCAGCTTGAATCAGTCGGCCCATTCTCCTCTGACCTCTAGCATCCACAAGGCATTTTTGCCCACAGGACTGCCACATACTGGATGTTTTTCCCTTTTCACACCACTCTTTGTAAACCCTAGAAATGGTTTTGCTTGAAAATCCCAGTAACTGAGCAGATTGTGAAATACTCAGACCGGCCCGTCTGGCACCAACAACCATGCCACGCTCAAAATTGCTTAAATCACCTTTCTTTCCCATTCTGACATTCAGTTTGGAGTTCAGGAGATTGTCTTGACCAGGACCACACCCCTAAATGCATTGAAGCAACTGCCATGTGATTGGTTGACTAGATAATTGCATTAATGAGAAATAGAACAGGTGTTCCTAATAATTCTTTAGGTGAGTGTATGTTTTTAACGCATCCTGTGCTAAATAGCGTCTAATAGGCCGCTGTGGACAGTTAAATTATCCGCGCCACATCTCCTGTGTAAAGTGTGCGCATCCCTAAAATATCAGTGACATCCAGTGTACTTTTTCCGTAGACGGTGTCCGCTGCGGACAGTTAAATTATCTGTTCAACATCTCCTGTGTAAAGTGTGTGCATCCCAAAAATATCTGTGATATCCAGTGTACTTTTTCAATAGAAGGTGTCTGCTGCGGACAGTGACATTACCAGCGCCACATCTCCTGTGTAAACTGTGCGCCTAAAATTTTTATCTGTGACATACAGTGTACTTTTTCCGTAGACGCTGCGGACATTGACATTACCGGTGGTACCTTTCCTGTATAACGTTTCATCATCCTAAATACCTGTAACATTCCCTGTAATTTTTTATTAGCTGCTGATGACAGCATTGACATTATCTGCGGGATATCTCCTTTGTGACGTTTCCACATACCAAATACCTTTTAAAAAAAAATTGCGCATACACTTCCAAATCCTAGGCTACTGTACGTGTGACATACTTTCAAGCATATATCACAGTTAAAATAAAAAAGGCGAGCTGTAAGGGACGGGGAAGTGGCCGTGATGCTGATGGTGCATGCAGAGGCCGTGGCCCTGGGCTCGTTGAAACTGTGCCCGCTGCCAGAGCACAAAAAAACTGTCATCCACGATACCTAGCTTCATGTCCCAGTTTGCAGGGCGGCGCAGGACACCACTTCGAAGTCAGACCAGTGCGACCAGATGGTTGGTTGGATTGCAGCAGATAATGCTTCCAGTCAGTTAAGCACCACCCTGTCTTCCACCAAGTCCAGTCTTGATACTCCTTCCTCCCACCATAGAGAGTCTGGCCAAACAAGTGATCCCACACTCGGATATTCCGAGGACCTCTTTTCTTCGCCATTCCTTGATTTGGCCCTCTCGCCAAGCACGCTTGAAGAGGGACAGATCTTGTCCCCTGATTCCCAAACTCTTGAGCATCCACAGTCACAAGAAGATGACGGTGGGGAAAGGCAATTACTGTTTAATGAGGTGGATGATGATGAGACACAGTTGCCAATAACTCCACAATGGGTCCACAATCTGTGTCTGCGGCTCACACCACTGCCTCCTCTTCTCCGGTGTTTCGTGCCGGCCAATCCCCTGTCCAAGACGCAGGCCCAGATGCCTCCCGCACTGCACCTGGACCTTTGCAAGCACCATCAGCGACCACATCCACTTCCGTGTCCCAGCACAGCGTCCAAATGTCCTTACCCCAGGAGCTCCCGAGCACTATGGTGCTCGATCAACATTAGTAATAAAGCTTTTTCTTTTAGAGACAACCAAGTTGGCATGGGTAGTCTAATAGTCCAGGCAATGCTCCCTGAAGAAGAACTCCGAGAAGAAGAAACACTGGGGTCATTTATCAAACTGGTGTAAAGTAGAACTGGCTTAGTTGGCCATAGCAACCAATTACATTTCACCTCTCATTTTGCAAAGGAGCTCTGAAAAATAAAACATGGAATCTGATTGGTTGCTATGGGCAACTAAGCCAGTTCTATTTTACACCAGTTTTGATAAATGTATCCCACTGTCTCTGTTGTGCCACCTATTGACGGTGATGCCTTATAAGTCAGTGTCAGACCTTTTAACAGGCTTAGTACAATGATGAGTATAAGTCAAGCTAAAATCTGGTCTCTTTTTCTTACGGAGAAGATTCTGGTTTGGCTTACACTCAAGTCATGTTAAGAAGCCTGTAAACAGGTCAGACATGGACCTTTAGGCCAGCTACTCCCAATAGGGGGCACTAGAGATAATTTCCTTCTTCCGGTACAAGTACTTTGCGGACTTGTCATTCATATCACTGCCCCACTCTCTCATGAACATCAGCATTGCTGAGATGTTTCATTTGCTGTAGGCCTTAGGCTACATGCACATGAACGTATGTGTTTTGCGGTCGGCAAATTGCGGATCCGCAAAAAAAAAAAACAGATGACATCCGTATGCCATCCGTTTTTTTCCCCGCAGATCCATTGTAACAATGCCTAAAATGGACAAGAATAGGATATGTTAAAATTTTTTTGCGGGGCTACAGAACAGACATACTGATGCGGACAGCACACCGTGTGCTGTCCGCATTTTTTGTGGACCCCCTTGAAATGAATGGGTCCGCAACCTATGCGCAAAAAACACGGAAACAACCAACGTTCGTGTGCATGTAGCCTTATTCACAGTCAGTGTTCGGTCAGTGATGTCCATTAGTGATTATGAGCCACACAGAACAGGTGCAGCTCTTTCCCCTTATTCCTTATGTCTGTGGAGGCTCCACTCCTAGTTTTGGCTCACAATCACCGATGGAAATCACTGACCAAAACACTGACGTGTGAATAAAGCCTCATTCACACGTCCGTGTCTGTGCTCAAATCCATGAGCAGGTGGTCAGTGATGCATCCGTAAAGGATCCGTGTTTGGTCTGTGTGTCCGTTTTTTGCTATCCGTGTTGCATCCGTGTTTCACTGACACTGAACAGCTGAATTATTTTTTTTCAAGAATCTCTTCTTAATGATCCGTGAAACACGGATGCAACATGGTTGGCATCTGTAGTTTTCACGGACCCATAGACTATAATGGGCATGATGGATCCGTGAACATGGACAGAATAGAGCATGCATCCGTGCTAAAAACACTGACCCACGGACCGTGCTAAAACACTGATGTGTGAATACACACATTAAAATAAATAGGGACGTGTGCTGTCAGTGGAGAACATGTACAGCACACGTCCGTGAAACACTGATGTGTGAATGAGGCTCAAGGCCTTGTGGTTTTGTTTTTCCTATTGTGATTACTTCGCTTCCAGGTTTGTTTATCCTTTCGAAGCTCAATGCCAAAAACCTCCTCCAGGCAATTTTAATTTTTATCTTTGCATGTCCATGATAGTCCAGATAAATAAACATGGAGTCATTCAGACTGCAAAACCCTGTCTGCAGCCCAGTCTTAGAGGGGTTGTACAGGTTGACAAGAACCTGCCCTATGTAGGTTTTGATGGGATTACCTCTGGTGTGCTTGTTCCTGAGGGACTACACCAGGGGCGTTGCTAGGTTAAAACTTTCGGGGCCTGGTCCCCTGATGTTTTGTCCCAGGCCCCGAATGTCCTGTCTGCCTGTTAGATATAACTGTATTGCCGTCCTCAGGATGGCAATACAATTAAATCTAATGCCTTGCAAGAGCTGAAGGACCTGTGATGACATCACAGTCCATGTGATCAGTTCTAAATGCAGTAGCTGAAAAGGACCTGGGATGATGTCACCATCATGTGACCAGTACAGGAGAGGATGGCACAGCAATGAAGAGAAGTCCTGGGAAGAAGCTGTGGTGAGGTCTGCTACATGAGGAGAGGTAAGTGAAGGGAGAGGCAGAGCAATGCTGGTAGTTGTAGTTATTCAACTGGGACTGTATGTTAGGGCTGAAGTTATTTACGTGGGACGGGGGGGGGGGGAGTGATGGTATTTATATGGGACTGAATATTGAGGGGTGATGTTATTTACATGGGACTGTACGTTGAAGGTGGCTGGGGAGGGGGTGATGTTATTTACATGGGACTGTATTTTGGAATGGGCTGTAGATAGAGAGGGATGTTATTTACATTGGACTGTATATTGGAGGGGGCTGGAGAGATAGTGTATGGTGGAGGGGCTGAGGAGTTATAATTTCTGAGGACAGTAAACGGAGGAATATAACTACAGGGGGCACTGCAAGGGGCATTATAAATACTGGGGGCGCTTCAAGGCGAGCATTATAACAGTAGGGGGCAATATAAATAATGGGTGAACTGTGTGGGCATTATAACAGTAGGGGACTATATAAATACTGGGGCACTTCAGGGTGAGCAGTATAACAGTAGGGAGTATTATAAATACTGGGGGCACTGTGGGGACATTTTAAATCCAGGGGACATTAAGCGTTCCTATTACTACTGGGGGCTCTATAGGAGGGACTTATAGATCCACATCATTTCTATTGCGAGCATTATGGGGGCCTTATTACTACTGAGGGGTCTGTAGAGAGCTTTATTACCACTGGGATAACAATAGGGGTCTTATTTCTACTAGGGGCTCTGTAAGGACATTATTAATACTGGAGGGCTCTTCTACTAATGGAGGCACTCTTGGGGAGCACTATCACTGTTGGGGGCACTGTAGGGGCCAGTATTACTAATGAGGGTATTCTAGAAGGGAATTACCATTGGTGGGACTATGAGGAGTACTATTACTATGGGGGGGCACTCATTTATCTTCAGGATAGTATTTGGGGGTAGAGAAAAGTGAGGAAGCTAAGATGTCCGTGTTTCACACTCTGCAGATACGAGGTGCGGCTGGGAAAAGTTGTCCGGACCGAATGGAGAAGATGATGACAGAGAAGGTCTACATCAGAGGAGACGTCACCTGGGAGGCCCTGGATGTTAAAGGTATGAGCTGCTGTATAGCAAGTACAGTAAAATGTCTTCAGTGCTAGTGTTTGCAGGGGTAGGGGTTGGGGGGAGGGTGATTGATTGACTTCGAGAATTGGGCAATATTTATTGGGGCTTGGGCCGTTGATCTTTTGAGACCCTAGCAACGCCCCTGGACTACGCTCTTGAGCCAGAGGCCCTCCATCTGATAGTCATGTAAAGTTTGGCCACAGAGCAAAAATGTTCTATTGTTAGCTAAGATATAATAGAAATAATACTCTGTAACATGCAATGCCTTTATGAAGTACACGTGAATAAAACAGGAATTATATTAGAAGCTGACGAAGCACATAGCTGCATCCACACAATGCTTACCCATTGTGAAGCTCATTCCCACATCCCAAAAAATAAGCCCATCTTGAATGTATTTCCATAACTGAAACATTATGCACCCAATACACATTCTTATTTTATTCCAGAACGCTACATTTTCAGCATCCCGTAGAATGGAGTACATACAACACTGCACAAATTATTAAAATATATTCCAATATTTAAAAAGCAGAAAAAAATTAAAATGACGGTACCTTTCTGTTCCTGCAAATAGATCTGCCTTCATGGATTACGGCAGGAGCTGCTGTCATATGAGTGCTGCTCCACTGTAATTATCACGCCATAGCTGAAAACAGGAGCTGGCCTACAAACTGCTTTCTCCTGGGAACATGACCCCATGGCAAATGCGTTATTTAGCAGTATGAGGAATGACCATATGGCACTACCTAACAAGGCATTCTGTCATTCAAACGGGTTGTCAGATTTTTTTTAAGGCTACTTTAACACTAACGTTTTAGTTTTCCGGTATTGAGATCCGTCATAGGGGATCAATACCGGAAAAAAACGCTTCAGTTTTGTCCCCATTTATTGTAAATGGGGATAAAACTGAACTGAACAGAACGGAGTGCTCCAAAATGCATTCCGCTCCGTTCCCATACCGGAGAGCAAACCGCAGCATGTTGTAGTTTTCTTTCCATCCTGGAATGCAGAGCAAGACGGATCCGGCATGACCCCCAATGCAAGTCAATGGGGACGGATCTGTTTTCTCTGACACAGTCTGCCACGATAGAAAACTGGTCCATCCCCCGTTGACTTTCAATGGAGTTCATGACGGATCCGTCTTGGCAATGTTAAAGATAATACAACCGGATCCGTTCATTACAGATGCAGATGGTTCTATTATCAGTAACGGAAGCGTGTTTGATGAACCCTGCCAGATCCAGTAAAAACGCTAGTGTAAAAGTAGCCTTAGGCAGAGGCGCTGTTAAAATAATAAAAATAAGTTTTGCTCACTGTGTGAACCCCCTCCGTATCAGCAGTGCTGCTCCATCCTCCCTGCTGGGCTTTGTTTTGCTGACTGCTGCAGCCAATCACTGTCCTAAGTGGTCTTGTGTAAATAATGGTACTCTTGGTAAGCTATCTTGCTACAGTCTCTCTGGCTGGTAACTGTAATCTGGCAATTGTGGCTGTAGTGTCCACTGCAGAATCCAGGTCTTTGTGACACGTGTGGCCAGAAATTAAGTGTGATGGATGCCTTAACTGTAATCCCTCACAAGCAGTAAATTCTGTATAGCTGTAGTTGCAGGCTACTTTACTGACTCCTATGCTTGGCCATGCAGATTCTAAGTTCTTGTCTCCTTCTTCTATCTTTCTCTCTTTCTTGATGTAGCTGAAGCAGTAACTTTCACAGAGATCTGTTAGTCTCTGAATCCTGAAACCTAAGGAGAAGGTGCACATGAGTTTGCTTCCTCTCTCCTCACTCACTAGACTATAACTTTTCCTCTAGACAGGAATCAGGACCAGACCACTGATTCCAAGATACCATACCAGGTCATGCTGGTTGTACATTACATTAAATATATATAACATAACAAACCATTTGCAGATACCCCCTGTACTCAGGAACGGCATAAGCCACCAGATTTGTCTGGCAGCGGTTTTCTCCCTTCTGCCCATTAAATACACATAGACGCTTGGCCGCACTGAGCAGATATGTGTATGGGGAGTTGGGAGAGATAGCTGTCGACTAAATGATTATTCGGTCGATGTCCATTGAATGTGTATGGCCGGCTTAAGGCTAAGTTCACACGAACGTGTGTGATCTGTGGCCGTATTGCGGCCCGCAAATCGCGGGCCGCAATACACGGCCACAGTTCCGTGTGAATTCCGCATCACGGATGCGGACCCATTCACTTCAATGGGTCCGCTAATCCGGAATCGCGGAACGGCCGCACGGGACGGGACCCCTCGGAAGCACTACGGAGTGCCTCCGTGGGGTTACGTCCCGTACTTCCGTTTCGCTAAAAGATAGAACAAGTCCTATCTTTTAGCGGAACGGCCGGATCGCGGACCCATTAAAGTGAATGGGTCCGCGATCCGATGCGGCTGACCTACGGCCGGCGATCGAGCATTGCAGCTCGCTATTTGCGGGCCGCTTCACAGGCACGGGTCACACACGTTCGTGTGAACTCGGCTTAACTCTGTGGCCGATGAGAACCAGGCAGGGTTTTATATGTACAAGTGTCTTTTTGCTGTTTTTAGAGGACCCAGTCAGTGTTTGTTCTTTTAAGTATAATGTCCTTTGTGTCTTTCAATATTCCTTAAGTCAAAAACAAGAGGTAACTAAAAGCAGCTGGTCAGTTTAGAAGGTAATAATTTACTATATAATTACACAGGGGTGAGGGAGGGGCACATAGAAATTAGTTGTTTGGAAGAAGTGTTCATGGAAACGGGTTTTGGATGTGTTTTAGCCTTTGGTTTTCATGTTCCGTCCAGGATCTCTGCTTGTAATTACTGCAGTCTGCCAGGAAAGCACACAATGCTGGAGTCTGACGAGCTATAAATATGGCCTTATTTGTGTGTCTGTGCGTATGCATAGATGTGTCTTCATGATCGGAGCCGTTTAAACTGCTTTATTAGTATTTTATTACAGTCTAAGGGCCCATTCACACGACCGTATATTTGAGACAGCACCCGTTCCGCAATTTTGAGGAACGGATGCGGGCCCATTCATTTCAATGGGCCTGCAAAAGATGCGGACAGCACACATCCGTACTTCCATTCCACGGCCCCACAAAAAGGACAGAACATGTCCTATTCTTGACCTCAATTGCGGACAAGAATAGGCATTTCTATCATAGGGTTGGACGTTCCGTAAAATGAGGAATGCACGCGACCGGTATCCCTGTTTTGCGGATCCAGACGGCAAAAATGGGAAGGGCTAAGGGAAGGGCTCATGCATAAAGCAACAGTGACACATAAACTTCATAACGCTGCCATGTGCATGAGCCCTACACATAAGAGCAGACTATTTTATGTGCATGGTAGTATGTGTCCGGGGTAAGAGAAATTGGGCACGGGGAATTTCAAAATGCCCGATCTTTTGTTCTCACAAGAGATAAGCCACCGCCAGAGAACGGAAACTTTTCCCACCTTTACACATGCACATTTATCTTGTCCAAGTGTGCCTGTGCTCTCAACGAGGAGAAGTGAGTAAGGCCAATTTCACACGAGCGTGGCGGATTAGTTCCGGTTGCGTTCAGTGAAACTCGCACCATTTTGCAAGCAAGTTCAGTCAGTTTTGTCTGCAATTGAGTTCAGTTGTTCAGTTTTTTCCGCGCGGGTGCAATGCGTTTTGATGCGTTTTTCACGCGTGTGATAAAAAAACTGAAGGTTTACAAACAACATCTCCTAGCAACCATCAGTGAAAAACGCATCGCACCCGCACTTGCTTCCGCATGCAATGGGTTTTTCAAAACGCAGAAAATAGAACATAATGCGTGAAAAACAAAAGCGCTCATGTACACAGACACATTAAAATGAATGGGTCAGGATTCAGTGCGGGTGCTATGCGTTCATGTCACGCATTGCACCCGCGCGTAAAACTGGCTCGTGTGAAAGGGGCCTAAAGGCTGTACTACACCTGCCGATTTTTCGTTTTCGTTAGCGATCATCTGGCAGTGTGTCCCATGCATGAGCAAATGATCGTTCATCGGGCAATTGTGATTTTTAAGCACAATAAAAATCTTTTGCCGGCAGCAGATTGTGCTGTCTAATTAATTACGCTCTCTGACGTTGGCAAACCATTAGACAACATGGGGACAAGCAATGGCATAACGATCGCTACGGAGCGATGGCATAATGATCGCCCCTGCCCATCCTGCAGAGGAGATCCGCTCCTTGCCCCCCGGACAATCGCTTGCGCAATTGGCGTGTGTAATACAGACTTAAAGGGAACCTGTCACCTGGATTTTGTGAATAGAGCTGAGGATAAGCCCAGCACCGCCCTGGATCCTCCGAATCTCCTCCTTGCTCCCCGACGTCACAGAGCTAAAGCGCCGTAATCTCGCGATGCGCGAGCTATCGCATGCGCAGTGTCGGCATAGTGTTCCTTCCCTGTGCGGGCATCAGCCTCAGGGAACGAACTGCGCATGCACTAGCTCTGGCATCGCGAGATTACGGCTCTATAGCTCTGTGACGTCGGGGAGCAAGGAGGAGATTCGGAGGATGCGGGGCGGTGCTGGGCTCCTTCACGCTGGACTCATCTGCATATCTGTCAAATCTTTTTTTTTAGACAATAAAAGCACACAGAGCTATGGGGACTGGGTGCTAGCGGCCATCTAGCAACCCATGTCCTCAGCTCTATTCACAAAATCCAGCCTTTAAAGGCTATGTACACCTTTGGGGGCAATTTTTTATTTATTATTGCATTGTACTAATTTTGACCTAAAAGGGATCAGAAGAACGGAAAATAAACGGTGATGTGAGCTCGCCCTAATTGAATGGGTCAGTCTTCAGTCTTCTATTCTGAACTTGGCCAGCACCTGGATGGAGACGTCGTCCATGTGAAACTAGCCTTATCCCAGTAGAGCCCAGTGACTCCATCAAGGAAGCATGCCACAAGCAGGACTGGTGCAAGGATTTTTGCCACCCTAGGCAAAAGCTAATTTTGCTGCCCCCCTTGACTCCGCCTATTGACCACACCCTTTGACCCGCCCCTTTTTTGGTCACCCACCTATTTATACAGACTGTACCCTTCATTGTGGTAAGGCCACGTTTTCTCTCTCCAGCTACATACCATGTCATCCACAGATCCCCACAAGTGTCATCCACAGATCCCCACAAGTGTCACATCCACAGATCCCCACAAGTGTCACATCCACAGATCCCCACAAGTGTCACATCCACAGATCCCTACAAGTGTCACATCCACAGATCCCCACAAGTGTCATCCACAGATCCCTACAAGTGTCACATCCACAGATCCCCACAAGTGTCACATCCACAGATCCCCACAAGTGTCATCCACAGATCCCTACAAGTGTCACATCCACAGATCCCCAAAAGTGTCACATCCACAGATCCCCAAAAGTGTCACATCCACAGATCCCCAAAAGTGTCACATCCACAGATCCCCAAAAGTGTCACATCCACAGATCCCCACAAGTGTCACATCCACAGATCCCCACAAGTGTCACATCCACAGATCCCCACAAGTGTCATCCACAGATCCCCACAAGTGTCATCCACAGATCCCCTCCCCGCCCAGCGCCGCCTCCTAGCTAATTTATTTACTTCACTTGCCGCTGAGGTAAATGCAGAGAAGCGCCGTAATCTCGCACAGGCGCACTGGATACAGTAGTCTACGCCCGTGATGACTACTGGCAGAGACATCGTCGAGCGAGGTGTGCCGAAGATGGCGCATGCGCACTTTGCTCGACGATGCCTCTGCCAGTAGTCCGCACGGCCCGGGCGCAGGCTACTGTATCCAGTGCGCCTGTGCGAGATTACGGCGCTTCTCTGCATTTACCTCAGCGGCAAGTGAAGTGAATAAATTAGCTAGGAGGCGGCGCTGCGGGCCGGATAAAAAGGTCCTAATGCTAAGCCTGGCCAGAGCGGCGCCCCCAGCAGGAGTGCGCTCTACGCGGTGGCGTACTTTGCTTATGGGTGGCGCCGGCCCTGGCCACAAGCCAGAGCAGCCTGTGTCCGAAATCGCCATCTCACACTGGCTATTAGCAGTCAAATATACCCACAGAAGATATGTGTTTTCTCCACTTTTTGGAGAAAAAGCTGCAGCTGGCAGGCCACTAATTACAAATTAGCTCTAATTACAGCTCATTTAACATGCAACCCATACAGATGGGCTACAGGGGGACTGGCAAGAACCGAGCTTCAATTCAGTGGCTCGCTCAGTTCTCAGAAAAATAGTGTGCTTATCCTGCTGAACATTACAAACCTTTTCGAAGATGAGACTGTCCGTTATTATAATTATTATCATTACAATGTTATTAATATAAATAAGAATCATTATTAGTTTTTGGTTTTTAATTGTAGATGCATTTCCTGTTTTGTTTGGGTTACTATAAATATGTATGTTTTGTGCTTTGTAATGTTTTGAGCTCTGATATGTAATATTATACAGTACAGTGCTGAGTATAAGGCTGACCTCGCGCATCTGTATTCTGGAGTCCATCCAGGACCAACAGCAGGTTAAGGGTCCATTCACACATTCCTAGAATGGGTCCGCATCCGTTCCGCAAATTGCGGAACGGGTGCGGACCTATTCATTCTCTATGGGGCAGGAATGGATGCAGACAGCACACAGTGTCCGCGGCTTCAGAAAAAATAGAACATGTCCTATTCTTGTCCGCAATTGCGGACAAGTATAAGCAGTTCTATGGGGGGTGCCGGCCGGGTGAATGGACCCTTAAAATTTGCCGAACTCCCTATGATGCAGTGAGTTTGGGTCATTAAATGGGTTTTCTGAGATTTTTTTTTACTGATGACATCCTCTGTATAGGTAATGAGTAGAGATAAGCGAATCGACTTCGGATGTTTCATCTGATTCGCATAAAACTTAGTTCTAATACTGTACGGAGCTCCGTACAGTATTAGAATGTATTGGCTTTTCATTATAACTTTTCACTTTTCATTATAACTTTTCACTTTTTATTATAACTTCAGAAATTCATTTATACTGTAAAAAAAAAAATCTCGAACTCAGATGAAGGTACTAAAAGTAATAACACCATGTGCCCCACATTAATAATAAGTGACCACAGCATTATCAGCCTCTAATATCAGATTATACGGACCCCCAGCATTATCAGCCTCTAATATCAGATTATACGGACCCCCAGCACTATCAGCCTCTCATATCAGATTATACTGACCCCCAGCATTATCAGCCTCTAATATCAGATTATACGGACCCCCAGCACTATCAGCCTCTCGTGTCAGATTATACGGACCCCCAGCATTATCAGCCTCTCATATCAGATTATACTGACCCCCAGCACGATCAGCCTCTCGTGTCAGATTATCCGGACCCCCAGCACTATCGGCCTCTAATTTCAGATTATACGGACCTCCAGCACTATCAGCCTCTAATATCAGATTATACGGACCCCCAGCATGATCAGCCTTCCATATCAGATTATACTGACCCCCAGCATTATCAGCCCCTCATATCAGATTATACTGACCCCCAGCACGATCAGCCTCTCGTGTCAGATTATACGGACCCCCAGCATTATCAGCCTCTCATATCAGATTATACGGACCCCCAGCATTATCAGCCTCTTATATCAGATTATACGGACCCCCAGCCTTATCAGCCTCTCGTGTCAGATCATAATGACTCCTGCAAATATACTTCTAGATTATTACTGGAGTTAGAATTATATGTGAAGAAGAAAAGTTTGTCAGAGCGCTTCTTTAATATGCGGTTCTGTGTAAACAGCAGGGACTACAATGTAAAATACATAAAAGCCATTACTGTAAGGTTAAATATCATCCTTTTACAAAGATGGACTGACATTTCTAGCTGCATACACTCGCCTCTGTGATCTGTAAAATCTCATTTCACAGAAACAGAAATGTTGCATGGCTGAATACCTTCAGTGCTCATCTACCGTCCATTTTACATCGGACACAAGATTCATTCTGCTGCTAGATGGTAGAGAATAAATTGCGCGACGTGACCTCAGGTTAATTGATGTCCATAAAATCTATTTGGATCCTATTTTTCTGGTGTCCATCACGTTGAGCTTGCTCTTCTATCGATGAGTTGTCACATACTTCTACAACACTGGCCGTTACAAATTATACATGGGCTCCCCTGAAATTCTATATCCGCTCAGTGAAATACAAATGTGGCGCTATTCCCCTTCTTAAAATGGCCACGTAGATGTATTGTCACACAGTCATGTCATTTACTATTGAGACCTAGACTTCCTGGAAGTGTAGGGTCACACATACCAGCAGCCACGTGTGCCGAAACCCCAGTGGCTAATTGCCGCAATTGAGTAGGTGTACAACAGATTCAAGAAATGTTACTATTTCAAAAAGTCCCCAAAAATATTGCAATCTCACTTCATAGTTGTCAATTGTCCCAAATTTGGCGGAACTGTCCCTGATTTTCAGAGACAATCCCGGCAAATTTGTGATGTCCCGGGACGAAAAAAGTTTAGGGCTAACGCAAACCCTGCCCGTAGGTGGGTGTTCCCAGGTGGGTTTGGGGCATTTCTAGGGGTAGGACCTACATGCCCCAATTTTACCAACTGAAACATTGGTAAGTATAATAACAATGTGCAGTGAAGCTTGATAATTAGTGCAGATGCAAAATCTGTAAATACACATATTACACCAAATTCAAATAGCAGGGATAATAAGTACCAAATGATAACACAAGGAGAATGAAGTTTAACGAAAACAGAAGAGTCACAAAACAGATAATATAATAATTTCTCTGTAAAGGGATAAAACAAAAGAAAAAAAGGACCTCACAAAACAGAAACAACAAACAATGATGACACAGAACAGGGATAACAAATACGGAATCATATATAGGGAGAGAAAAAAACTGTGATGTCACAGAATCTAAATATGAAACACAGTGATGTCACAGTAGAGATAACAAGCACAGTGATGTCACAGTACAGAGATAATAAACACAGTGATGTCACAGTACAGAGATAATAAACACAGTGATGTCACAGTACAGAGATAATAAACACAGTGATGTCACAGTAGAGATAACAAGCACAGTGATGTCACAGTACAGAGATAATAAATACAGTGATGTCACAGTACAGGGATAATAAACACGGTGATGTCACAGTACAGAGATAATAAACACAGTGATGTCACAGTACAGAGATAATAAACACAGTGATGTCACAGTAGAGATAATAAACATGGTGATGTCACAGTACAGAGATAATAAACACAGTGATGTCACAGTAGAGATAATAAACACAGTGATGTCACAGTACAGAGATAATAAACACAGTGATGTCACAGTAGAGATAATAAACACAGTGATGTCACAGTACAGAGATAATAAACCCAGTGATGTCACAGTACAGAGATAATAAACACAGTGATGTCACAGTACAGAGATAATAAACACAGTGATGTCACAGTACAGAGATAATAAACACAGTGATGTCACAGTACAGAGATAATAAACACTGTGATGTCACAGTACAGAGATAATAAACACTGTGATGTCACAGTACAGAGATAATAAACACAGTGATGTCACAGTACAGAGATAATAAACACAGTGATGTCACAGTACAGAGATAATAAACACAGTGATGTCACAGTACAGAGATAATAAACACAGTGATGTCACAGTACAGAGATAATAAACACAGTGATGTCACAGTACAGTGATAATAAACAGTGTTGTCACAGTACAGGATAATAAACACAGTGATGTCACAGTACAGGATAATAAACACGGTGATGTCACATGACGCTGGTATGTACTATCGTGCTCCCTCACAAACCGACCCCCCACCCCCCATCATACCCCCAAATAACGACACATACACCAGGTTGGAATGAATTTGGCCACAGCAGCCGTTTATTAATACATAAATTAAAACTTTCCTTGAAAATATATAATAACCAACCTATATGTAACGGCATATGACAACATTCTCCCCCCAACATATGTATAACATATAAAACCTATTAATGACGAGGGAGGTCCTCGAAGCCCCAAAATGTTTAATATCCAAAACCTCAAACCGTGGGGTACTCCATCTTTTGCCCCAGCCGATGAGCGCCAGCTCGGAGGCACCACTGATGGTTCTAAAACCCCAGCCCCGCAAATACCAACCATAGGAGTCCAGCCCCAACCATGGAGCCCTCCCATCCTCCATAACCTGTTATTCCACCAACTCCGAGGACCTCCCGCCGTCTAGACTGCCGTGACTGTAAACTTGTACTCCCGTCTGCTGTGACCTGGAAAACAAAAACAACCTCCTCCAACCCCCAGACAATAATAAAAACGACTAGAAACAAGAATTTGGGGACGGAGGGTGGGAGCTGCTTAATATAATCTCCCTGTCTGCCCTAACTTTTCCTAAAATGGCTGCCACCTCTCTCCCGGCACCCCTATTTAAAGGCTCCCCCTTCCTTACTCCACCTCCCACTTTCGAACCCCCCAATCCTGACCTGGCAGGGGTTCGCTGACGCCCCACCTGCATCATGCCGGCCTCCCCCCAGGCTACACCCTCTAGTCCGGCCATACTGTATAGAGATAATAAACACAGTGATGTTACAGTGCAGGATAATAAACATGGTGATGTGACAGTACTGAGATAATAAACACGGTAATGTCACAGTACTGAGATAATCAACACAGTGATGTCACAGTACTGAGATAATAAACACAGTAATGTCACAGTACAGAGATAATAAACACGGTGATGTCACAGTACAGGGATAATAAACAGTGATGTCACAGTACAGAGATAATAAACACGGTGATGTCATAGTACAGGGATAATAAACACGGTGATGTCATAGTACAGGGATAATGAACACGGTGATGTCACAGTACAGGGATAATAAACACGGTAATGTCACAGTACTGAGATAATCAACACAGTGATGTCACAGTACAGAGATAATAATCACAGAGATGTCACAGTACAGAGATAATAAACATGGTGATGTCACAGTACAGAGATAATAAACATGGTGATGTCACAGTACAGAGATAATAAACACTGTGATGTCACAGTACAGGGATAATAAACACGGTGATGTCACAGTACAGAGATAATAAACACAGTGATGTCACAGTACAGATTAATAAACACAGGGATGTCACAGTACAGAAACATAGAAACATAGAATGTGTCGGCAGATAAGAACCATTTGGCCCATCTAGTCTGCCCAATATATCTGAATACTATGGATAGCCCCTGGCCCTATCTTATATGAAGGATAGCCTTATGCTTATCCCATGCATGCTTAAACTCCTTCACTGTATTTGCAGCTACCACTTCTGCAGGAAGGCTATTCCATGCATCCACTACTCTCTCAGTAAAGTAATACTTCCTTATATTACTTTTAAACCTTTGCCCCTCTAATTTAAAACTGTGTCCTCTTGTGGTAGTTTTTCTTCTTTTAAATATGCTCTCTTCCTTTACCGAGTTGATTCCCTTTATGTATTTAAAAGTTTCTATCATATCCCCTCTGTCTCTTCTTTCTTCCAAGCTATACATATTAAGGTCCTTTAACCTTTCCTGGTAAGTTTTATCCTGCAATCCATGTACTAGTTTAGTAGCTCTTCTCTGAACTCTCTCTAGAGTATCTATATCCTTCTGGAGATATGGTCTCCAGTACTGCGCACAATTCTCCAAGTGAGGTCTCACCAGTGTTCTGTACAGCGGCATAAGCACTTCACTCTTTCTACTGCTTATACCTCTCCCTATACATCCAAGCATTCCCCTGGCATTTCGTGCTGCTCTATTACATTGTCTTCCCACCTTTAAGTCTTCTGAAATGATTACTCCTAAATCCCTTTCCTCAGATACTGAGGTCAGGACTGTGTCAAATATTCTATATTCTGCCCTTGGGTTTTTACGCCCCAGGTGCATTATTTTGCACTTATCCACATAAATTTCAGTTGCCAGAGTTCTGACCATTCTTCTAGTTTTCCTAAATCCTTTTCCATTTGGCGTTTCCCTCCAGGAACATCAACCCTGTTACCTATCTTTGTGTCATCAGCAAAAAGACAAACCTTACCAGCGAGGCCTTTTGCAATATCACTTATGAAGATATTAAACAAAATCGGTCCCAGTACAGATCCCTGTGGAACCCCACTGGTAACATGACCTTGTTTTGAATGTTCTCCATTGACTACCACCCTCTGTTGTCTGTCACTCAGCCACTGCCTAATACACTCAACAATATGGGAGTCCATGCTCAATGACTGCAGTTTATTGATAAGTTTACCAATCATTAGTAACAGGAGTCGTCCCGGAAGATTGGAAATTGGCTAATGTCGTGCCCATTCACAAGAAAGGTAGTAGGGAGGAATCGAGCAACTATAGACCAGTGAGTCTGACATCAATAGTAGGCAAATTAATGGAAACCCTATTAAAGGATAGGATTGTGGAACATCTAAAATCCCATGGATTGCAAGATGAAAAACAACATGGGTTTACTTCAGGGAGATCATGTCAAACAAATCTTATAGATTTTTTTGACTGGGTGAATAAAATAATAGACGGTGGAGGTGCAGTAGACATCGCATATCTAGATTTTAGTAAGGCTTTTGACACTGTCCCACATACAGGGATAATAAACACGGTGATGTCACAGTACAGAGATAATAAACACGGTGATGTCATAGTACAGGGATAATAAACACTGTGATGTCACAGTACAGAGATAATAAAGACAGTGATGTCACAGTACAGAGATAATAAAGACAGTGATGTCACAGTACTCTCTCCACAGCATACACAGACATATTCGCCAAGCCAAATGTGTATAAAGAACCTGGGAGGGAGACGGGAGAGATGGCTGTCAGCCAAATGATTTTTGTGGTTAAAGAGGACCTTTCATGGGTCCAAACATTATAAACGAAGTCTCCTCCTCATTGCTCCGATGCTAAAATTAGCATACCAGGCGGGAGAATACAACGGGGACCACAGCGGGCGAATAGAGCGGCGCCCAGAAAAAATAGTAAGTGCAGTTATATCCCTGCACTATGCCCTACGTATCCCCTGTTTATGGATACGTAGGGCATAGTGCAGGGATATAACTGCACTTACTATTTTTTCTGGGCGCCGCTCCATTCGCCCGCTGTGGTCCCCGTTGTATTCTCCCGCTTGGTATGCTAATTTTAGCATCGGAGCAATGAGGAGGAGACTGAGTCTTTCTCCGCGGGCGTCTCCTTCTCCCTGACTGTAACGCGGTCCAATTGCAGCGGAGAGCATCACAGCCAGGGAGAAAAAAAACTCACCTTCTCTCTGGCAGCGACGCTCTCTGCCGCGATTGGACAGATCTACAGCCAGGGAGAAGGAGACGCCCGCGGAGAAAGACTCCGTCTCCTCCTCATTTCTCCGATGCTATTAATTAGCATACCAGGCGGGAGAATACAACGGGGGCCACAGCGGGCGAACGGAGCGGCGCCCAGAAGAAATAGTAAGTGCAGTTAGATCCCTGAACTATGCCCTACGTATCCTGATAGTTTATAATGTTTGGACCCATGAAAGGTCCTCTTTAATTAACAGCTATTGAATGTGTCTGACCAGCTTTGTGCAACTGTGCTCCAATGTAGGGGGCATTCATGGGGGATTAGGGGCAGTATGTTAAAGGTGAAAAGTTTTAGGTACAGGAGGAATCTGTTGACATATTACACATTATGTATGAAGACTGGTGCAGATAAGAACTTGAAGTGTTGCTCATAGTAAGGTTGCTGGTATTTTAAAACCCTCTTCGAATAAAAGTTGGAATTTTATTGTTTTCTATAGATAACACATCCAGCCTGCACTCGTTTTCATACATGTAGCCAGAGTCATAGGTAGGCTTTTGTTAACTCCAGGGAAAGGTTTAGTTTACGGTCCTCACCCTGTATCTAAATACCCTGCTCTACCATGGCTTGTTTGTGTTCCACCTTGGCAAACACCATCTGGAGCACCCACCCCAGTTGTTTCCCCCAAAATGGCATGCTGTCACTTCCAATTCCAGTACAACAGCTGTGCATACTGCACATAATACGCATTTTCTAACCAGGAGTTGTTATTTTGCTGGCGTATACATTGCTGAGAATAAAAATATTCGACTTGATTGAAAGCTGAAACTAGAAAGGCCACGAGAGCCCTGGAAGGGACAATGCGGATCTGGAGCTTAAAATGAGACAAGTTATACAAGATCTGTTTCTGCCTAAAGGAAGTAGACTAAACCTTTCTACAGAAAGAGATTTGCCAACAGGAATTAGCTGAGATTAATCTTTTCCCAGGAGATTTATTGATACATGTGAGGTTTTTGCTGAAAATGAAAGGATCATTGCCTCCCAGCATGAGAAACAAAAACTAAACCCCTACACATGGAAAGGGAATCTGACAGGAGTTCTTCTAAAGCCATTGTCAAGTACATTGTCAAGTTTATTAAAATGGAAATATTTGCTCTTCTTTTTTCCTTTTTTAATGTTTTTTTCCCATTAGCATATTGAGGCAGTCTTTCCAAATGGAAGGCATTAAGGGGAGGTCAAGCAGCAGCTCCTGTTCTAATGGACTCAGGCCATCCATGTATCACGGATGGCCATTTTTTTTGAATGGTGGTATGTGGAACCACATTTCACCTTTGGCAGCTGCTGCAGGGAAAATGAGCAGTCATCCTTCCTGAGAAGTAATAGGTTCTGTTGAGTTCTGTCCTGGTGTCTGCCATTTTGCTGGTGAAAATAGTAGTTTTTTCCCCACCATATGTAACAGAATCTACAGTACAATGGACGTCCTCGACAGGCAAGTGAATAGGCATAATTTTTAGTATTTTGGCTGTGTATAAAGAAAGAGTCTAAAACTAAAGTCTAAATCATTTTACTATTGTCTCCACTTGCACAAAACTTTTCTTAGGTTAAAGGGGTTGCCCGAGTAAAATAAAAAATAAATAAAGAAAGGTAGGGACGCTAATAGTATAATAAAAATATATATATATACTCGCATCCCGAAACACCAACACTCCACTACTACTGCTCCTATCCTCTTTGCCACTGCAGCAATGGCATCATGCTATAGCTACAACTGTCATACACAGTATACATGGAGTGTCCCAAAGGGAGGACGAGGTGCACCCTTCCCATCACTGCACTGCCCATAGAGCAGTGGAGCCAGAGCCACCACTGTGACTACCACTACTCCCAATCTCTCCGCTGCCACTGCCGCTCGCTGCACATATAACCCAGACAAGTCCTTCAAGTAGTGTTCAATTCTTTCTTATTTGCTTATCATCTATCACAGACTATCAAGAAAAACTGTAATCTGCTGTGAACAGTTTCCACTTTTGCTTTGTTTCCTATAGGTGTTGTCAGAACCCACAGCTCCAGATCGATGTAGACCCTTGAGCCTTTATCTAAGGCCTCATACCTAAGGTATCATTCTGTACCCGATCCCCACCCGCATTTTTAGCAGGTTGCAAACTTACCCATTCATTTCTATGAGTACGTGTGCTGTCCACATCCATGTGTCCATTCCGCAAATTATAGAACATAATATTGTGGACAAGAATACTAATTTGTAATAACGGGAGTGAGACATACATATTTTGCAGATCTGTAGTTTGTGGACCAGAATTTGGACACAGACGTGTGTATGAGGTCTTAATATTGGTTTGACCAGCTGTACCGGTTTTCCATTCTTTGGAGAACTAAGGACTGGAATTGTGTATTTTTCAGATAATCCCTACACTTTTTTTCCCATGAATGGGCAACTTTTAGATGGCGGTTAGGGACAGCGTGGTAATTAAAGGACATCAATAAATGGAGAATACGTATAATGGGGGCAATGGGATAGTTACTCTGTGCACGGTGGTCCTTATTGTAGAATGTAAACTACCGTGATCCCATGTGAATACAGCCTAATGCCAGGGTTTATTTAATTAACTTTAAATAATCCCTTAATCTTTGCTTCCAGGTACGCCTGGAAATTGTAACCCTGATAAATCTTGAGATAACAAATCAAATCTCTTGTGGTTTAAGGGGCACAGACGTATTTCTTGGAAGGAAATGTAACGTACAAGAGAGATCTCTCTGTTACATCAGGAGAAGCTTACACTTTTATCACAAGTACTAACATAACACAAGGATCTCCAACCTGTGACTCTCTGGCTGTTGCAAAATTATAACTTCCATTGTGTGCCTTTCATGGCATGCTGGGAGTAGTAGGCTTGAGACTGGATAGTTGTAACTTTGGTGGTGGACCACTGAGGAAGCAACTTTTGCTATAATGTGAAGCGATAATACCTGATTTAATAAAAGTCTATAGCAATGAAATAGCGATCACACCAAATCCCCTATTTTCAATGGGAGAATTGACTTTGCTATGGGAGTAGAGCTGCTCTCCTATGCAGTATATTGCAGTGTGTAATTGGTTGTCCCGATAACAAATGATCTTCAAACTGCATGCTATCTGGAAGTATGGGATGCAATTTAGTGTATTAAAGTGGTTTTCCAGGACTTTAGATATTGATGGACTATACTCAGGATAGGTCATCAATATGAAACGAATTGGGAACCAACACCCAGAAGTCCCCCTGATCAGCTGTTCTTTGCTGATGTCGGTGCTGAAAGTTATACAGTGGATGGCTCCCTGGGTTTAGTATCAGCATGTTCCAGCTCAGTTCTTACCAACTTGAATGGGAGTTGAGCTGTAGTACCTACACAGTGGATCGAACCTTGTGCTTCTGGTACCGGTCCAGTGTGTAGTTTCTGGCAGCTGCCCAGAAAAAGCTGATCAGTGGTGGTGCCAGATGTCAGACCACCATTGATCTGATGGCCTGAGGATAGGTCATCAATATCTAAGTCCTGGAAAACCCCTTTTAATATTCGGAAATGCAGCTGTTTTCTTGAAAAAATATGTGTTGCTGGCTACAGTTGGTGTTGGCCTGAAAGGTATGCAAGCGGGTGTGGAACACATTTTTGATGCTTAAGATAGTGATCTCTGCTACCATCTATTCAGTGGCCTCTGGTACTACTAATTTGTCTGGCTCCAAAACACACGGTTGTTTCTAGATAATGAAGATTTAACTTACATTTCCATTTCATTTAATAGATTAGAATGCAGAACAGTGGTAAAGGATAAGCAAAGAAGAAAGCAAGTAGGAAAGACTTCTCCTGTGCTGCTCCATACTTTGGAAAGCTCTTCCTTGGTCAGAACCTGTACTATTAAGTCTTTTCAAAGGATCTTTTTCCCATTCTTTGGTTGGTTCAGCTGAAAACAACTGCAATCAGGGCAAAAGTTAACTAAAGATACAGGTGTAAAATCTTCAAACGTTAAAGTCTTTTTTATTGCATTGAGTAACTCTTTTATGACATCAATGAGTACATTATAATTCTTTCTTAGACCTGATCTGAGGAATATTACTGCCACAAACTTCCCTATAACATCATGATCAATCCCTTTAGATTCACTAGTATATAAACCTTATCTCGCAGGTTGACCGGTGGCCCAGGATCCCCTGAATTTACAGGCAGCTTACCCACTATATGTCTGCATCACTTATCCTGGTCCACTCCTCGTTAGACAGTTCTAATCTGCTATACTACAATGCTACGTCAGTTCTCCGTCTCCTAAAGTCATGTTCTGTCAAAATCCAGAACCTCCTCAATGTTCTCATAAAATCTGAGGCTGATGGATGTTTGACATTTACAAGTGAAAACAGGTGACCTGTGCAGAATGCTCATGACTCAGCCATGATGGAGCAGGGTAACTGCATTTTCAGGGCATTAATCAGCATTGCCTTGTTATTGTCATAAACATCGATGTTATTGCGCTAAAACAATGGGCTTTTTTCTTGAGCCAAACGGCTTCAGTCACAACTTTCCTTCCTGTAATTAGTAGACGTCCTTCACCAATTTAACATTTTGTTCTCTGTAAATATAACCTTAAACATTTGCCTTGAGTTTCACTTGTTTTGCTAGTTACTTAATGGGAATGTATCATCAGAAATGCACCGTATTTATTTTTTCAATTCAGTTTTATATATATATATATATATATATATATATTGTAAGAAGGTACAAGGAATCATCGTGGATAATAGGTACGTGTCACCAAGTTCCTGGCCTCGGTGGAGTAAGAGCCGGTTTTTGTGTCAGCAGCAGTTGCTGTTTGACACCTTGGTACTTAGCATGGCTGTAATAGCTGATCCGGGGCGGCTCTTACTGGGAGTAGTCAAAGTGCTGGGTGGTTGACTATTCCCCATGTTCCAGGACGGGTTTTGCCAGGCATAAGAACCAGCCAGCACTGCCAGGTGGAGAGGATTACCTCCGTCTGACAGTGGAGCTCAGGAGGTCTATGCGCTGGGATCTGGGGCCTGTGCTGGGCTGGAGAGCGGAGACCCAGTGTGTCAGGGGAACAGGCTGCCTAAAGCCTGTATTTGAACTTTCTGAGGCAGAAAGGTGACTTTTGTTTTATTAACTTGGCAGTGGGTGTGAAGTAACACCAACACTGCAAAAGTGATGTTTTGTTTTTGGCATCATGTGTGAATAAACACTGAAGTTTGAATTACGAACTTGTATTTTGCCAATGTACTGTGCCCGCTTATCCTAACTACCAAAGCGAATCCCCACAAAATATATATATTTTATATATTGCAGTTTTCACTTTGACCACTTAGACTCAGATTGGGTTGATGCTTCCTGTTCTGTTTTTCAGCAGTTATCTTATTATCATTACAGACAGGATTGCAATGAAAGGTCACCCCTCTGTCATAAAGCTGGAGGCAAATGCCACAACATCAGCCAATGACAATAGGTTACGATAACAGCTCTCACCTTCCCCTTCTCTGCGCAATTACCTCAGTGTGTGCCCACAACACTGTCCCATAGAAGCCAACTGGCTGATGTAAGCAAATCTCTGACCTCTGTTCATAGCTGAGAGGAAAATCTCAGTCAATATATAAAATAGAATTGAAACGTATACTTTGATATTTACTTTTCTTCATTCAAGTGAATAGGGGTGAGCTACGATACCTGACACAGGCCGTGAAAGTTGAGTGGTGGTCTTTGATTTACACGCTGGTCTGTATGTCTGTGTCTGTGATCTGTGCTTCCTTTATATAAAATAATATTACTATTTAATGGTGCATTATTCTTGCACTTAGAAGGAAATCTAAGAATGTTTCCAAGAGTTTCAGTATTAAGTCTTCAAATATTGTACTATGTTTTTTGGTGCGTGCAGGTTTCTGATTGTGGTATGCAGCAGACATTATGCCCGAATGACAAAAATGTGTCTTTGCGTCTTTGTCATTTGTCTTTGACATGGGTTTTATGACATACAGACAACTGCAGCAGCTGAGACTTTCTTGGTTGATGTTCAAAGTTTTAATTTGCTATGGTTTGGAAGATAAAGAAGCAGAAAATGAGTAGTTTGCTTGAGGCCCTAGTGGTTTAGCATCACCAGTAATAGATAACAGGTGGCCAGGAGGACACTTCAGAGTGAATCATCCTGTGAACATTGAAAAATTAATAGTAATAATAATTATTAGAATTATCTAAAATAAACGTCTATTTGCCATATTTCATTTTTTGATCAACATCATCATCATCAGGTTTAATCATTGGCTTTAGTTGGCCAGATGTATCTCGGCTGAAGATGTATCTCAGCTAAACCCACAGATTTTGGCCAAACATCTAATGTAATTTGGGGACACCAAACTCTTCCCCGATGGCAGATGTTGAGGGAGATAAAGATCAGGCATATTGTTCAACTAGACCCCCCCTCCTGTGCCAGACTCCCCATGTTTCTACTGAGAAGACATCAGATTGGACGCCAACAGCTATCTTATGTCTAT
The DNA here is from genome assembly GCF_905171765.1 of Bufo bufo. Taxonomy (NCBI): domain Eukaryota; kingdom Metazoa; phylum Chordata; class Amphibia; order Anura; family Bufonidae; genus Bufo; species Bufo bufo. The sequence goes on from NC_053398.1 coordinate 99,975,429, forward strand.
GGCCAGCCTTGCTTGGAACATCATCCGTGTCAAATGACACGTGTCCAACGGGGGATTCTCAAATGTGTCACAACTTCTTTCATAGCTTTCTCAGATCACATGTCAAAGTAGGCATGAATCAGCCAATTGTCAGTGATTTATCAGTTTTATTTATAGTACTGTTGTCCATAATAAAAACTGATATGGAAATTTATGAAAGTACCAGATACAGAACAGGGGATGTAGATGGCACCTCAATGTAAGGTCCAAGAAGTTACTACAGAAAACTGAAATAATCACAGCATAACCTTGAGCAATCAGATTAGTTTGAAATCAACCCTTTGGTTACATGTATTTATCAAAATAGTGGGCTGAAAAGCATTTTATACATATCAGGAAATGGAATTGTTATAAATAGGTCCATCTCGTATGTAGTGCTAAACCTTCCCGCCCATCATCCACTCTGCCCGGTTTTTCATTGACGCTTCCTGTTTCCTGCTGGCCCAGTGCAGCTGTCATACTTGAGCTGATGGCTCCAGCTGCTTCCCAGAGGAGAAGGGCTGCACCCCGGGGGCAGTCTACACTTATAGATAGTCTGCACTGACAGTGCCGTATACAGAGAGAGCCTACATGGAAGGTGTGCTGATTGGCACCACTGCACGGTGGCACAGGGCTCCTGTTGTATCCTGCTGGATTTATATACATTTTTCATGCATTCTACTACTTAAAGGGAACCTGTCACCATGTTCTGACATATAAAACTGAATGTACCTTAATACTTGTTTACCCTGATAGTTCCCAGCGATCGATCCATAATCTTCTCAGGACTAACCTGTCCTATTTTATCGCCCTATAAAGCTTTCCCGCCTTTTATGCTAATTAACATAAAAGAGTCATATCTTACATGTTTGACCTGAGAAGACTCGTATTTTCTCGGAGTCAAGCCCCTCAGCTCCGCCTAAGAAACGTCCATATCGATAAAATCTAGCACATGCGCAATATTCATTCCGGGCAGAACTACGTTGCAAGTGCACGATTTCGGACGAGATTACAAGCAGTGAAGGTAGAAATTGTCCGTCAATCAAAGTCTAGGGGGAGAGAAATAGGCTATGATGGTGTGAGGGGAAGGAATTACTTATGCAAATGAGCGGGAAAGCTTTATAGGGCGATGTCAGAACATGGTGACAGGTTCCCCTTAGCTGAGCATGGGACCAACATCTGGCTGGCTCAGTATATCTGTGCTGTGATGTTTCTGCTGACACAGTTTCTTGTATTCTGCATCCACGTTATTGACATCACTTCATATCGTGTCCTCTCAGTCTTCCTTCTCCTCCTCTTCAATGATCCACTGGCTATGGCCATCTTATTCTTTGCCATCTCTCTAATATTACACGGCCACTGGAGCTGGGGCTTCTTTATTTTTTCAGCTGGGCTGTATCTGTGACAATGAAGTTTCTCCTGCCAGCTTCTGGAGTTCTGCATCTCCTTCTGTGCCAGTCTTGACTGCCTTGCCCTATACCAAAGCTCTGTATCTGTGCTGTGCTTTAGGTTACTTTACTTTACCCTTTCTGGAAAATCCTGCTGGATACCACCTGCAATCTGTTGACTTTGGAAGACAGTTCCTATTTCAGTGGACAGGCCATTGGTGATTCCTGCCAGAATACGTGTTTCGGCGTTGGGCTTTCCACTTATCGCTACTTTCAGCTCTCCCCACTGGACTTCTGCTCTTTTGTTTCGGCGGATGGCACAGGAAGAGCGTTCTTGCACTCCTGAGGGACCCAGTATAGAGCAAACCCCAGTCACCCAGACTTTCACCAAATACGATTATTTTTGCCTTCTCTAGTAACTTCCTGGACCTTACATTCATCCGCTCTCTACATCCCCTATTCTATGTCTGGTACTTTCACACATTTTCATATCAGTTGAGGAGCACTGATGCCATTGTCCTGCCATGATTTGCCAAGATCATTATCTCTGGCCTTATTGAGCTTTCATAGAACACCTCCCCCTCTACCCCAATGAGCTTGGGTGCCCTCCATTTGTGTCCAACGTTTCTTTTAAGGTGGTCACATGCCATCACTAGCCTGAGGATGTATGTGTGATGGAGGAGTATAAAAGGTGCTGCCAGACACCTCTAGCATCCTCTTAGAACAAAAAATAAGGCTTTGTACTTTGGTGCGTCCCATTCTTCTCCCCTTCGCAGGAGCTCCCCTTACACACTAGATTATTGCCCGTCGCTGCAAAAAAATGGTGGGTGGAGTCAACAATACTCTAAAGCAGTGACGGCTAACCTCTGGCACTCCAGCTGTGGTGAAACTACAACTCTCATCATGCTCTACTCATTTCTGAGAACAGCCAAGCAAGTGTGCATCTTGGATGTTGTAGTTTTACCACAGGTGGAGTGCCAGAAGTTAATGTCCATGGGGGCCTTTAGTCTGCTCAGAGCTGTAATGCCTCCTCTTATAGCATCTCTCAGCCTGACTGTTATTTGTAAGCCACGTTTTCAGATATTAATAATTGTGAATCTTCGCCAGCAAGAAGCCATATAATGACTGTATTTAAATCCTTAAATTCCTTCTAATCTAATGACCTAATACCCAATCATTTGGAGTCTTAAAACGCTGGACGTAAAATTATTAATAAGGTATTCTGGCACGGATCAGGCATGGCTGTAAGCCATTCATTTCATTGGACCATGCACGTGCAGACGCCTTTCCATAGGAAAAATTGGAACCAGACCCCTCCGTTCATGAGACCATGAGAATTTTGCTGGAAACTCTTTTAAATTCAACTAAAGTCCCAACATTATAAAAAAAAAATAGATAACCTGTCTGTGCTACAGAGTTTCCTATAGAATAGTAATGGAAAGTTGACATTAGGCTCCAGCTGTATTACTTTTTTATATGCCGTATATGGTGATATTATTTTTTATTTATATCTGGGATACGTTCCCTAATGTCTCTATTAACACAGTAAACTTGGCACGATAGGACAGGAGTGTACACTGCCATGCCACAGTCTTCTAGGAACAGTGTACCTACTGGAGAGTCTTGGGCATACATGAAATAATTGCCAAGAGGAGACAGATGGACCAGGGAACATAACCGAGCCAACGTAATATGGCTGTTTACAGTCTTTAGAATAAAATGCTGACGTAAAGATTGATATTAGATTCCTGCCAACTATCAGCATGCCGTGGACTGTTGTACGCAGAAAAAAGCAGTACATCTAGACTGTAGATAAAATGGGATACAAATTGAATTGGTGATAAAACATCCATTAGTGGCATAATAGCGGTAATAAATACTGTATTAATAGTGTGCCCACACTGCAAGGAAAAGTGAATATAACCTTTGAATAAAACCCCTCCATCTCTGCCTCTTCCTCATTACTGCATCCAGGATCACCCAGAAACACATTTCTGACCCACTTAGGGTAAGGATCGGACCAAATATCAGGAATAAACATTAGCCAGTGTAAATGTGCCACCGGTCACCCTACATTCGAGCAAACGTTGGCTGATCGCGTCTTTCATGCAGAATCAAAAGCCCTGTAAGCAGGGATGTGCTGCTAACAGACAATGAAATGATATGGGGATGAATGATCGTAAATTCACATTCCTCACTCCCAACCACTGCTTGCTCTATCAGCCTGTGTCAAGGGATCCTTAATCCACTTTATTATGAATGTTGTATAATTGGGGTTAACAAAGGACTGGCGTCAGCTCCAAGCACGCCTGGGTAAATGCCAAGCTCCAGTGCTCCTAGAGGGCCAGTGGTTATCTGGGTAATGTCTATGCCTGTAAAGACTAGGGTGGGGTAGAAAGGAGGACCACTATGACTTGACATGGCTTCCAGGGAGGAAAGTATTATATTAGCCTCTTTTAAACCATACAAGAGACTTCAAAGAAAGACAATCAAATTAACGATGAAACAAGCTCATCATGCTAACAAAACAAAAGAGAGAAAAAAGTCATAGTCCACCTATTCCCCCGTCACTGCCGTTTCGACACTTCCAGGGTCCACCACTGGTGTCTGCTTTCTGGTCCCTCTGGACACACAGGAAATGGCCTCTTAGCCAATCAGTGGTTGAGGATGGTGATTGGCTGAACAGTCATTTCCTGCACAGAGAACATGGGTCCACATCTGACAATTTAAAGGGGTTTTCCAGGAGTTAAATACTAATGACTTATCCTCAAACAGGTGCAAGTGCCTCAGCCTCTTCCAACAGATGATCGCATAGGTCATCGGTATCAGATGGGTGGGGGAGCTGGGGGTCGAGACCTATTCTAACCTAGGAAGACCTGGGACCTCGGTATTTAACTCACAGAATACCGCTTTACGGAAGAGCAATTTCATCACAATACTCAAAAGCATTACTGTCCTGCCCAAATGGTGAAGTAAGTGTAGTTGCTGGCGCTGGATTTGGAAATGGCTGAAAGGGTGGCTAGCATGAAGAATGGGGTAGATATGCTCCAAGGTTACTGGTATTAATGTGGAATGCTGACCTGTGTGCCAGTATAATCATGGTGTTTTCTTACATGGCCGAGGGGCCGCAGTGGGACTGCTACCTCTCTCCCTCATTATAGTAATGTCTGGCTCTGTATGGGGAAAGAAATAGATGCAAGAAGGATGGAAATCAGATGATGGAGCTGAAGACTGAAGCAGAATGGGGAGGGGTTTTTGTCTGGACTTCCTGTTAGTAAAGTCACTGAAGAAGAAGACTACAATCAGCGTCTGCTAAACCTGCAGATAACAGGGAACAATAGATGATACTCAACTACACAACAAATTGAGATAACATAGACTTAAAGAGGACCTTTCATCTGGCAAAAAATTGTGAACTAAGTGTCATGATCTGTACAGCGGCGCCCAGGGATCTCACTGCACTTACTATTATCCCTGGGCGCCGCTCCGTTCTCCTGCTATGCCTTCCGGTATGTTCGGTCACTTGGTTATAGTAGGCGGAGACTGCCCTTGTTCTCCTGGGCGTCTACTTCTCCTAGGCTGTAGCGCTGGCCAATCGCAGTGCAGAGCTCACAGCCTGGGAGTTTTTTTTCTCCCAGGCTGTGAGCTCTGCGCTGCGATTGGCCAGCGCTACAGCCTAGGAGAAGGAGACGCCCAGGAGAACAAGGGCAGTCTCCGCCTACTATAACCAAGTCCCCTAAGTCTCCGCCTACTATAACCAAGTGACTGAACATACCGGAGGGCATAGCGGGAGAACCGAGCGGCGCCCAGGGATAATAGTAAGTGCAGTGAGATCCCTGGGCGCCACTGTACAGATCATGATACTTAGTTCACAATTTTTTGCCAGATGAAAGGTCCTCTTTAAGGAGTTTCTCCAGGATTTTCTGTTAAACTGTTTCTACCACCTCATTTGGACCTAATTAGCTGTCAGACACTAGCGATCTGCTAGTGTCTGCTCTACCTAACCATGCTATTCTAAGACCTTTTTCTCGCGCCTGCGCCGTGTGCGTCTGTATTCGGCGCAGGCGCAGTGACTGTCTGACTGCTCCCGAACAGACGACGCCCGGCCGGTCAGACAGTCACTGCGCCTGCACCGAATACAGACGCACACGGCGCAGGCGTGAGAATAAGGCCGATGGATGAGATGGAGGCTGGCAATCTAGAGATGGGCGGGCTTGACGGACGAGCGGGGCGGAATACAGGGTGAGTAGACGGAGCCTCTAGGTGCTGAAAAGACGCCCCCATAGCACCTAGAGGCTCATTTACATAGCAATAAAAGTAGGTTTTTTAGTGTAACGGCTGCACACAAAGGTCTTAGAATAGCATGGTTAGGTAGAGCAGACACTAGCAGATCGCTAGTGTCTGACAGCTAATTAGGTCCAAATGAGGTGGTAGAAACCCTTTAATAGCTCTGTGTAAAGGCTCCACCGATCGAACAACCACGTGTTCATCAGGAGAAAGTATCGGTGCGGCACCCAAAATCATCATATTTGAGAAGCAGATCCTGCTGTGAATCTGCATGGGGATGAATGATTGCAGTATGCAGCTCCTATGTCCTCTAACGATTAGGCAATTATCGGGCATGAACGGTGTGTTCCTGATAATTGCCTGCTCAGTTGTCCTGTGTAGAGGGGCTTTCAGGACAGGTCATTACTATCAGATCGGCTATCCCACAGTAGCTCCAGCGCCATAACTACACCGCTCCACCCACGGTGTACGGGACAGAGCTGGTTCCTGCAGCGCTGATAGCATTCCGGAAAACCCCTTTAAAGGGGTTGTCTCACTTCAGCAAATGGCATTTATCCTGTACAGAAATCTAGTACACTTACTAATGTATTGTTATTATTCACATTGATTCCTTTTGGCTGGCTGGATTCATTTTTCCATCACATTATACACTGCTCGTTTCCAGGGGTTTTACGACCACCCTGTAGTCCAGCAGTGGTGGTCGTGCTTGCGCACTATAGGAAAAAGCACAGGCCTCTCTGGACTGTGGGAGAGCGCGCATAGAAACGCATGCGCAGCAGCTCCCATCCTGCTCTGCAGCGGTGGCTGGATACAAGCGGCGTATAATGTGATCGAAGAATGAATCCAGCCAGTAAAGGAAGCAATATGGACAATGACAATACATTAGCAAATGCCTCGTATTAACCTTTTCTACATAATAAATGCTATTTGCTGAAATGAGACCGCCCCTATAAAATGTATTTAATATCCCCACAACATTTTTGTCTTATTTATTGCATAGCTGGTATAAGAAATCTGCAGATCCTAGATGAGATTCGGATCCTTCACAGCCCCAGCAATTCTCTGCTCTTTACAATAAGGATTTTCTATGCATTTATTATTTAGTTTTTATTTTATAACCATTGTGATTTTACCTAGAGATGAAAAATCTGCTCCTGTGGTTACTGTCCCATATTCTGTGTGCTCTCGCCTTTCGATGTATCTGCTGCTATGAGATTGCACCCTTTAGATGCCAGGCAGCAGTGCTGCTCCGCTGCGGTCAGACTAATGTGCGGAGACGTTCCGTTTCACATCTGGCTCCTACTAATTAGCTGCGCTGGTCTGCTCCATGACAGTCAGATCGGCGCACATTGTCATCTCCCTCTTATCAGTCCCCAGTGTCCCCGGCCCCCCTCCCCTGTCACGCTCACACACATGCTCATCTTGTTTACCCTGGTGAATGGGATTGGCGGTATAAATAGAAGATGATGTCATCCTTCTTTCTCCCAGGAGATCCACTCCGTCAATGAAGGTGCTGTGCGGATTTTAATGGCGCCGGCGAGTGCTCGACATATAAATTGTACTATCACAACCCATGCATATAAATGGAAGACACAGGCCTTGTCCTGCTTTTAATATTTGGAAATGTATGACGCAGAAATCATGGGCGTCCGCCTATTACTATCACAGCTCATCATGTAGTCATAGTAAGACCTCTAGGCCTCTTCATGATATTACAAACCATTGTCATTTCATTCCTGTAAATGTTACTAATTAAAGTGTGAGCTCTGGGGCCCAGACCTTTGTGTGGACAGATGTAAGGTCCCAGTCACAGATGTGAGTGTCACAGCTATTTCCGAGCCCTTTGTTTGTCGAAAGCGTCCTTCTTCTTTGTCAGATTTCAATGCCTGACGCAGCCTCCCCCTTGCCCCATTGTTTGCCTGCCCCAAAGTAAACAGATCGGACGGCAAATGTGGTGCAGGATCAATGGCGTCCAGCGTAGACACAGTGACTGCGCAGTACGTGCGTGTGTTCAGTGATATAGACGGTATGTATTGTGGGTTCATACTACATTCATAGTAACATATTGTAGCCACACAAGTTTTTTGTTTGCCCTTTTTTCATACCTATAGAATAGTCGATGGGAAAACGTCAGAAATAAATTACACAATTTAAGCATTCTGCGATAAAAACAAAAGCCAAAAAAATTAAAAGGGGCCGTCTCACTTCAGCAAATGGCATTTATCATGTAGAGAAAGTGAATGCAAGCCACTTACTAATGTATTGTGATTGTCCACATTGCCTCCTCTTCTGGCTGGATTCATTTTATCCATCATATTATACACAGCTAGGGGGACTTTCACACTGGCGTTTTTTTTTTTTCGGTATTGAGTTCCGTCCAAGGGGCTCAATACCGGAAAAAAACGGATCAGTTTTATCCTAATGCATTCTGAATGGAGAGCAATCCGTTCAGGATGCATCAGTTTTCTCTCCGGTCAAAAATCCTGAACACTTGCCGGAATGCAGGATCCGGCATTAATTTCCAATTAAATGTATTAGTGCTGGATCCGGCATTAAGTGTTTCGGCATGCGCAGACCTTTAAAAATGTAAAAAAAAAAAAATACCGGTTCCGTTTTTTCCAGATGACACCGGAGAGACGGATCCGGTATTTCAATGCACTTGTCAGACGGATCCGGATCCGTCTGACAAGTGCCATCCGTTTGCATCAGGATTGCCGGATCAGAACTGCCTGCCGGAATCCTCTACCGCAAGTGTGAAAGTACCCTTATATCCAGGGTTTACGACCACCCTGTAATCCATCAGCGGTGGTCGTGCTTGCACACTATAGGACAGGAATCGGCAACCTCCGGCAGTCCATCTGTTCCGAAACTACAACTCCCAGAATCCTCCTCTCACTTCTATGGGAGTTACAAGAACAGCAAAATAAGTGTGCATGCTGGGAGTTGTAGTTTCACAGCAGCTGCCAAAGGTTGCTGATCCCTGCTATAGGAAAAAGTGCCTGTCTTGTGGCTGGGACCCTGGGAGAACACATAGGAACGCATCACGCATGCGCAGTAGATCCCATCCCAGCCACCTCGTATCTGCGCTGAAGCAGTGGCCGTAACTCCGCTTTGGTGAAAGCGGTGTTTCTCCACCAGCCTTGCCAGTTTCCCAAAAAGGTGGTAAGGGCAATGAGGGGACGGGGACAGTGGCCCCGCCACTTTTATCTTCTTTTGCGTCAGAAGACGGGGGCTGACGTAGATTTCAGTTCAGGCGCACGGACTGCCGAAGACTGCACCTAACGTATGACAAGACGTACGCCTCATCATAAATTAGGCGCATCCTCCAGCAGCATGCGGGGTTATCATTGACCAGTGTACACTGCCGGTCTATAGTAAATCAGGTCCATTGTTTGTAGGGCGTTTTACACCATGTAACATCTGGCAAAAAAAAAAATACATTCTAAAAACGCTGCATTCTTAAAAAAAAATTTGCTTTGTTTGCTAAGCAGAAGTCAGAATAGGTTCAGTCCATTTCTAAGCAACAAATGAGTGATAGAGCTACATCATGCACTTTATTAGGGAGGGGTTCCCGCATGTACATGGCCCACCAGTGAAAAAAGATTAGAAAAAAAGGTTGTTTTTTTATTCTTCTTGAAACAGCACCACTCTTACCCGAAGGTTGTGTCAGGTATTGCAGGTCAGCCTTCTATGACCTGCATAAGATGTTGCTGCAACCAATCACTATCCATGGACTGGAGTGGTGCTATTTCTGGGAATAAAAAGTGGACCCTTTTTTAAACCTGCCGGGTTAATCAATGAATGGACCCAGTCCTTTTACTAAAAATCTGTATTGAGCGGCTCCAGTGTGAGTCTTATTACCCAGACCCACACACAATTTGGGTTCCACAGGAACTCTTGTGGAATAACTATGGAAACCCTATCTGACCAGACATCCGTGTATCCAGGCCGCATTTGGGACTGGGATCCAGGATCTTGCATCAGGAATTTTCCAGGCGGCTGCTCTCTGGCAGTACGCTGGGTCGTCGCCCTGAGACTGTATTTTTGGAGCGTCAGTTGCCAGCACAGCATTAAACGTCAAAGCCTCAGCTTGTACAGGCAGATCCGAAACCACAAGCTTGTTCTGAAGCACTCAGCTTAACCCCCTTTTCACGGTTAATAAAGTCTTGTTTTTTTGTTCTTCAGTGAAAATGTTACTGGAGTGCAGGTATAGACGGGACAGGCCTCCCTGCCGAGGGGAAGGAGGGCGGCCATGGTAAATAGGAAAATGCTAGGACTTTGGCAGGTGCTGCAGAGGGTTGCACCTTCTGCAGACACTGGAGTGGAAAGTCCCACAGTTTACTGTTCACAGACAATAAGTTATGAGACGTCAGTCCCGCTGAGACTTCAGCGCACATACTCTGCCGCCATTGTCCCCGTGACCTTTGGAACTGTAGTAAACACAAGGACCCGATAGAAGGAAATTTTTCGTTGCCAAGATACTCCTCCTCTCCTGACGTATGTAATCGTCTTCTGTGTATTGCAGAGAATATCATAATGTCATAAAGAAATCTCCATTTCTATTTGATGTGTAATATTGATTTCAGTTTTTATGACTGCAACTGCAAGATCCATATTTATGAGAATTTGGTAAGACTCATATTGAAAAAATAATAATTGTTCTGTGACTGGCATTAAACATGAAACAGAGTGGTAGCGTCCTGAGTCGGAGAGCGTAGCCCATGGCATAAACGGATTATTCATTGCTTTATGCCCAGTGGTGGTGCATTGTCCAGATCAGCCTGCAGTTAGGACATTAATACATATGATATTTACATCACAGATGCTTTTTTATACCTTCTAAGTTAATTATCATGTTTGAGTAACAAGGGGTGGAATAAGTGTGTGGTCTGAGCCCTAGAGCAATATTGGTCATGGTCCCCTTACCAACCACCATAATATAATACACCAAAAGTTGGCCATACACATTAGATAGATGTTGGCCAAACCCATCAACTTTGGTAGGACTGTCCTACCATCTAATGGTATAATGGTAAACATCAGTCCAAAGATCAGCATTGGACTGATGTTTCTTGGATCCTCCAGTGGAAATGATTCTGAGGGCCCACCCCGACATCGTTGCACATGTAGGCCTTATCATCAGTACGGTTTAATAGGTTATCTGGTGGTATTGGCTTCATGGTCAGCTGCTAATGAAATTGTCTTCTGTAGGACCTTAGGTGCTCTGTCTTATTAGGGGTCCATTATTTTGTCAGAGCTTAGGCCCACTGGAGGGTCCTCTGGAACTTTAGTCCGACCCTGGGGGCGATAAGGATCAGGTAGTTGGATTTTAGATGCCTGATCCTTTGTTCTCAGGCAGACAAGCTGCTGTCAGAGGTGTCTGGCCGCATCTTCCTCCACCTCTTCCTATAGAGAACACATGCCAAGCGGGCATGTGTATGAGGGGATCAGGAGTGATAGATGTCAGCCAGCCAGCATATGTATGGCCAGCCTAAGGCTGGGTTAACTACAGTATTTGAGCATTTTTTATCTCTTGGATTATTCTTCTGTAGGCTCTGCACTTTAATTTTGGCAAGCACTGCATCTGACCAATGGGCTATGGACACCTTCATGGCAATAGGACACTCTGGCCATGGTCATTGGACTTAATAATCAGTCCACACCTACCTCTAACAAGACTTAGACCGGGTTGTCCTTACCAGGCAATAGTGGAATAATTTTAGCTACTGTGAGGAATCATCTGCTGCCATACTGACTGTTCCACAGGAATACTTGATGTCTACCAATATGTATGAAATCAAATTAGTAGAGATTCATGGAAGCCAATATAAAAGGTAAAGTGATTCAGTCCACGGCAATCAACATGCTCTGAAAAAGAAGGGTTATAATCTGATTATTTGCTATGGACAACTTTCAAACTGTTCTTTGTGCCAGTGTTGGGAAATTTCCCCCATCAGCTGATCGTACACTTTGTGTGATCTGACACAATCATGCAAAATTTCTACAGTCTTTACAAAAATCATGCAACTAAAAGTGCACAGAAAACTGAAGCCCATAAGCCAAGTTGTGCAACTATCCGTATGAAAGGACAAAACTAACAATAAAGTCAGTTTATCAGTTTTTACAACTACAAGATCCTATGACTGACTGTGACATGGGGCATTCAGGGACAACAGGAGGGGTTTGCATGGCAAGACGGTAATGTGTGCCTAGCCTCAAAACGTAAGATTAAATTTGGTAGCTATAATGTATCAACATGTCTTCCTTGTCAGGAAATGTAATTACATCATATCACGGAGTCGGAGCCGAGCGCTCTGCTGCTGTTTTATTGATGTCTCTAATCTCTGGAACTTCCTGTTTTATTAGCGTCATTGCCAACCGCGATGGGACAACTTCCTGCCCTGAGAAATCAGGTCACTTTCCTGGTTAAACATGGTTGAATTTGTTCATCTGCCCATGTAGATTCATATAACCAAACATGACTCTTCAGCTGATCTTAAATCGCAGATTTTCATCTCTTCCTAATAGATAATTCATATGACAAAATGATGCTATAAAATATATGCAAATTCAAGAATACCATCCAAAGCAGAGGAAACCATGGGGGAGATTTATTATAGCCCGTGGCATGCGCCAGGCTATGATAACCAGGCAAGCTGCTGGATGTTGTGCCTAATTCATGACGAGCCCCTGGTTGGCATAGTTTTTCGTGTTCTTCTATGTCAGAAATCTGGTGTAGAAGATGATAAATGTGGTGAGGTCCGCAGACATGCCTTCACCATGCCCCCTTTTCAGGAAGGTGGCGAGGTAGAGAAATGCCACTTACGCAAAGTGGCGTTGAAAAAGTCTCAAGCACACAGTTTGCAACTTTTTCTAGCCAGAAAACTGGTGTAATCAATTGATAAATCTGGCCCCATCCGTTTTGGGGTTCAGCACAGATTGGTTGGCTTAATGTCGTAAATGCAGCTTGGGGAGGGGGGGTACTGTTTATGTTGAGGAGACACAATGGTGTTTTCTGGCATTGCCCCATAGACAAAATATGCAAATCATATTATACCTGCAAAACCAGCTGTTTTGATGTTGGCATTTCATCCAGCCAACCAGTACCCTGCTCCATACTGATAATGGGCAAGAACCCTGAGACACCTGTTTCATCCCTTTAAATTGCCACATGTCCCTAGTAATATATCATGGCTTCCTCAGTAGATGGCTTAATAAAGGATTCTGTGTATGTATAAAACAGCTGGCATGGTGTTCAGTGTAAAGTTATATCCAGAATAAAATGCCGGGTGTGGAGGGTGTGGACACCAGCAACAGGACTCTCCAGGGAAATGTCTTTCATTTTATGATGTCAACTGGAAAAAACAACATGACACATGAGCTGGTGGCACATTTTTAGAAAAAAAATCGAATGTATTGAAATTGAGGTCAACATATCGTGAAATATCAGGTATTGATAGAGGTCTAGCTACTTGGACCTCTCCTCCCCCTCCAAATTTCTAGAAAGAAGTGGCCTTTTCAGGTGTTGCGCCCGTAGGCTACCATAGGATTTTTCTCTCATAGGCTTTACTATAGATCACGGTATAAGCGCCATAATGAAGGTTTGGATAGTAAGGCTGGATGGTAACATAGAAGTGTCCTATGAAGGAATGTTGGATCCATGTTGTACCTGGGATTGGCGCCATCTTCTAATGATATGTGTGACATCTTGTTGGGCGAGCTATAACATGAATAATGTTGCCAAATAGCATCAGCGAAAGGGTGCGTAAGGTTTGTACCTTAACATTTGATTATTAGTACCTTGAAGAACCTATAATGTTTGTAGCCCTGAAATTTCTAGTCTTGGGAAATGATCCAACCAAAGTCATGTAAGGAGAACTCTAAAGGTATCTTCACCCCCAGTGCGACATTTGTTTGTCCCCAGTAATTACTTATGCAGGATAAAGTCACAGGCAGCTTGTGGCCATCTCATGGATTTGGACTATGCATGAATTCTTGCTTTTCCTTGTTTGCTGACATTTTCCCATGACTCAATGCACCATGGAGCCTTCGTTATCATCAGGGGAAGCAGCGGGCTGGTGCTCATCTCTCCTGCAGTGATGCTACGAGATCCATTAAGTATTACATAAAACTGATGGAAATTACCTACAACCCCATTCTCTATGCTCTATCAACCTGAGCAGAGACCAACTACCCCCCCCCCCCCCACACACACACCCTTTACTTTCTTGGACTGTAGTGGGTCTCCAATTTCCAGCCACTTACCTGCAAACCCATTGGCACACCACAGGTTCCTGTTTATGGAGGCTGTTGTAAAATAGCCTGTGTCAAAGAGGTTTTCTGGGTCCTCAGCATAGGCCATCAATATCTGATTGGTGAGGGTCCCCCCATCATGATCAGCTCTTTGAAAAGGCTGCAGCGCCTCGGTAAGCACCGCATCCTCTTCCTAGGCCATGTGATGTCACTTTCATCGGTCACGCGGCCTAGGCGCAAATCAGTGAATGTGCCTGAGCTGCAGTAGCAAGCACGGTCACTGTACCGGGGACGGGGCTGTGCTTGGTATGTTGGCGCCACAGCCTCTTCAAACAGCTGATCGGCAGGGGTGCACTTAGCCTTTCTGCTGCCTGAGGCAAAAATTGAAACGGTGCCCATCCCCTCCAGCCCTAATCTTTAAGACATACTGTGATATAGTTGAATATAGAAAGATATTCCCACAGCCCTGCCACTGCCCCCAATTGTCTCTAGGTCTTGCCGCCTGAGGCTATCGCCTCACCTGGCCTCATTGGTGGTGCACCCCTGGGTTACGGGAGTCGGACCCCCGTCGATCACCTACTGATGACCTATACTAGATATTCTGGTATTAACACTACATTAGGGAACTGCTGTTAAAAATAATAGTTAACAAGATGGAGAATATGTTTCAATGTAAAGGAGCATTCACACAACTGTATTTTCAGTCCATATCTGAGCCGCATTTCTTTGCAGATCAGATGCGGACCCATTAGTTTCAAAGGGGCCGCAAAAGATGCGGACAGCACACCATTTGCTGTCCGTATCCGTAAGTCCTGTCCGCGGCCCCACAAAAAAATAGACCACGTCCTATTCTTGTCCGCATTACGGATAAGGAGAGTACTGTTCTATTAGGGGCCTGGCGTTCCGTTCCACAAAATGCGGTATGCACACTGCCGGTATCCGTGTTTTGTGGAGCGCAAAACATCAAGCGGTCGTGTGCATGAGCCCTAAAGCTGTAATATATCTTGTACACATACGAAATAATGTGTTTGTATAATCTTGTGAGATCTACGTGAAATGTGTTTCCAGGCGGCCTGGCCCGTGTAACCTTTGGTATGGATGACTGCGGTGCCTATGGCTTTCAGTGTAATTAGATGGCTTTGCCATGGTAACCTGAGTGCGGCTGGTGGGAATCGCAGGCTCTTTAGCAATGCACTTTGCCTTTTTCTGGTAACCTAATAAAGACAAGTTCTATAATAGAAATGTCCACCTGACAAAGCGATTCACAGGATTCCTGTGCCTCCTGCTAATACCGGGGAGCGGAGAGCATCAGCGCACATTGCTGAAGTCTACAGACCCTAGTTCGGGGTAAGGCTGCCCTTCGTCTGTGTCCCCCTCCCCCGTGATCCTTTTTACGCTCCTGCTATAAATATTTTATGATGCCCTTCCAATAACAGGGTAGAAAAGCTTTGTTTAGAATTGCTAGAAAGCGAGCGGCCGCCGCGCTGCCTTTTTAAGGTAATTTGACCACTAGGCCATTCTCCCAGAATAAGCTCATGACTGAAATAAAAGGCATTCTTCCCTTTGAACCGAGAACATGTAATTCTGCGTGGTGCGCGTAGACGTAAACACAGATGAAGCGAGAGGACGCCTTCGCTTCGTAATGAGAAAAGATTGGATTCATTGGTGCTAGTTACTGTAGTTACCTAGTTTACGGAATCTTCATCTCACCCCCAAACCAAAGGAGCTTACAATCTATATACAATCTACACCAATGATCTGAAACGGTGAACTTTTAGTGGATTTGAGGTTGCAAGTAAAAGGCTACTTTCACACTGGCGTTTTGGTGTCTGTTTGCCAAACGGATACAATGTAAGTCAACGGGGACGGATCAGTTTTCACTGACACAATCTTGCACAATAGAAAGCGGATCCGTCCTCCATTGACTTTCAATGGTGTTCAAGACGGATCCGTCAGGGCTATGTTAACGATAATACAAACGGATCCGTTCTGAACGGATGCAGACGGTTGTATTATCTGAACGGATGCGTTTGTGCAGATCCATGACGGATGTGAAAGTAGCCTTAGACGGACCGTGCTCGCATTTCTTGCAGTTTCAGAAAAATGCCCAGATACCTGAATACTGTCCATAAAATTCAAATAATACTGCAAACAATACTGCCATTCAGTGCCCAAATATTGCCGTCGTACGATGCCCAAATTATACCTCCACACAGTATTTAAGGGGGTTGTTCAAACCAGATGTTGATTCAGGGAGACCCAACGGGGGCGGAGAAGGAGCTGGAACCCATAGGCAGGGATCAGGTAAGGGGTCATGCACCTCACCGTATGTATTTTGCGGTCCGCAAAACACGTATCCGCAAAAAATACGGAAGACGTCGGTGTACATTCTGTATTTTGCGGAACAGCTGGCCCCTAATAGATAGATACTATCCTTGTCCGTAATGTGGACAATAATAGGACATGCTCTATTTTTTGCGGAATGGACATACGGAAACGGAATGCACACTGAGTAACTTCTGTTTTTTTTGTGGACCCATTGAAATGAATGGTTCTGCATACAGTCCGCAAAAAAACCTGAACGGACACGGAAAGAAAATACGGTTGTGTGCATCAGCCCCGTACTTTCGTTCCGCATTTTTGCAGATCCTTTTTTTGCGGACAGCAAAATACATACTGTCGTGTGCATGAGCCCCAAGTATAACACCTGCAGAGGATTCTGTCCAAAAGGCCCCGGGGAGTGAATATTCCCTTTAAAGATTACTACTACCATATAGTACCCAAATACTATCACTGCCATATATTTCCCACACAATACTGTCACTCAATGTCCCCAATAAAACTGCTGTCTAATGTTCAAATAATACCGCCATGCAATGCCTAAATAGTGAGGCATTTAACGATAAAGTAGCTGGTGTTTTAGGGCTTAAAGGGGTTTTCTGGCTGTTTTATACTGATGACCTATTCTCCAGATAGGTCATCAGCACCTGATCGGTGGGGGTCCGACTCCTGGGACCCTCGTTGATCAGCTGTTTGAGGAGGATCTAGCATTCCAGTGGACACGTACCAAGCACGTACATTGTATAGCGGCTTGATCTCATAGCTCATCCCCAGGCCACGTGACTGATAAACGTGACATCACTGGCCTAGGGTAAGCTTCATGAAGCTTCAGGAGTGTTGCAGACTCCTCAAACAGCTGATTGGCGGGGGTCCCGGTGCGTCAGATCCCCACCGATCAGATACGGGTGACCTATCCAGCTCAGGGGTGTGTCCTTTCTCAGGGGGTGTGTCCTTTCTCAGGGGGTGTGTCCTTTCTCAGGGGGTGTGTCCTTTCTCAGGGGTGTGTCCTTTCTCAGGGGTGTGTCCTTTCTCAGGGGGTGTGTGCTTTCTACTACAGCTAGTGGCAGTTGACGGATGGAACTGAGCATGTGCTTCCATCTCAGACAGCATAACAGAGAAATTAGAAAAAGAATAAACAGCAGGTGGCGCCATACAGACAGATTTCAGTGAATAACTCAGTGGCTATAATACATTTTAACTTACATGCAATTTCAAAAGAATTCAGATCCAGGTGCTGGTTTGAAAAATGCATTATATTTTTTGTAGGACAACTCCTTTAAGGTTGGAGTCACAAAAGCACAGAGATCCCCCGTGTTCTCAGCATCATAGGGATCTCAGCTAAACCCACGGTAAGGCTGTAACCCTGGGGAGTAAAAAGGAGGATACTGTACATCTGTATTCTGCTTGTGTGAATCCAGCCTTAGGAGTAAACACTACTGTGACTGAGCAATATGGGCTGCAAAGCATCCTGGCAGAGAATCAGACTGACTTATAAACCTGCAGCAGCCATTAAGTAGTTGGGATTTTCACTCTGTCTTGTAATTTGTCTCCATCTAGTGGTAGCAGTGATATTGCAGAATTCATGTCCACCATCACCTTAGCTGTTAGTTATCACCCTCGCATACACATTCGTCTTTGAGCTGGCACATTATTGCCTATGAAAGAATTTGATAAAGAAATATAACATGGAATTTAAACTAACCGTACACATTAAAGAAATGTCCCTCTGATTTTAGAAGGATCTGCCCCCGGTCTAACGATGGTGTATGACAGCAGCCTGACAACTGTATTTGGGGTAAACAATGTTGAATTTCAACATGTCCGGTTCCTGGTTCCTACAGGAGAAAAGGTTTGTTAGAGGTGTTTATATCCCTATTCCACTGGGGGGCCTGGTAGCCGCCCCCCAACTACGACACATAGGATCATGAACAGGTTATCAAACTAGAAATCATTGTGCTGAGGCTCTTGTAACACCCGAGGGAAGAGTTTATTTCCAAGGCATTAATATTCCGTAGGTCATTTTGAGACCCTTGACCTATGAGGTTATATAACTTTGATGTGATCTTCTTTCCCCAGGTGGTTCTTCCGACCAGAAAAGGACAAGTCTATGTATATGAGTCACCCAAGCCCGAACAACAGGACGAGTATGACATTCCTCGACATCTCCTTCCTGCCGGACCACAGGAGATCTACGATGTCCCCACCAGGTGTCTAGTGAATAACTACAGTCCAGAGGTTTGTAATATTATTGTCGAAACGAGAAGACTTTACTCCTACGAGATGAAATAGTTTGTGAACCAATATATGTGTACTTCTGAATTACATGTTATGCCAGGATGGCATTGTATTGGAAATGATAATCTTTTTCTAAGGCCTCTTGCACACGACCGTATGTATTTTGCGGTCAGCAAAAAACGGATCCGCAAAAAATACGGATGACATCCATGTGCATTCCGTATTTTGCAGAACGGAACAGCTGGCCCCTGATAGAACAGTCCTACCCTTGTCCGTGATGCGGACAATAATAGGACACGTTCTATTTTTTGGCAGAACGAATATACAGACATAGGGAAAAGGAATGCACACGGAGTACCTTCCGTTTTCTTTGCGGACCCATTGAATTGAATGGTTCTATATACGGTCTGCAAAAAAAAAAAAAAAACGGAACGGAAACGTAATGAAAATACATAGTGGTAGTTCCATGAATAACCCACATCTACAGGTTTTCTCATTTTGACCAGACTCAGGCCTCGTTCGCATTTCCTTTTTTTTTCGGACAAAAGCTATCCGCATTTTCCATGGACAGCACACGCACCCATTGATTGTAATGTGTTTGTTCACACATCAGTGGGGTTTACTGGAAAAATCACGGAAAATTTCACTATTGTGGACCAAACACACCCATTGAAGTCTATAGGTCTGTGAAAAATCACTGACACAACACAGATGGGTCCGGTTAGTGTTTCACGGTCCCTTGGTAGGAGATGCTCTAAAAATTTATTTTCAGCCCAGCAGTGCCTGTAGAATACGGATGACACATGGAGGGCAAAAAAGGAACACATGGACCAAACACTGATCCTCCAAGGACATCTTCCCAGATGACACATGGACAGATCTTCCATGAACGTCATACAGACACGGAAATGTGAACGAGGCCTCACATAACTTACATCAAACCACGTAGCCCTTCCAGTGGGAAATTTGATAAATGTGACATTTGCTTTAGGGATCCTTAGGTGCTCTACAGCATTGGGGTGAACTATCTTTTGGTCTTGCGCAGGTGTACGACATTCCTCCGATGGCCGTAAAGGGTCCTGTCAGCAGAGAACAAACCCAAGAGATTTATGACATCCCTCCCAGCGTGGAGAAAAACCTTCCGGACCACCTGCCGTCTCATTTAATGGTAAGAGTGGAAAGCCTCCATTCCAAGGATTCAGGATTTGGACTTTTATTAGAATGTTATTTTATTAGTATTAGTTCTAATTCCACTTCTTTATGTTCATTAATTCTCCTCTTTCGCATAAAGTGTTTTGCGGGGCTCCAAGTGCGGTATGCCAATTGTGTGAGGGCAGGGGGATACTTGGTGCCCGGCCTGAGTACAGCAGAGTGCGGAGGAGCGGGAGCATATGAGGCAGGAGCGGGGGGCAGGGCCACAGAACGCGCGGCCGCTTCTTAGAACGGGATACATTAGGGATGGAGGAAGAGGGGAGACTAGGGCTCAGGCGACAGGGTGGGCGGGTTCGCCGGCCACCAACAGATGAAGAAGCTGGTGGAGCAGAAGGGGGCTCCTGCAACCCAGCCAGCAACCCAGGTCCTTCCGCTTGAAGCCTGCTGAAATGTCAGCACAAACAGCCCTCTCATCGGCCATACCTACAGTAGGGAAAATTCCTGGTGAAGGTGCCAGTAAAAAGAGGCAGAAATGAGTTAAGCCCTCCTATTTATTAACTCTAGGGGAGGGGCAGGAGTAACTGCAGTGTCCCACTCGTGTACGTGGGTACTGCAAAGTTGTTCTATTATATGTTATATCATGCTGTATTGCACCCTTATGTGAAATCCTTGTTAACAGGCTGATAGGTGAACTACACATATTCCACCACTAGATGGGGATAGCACCACAGTATATATATATAGCTCAGTTCAGGCCTAGTTGGGAGGGTAGGAGTAGGAGTTGTAGGGGTGAGAGAGAAGTTTCTAGCTGAGTAAATAGAAGTCAGCTCAAATGAGAAGGAGTGGATAAAGTTACAAAGGACAATAGCCATTTTACCAGGCTGTAAGGAACTTTAGATTCCAGGTGAAGGATTTATTAGCTTCCGGCAGCCTCACCATTAATAAGCTGGAGAAAAAGGACCAGATTCAGGACGAACTACCAGTGAGTACACAATCTCCTACTATAGCCTGAGATATAGCCACATATACAGCCTGTTACCTGGATTTACCACATCCAACCTCCATAGTCATAAGAGACTGTTTATATCTGGATGTAAATTGCTGTCAAGACTCTGTTTACAGTAAAGTTCTTAGTTGGATTCGAACCCTGTCTCCTTCTTCCATCTCCATACTACAACTACTCTCATAATTTTGCACCACCAAGGTGCTGGAGTCACGACATTACCTAATTCAGGGGCCCAGCCGCACAAGCACCCAGAAAATCCATCCACCATCAAGGGCACCTCGATCACCACCTGGCCGGTGTCCCCTGTAATACAGTGTGCCCCGGAGAATTTGGTGCTGTTCTCCCCTTCACTGCAGCCCGGCCCAGGGAGGCATCTGCTAGCCGTGAGTACCGATGAACTGTTGCGACTGTCGGCCCACCGTGAACCTCACGCGTTCTCCTCTGTGGATCGGCACGCTGCATAATAAAACTGGCGTCACGAACAGGATTATAAATCCTTTGTGCCTTATGTGAATGAGCCCCATTTGTTTGACCGTTTTATTGGGCTAAAGAACTGTTCAAACTACTTGAAAAGTGCATAAATGTGTTGTGCCAGTTGTCTACTTTAAAATCACACTGTTAAAACTGGTGAAATCGCAGGGCCATACACCCACAAAATAAAGGTGGCCCATAGCAACGCAACCTTACAAGTGTGTAAAGCCGTGTTTAACCTACATTTTATTGAGCACCTGCCGTTACTATGTCGGTATAGGAAGATAATGTGCAGCCTGACCTCAACAGGTCCCCTGCAATAGCCGCAACCGGTCCTAAGGCGTCACCAGCCGCTGCAGCACCGAGTATGATGCCTTTAACAATGCCTTACTACTTTGGGGCACCCTGGTTCCCACGATACTCTGGGGAAGCTCACACTTTAAGAGACTTTAAAGAAAAAATTCTTGCTGTATACCCTGTGTCAGAAGAGCAACAAATTGAAATTCTTATTGCGCAATTGGAAGGAGCTGGCCTCAGAGAAGTGAAATCCTGGGCAAGCTCAGAGAGGAAAATGCTGGAGCAGATATTTGAATGACTCTACACCACTTTTGAACCCAAGACTGTGTCAGAGGTCAAGATGAGGTTCTTTAGCAAGAAACAGCAATTTGGTGACTCACTCACAGACTTTGCATTATCATTGCAGGAAGCCCTCAGTGCTGTTGTACATTCAGATCCCCTTGAGGCAGAAAACCAAGATAAGACACTTAAAGAACAATTCATTGAAGGTGTTAGTACAGAAGCCTTAAAGAGTCAGTTAAGGATGTTAGCTGCTCAGCACCCAAGTTCTACTTTCCTAGACTTCAAAGAGTTAGTCATCAGTATTCTGGGGAAAAAACCCACAATCAGAGCCTACTAGGTCTGCTGAAATATCTACAGATAAGCCAGTTGCATCTCCAAATTGTTATTCTATAGTCAGTCAAGAAACCCAAGCTCCGGTTCCTGATGCAGTTGCCGCCTTGACAGAGCAAGTCAACTTCCTGACCAAAAGTCTGGAGAAAGTATGTCAAAAACTAGAACAGTTGGAAAAACCCTTAGTGCTGGAGGATGAGACACCATTATCAAGGAAGCTTTTCCCTCCTGATTATGAAGAGACGTATCCCAGAAATTCTGGTGGACGCCCTCCTGACCGTTTCAGTGCTCGAAGGCGACTCGCTTGCACATACTGTCACAAGCCAGGTCATACAGAAATTATGTGCTGGCAGTTAAAAGGGCAACCCTCGAGGCCAAAGACCGCCCTTCGGGAGGTAAACCAGTAGGTCCAGAAGATCCCCGCTGGATGCCCAGATATGTAGGATCCCGTCCAGAAGTGGTTCTCCGAATAAATGGGATTCCCTTTGTTGCCTTATTGGACACCGGGTCTCAAGTCACAACTATTAAACAGACTGCATTTGAGAAATAGTGGGACCAGAACCAGTTGACACAACCACCAGAATCCTGGCTGAGTCTTATAGCCAGCAACGGCAAACCCGTGCCAGTGCATGGTTACTGGGAGCTAACTCTCCTAGTGGGAGGAACTACACTACCCCAACAAGGTATCATTGTTGTGCAGGTCAGGGAAGACAACAACCCTCCGGTAGTCCTAGGAATGAACGTCCTTAGGAACTGTTATACTGATATGCTTGAAGCTTTGCACAAATCTATGACTACCGCCACACCTGCTTCCAAAAAGGTGATACAACAGACTATTCATGTGTTAAGTGCACAACAAAAAATTGCTAATGAGAAAGGTAACCAGTAATCCTTAAACCAAATACTGAAACACTCCTATGGACTGGCGCGCTGCATAATAAAATTGGCGTCACGAACAGACCGGCACGCTGCACAACCACCTTAGAATGGCCACAGGAGGGGGCAGGGGGAGTGACCAGCACCACATGTAAACCAGCAGCAGTAACTGTGCACATAAACACCCCTGCGGGCTAAACCATTACGCAGCCCTGCAGGAAGACATGTATTGTTTAACCCCTGAGCTACCAACACAGTCTCTGCAGTCAAAAACGCCTTCGCTATGCGATGGGGAGTTCACTCTGAGAATACTTTCCTGTCTCCGGACATCATAGTTTAGATTGACACACTGGACTTTTCCCACAAAGTATATTAGGCTACTGGATTGCTGGATAGGGCCATGCAACGCCAGACCCCATTGACTATAATGGGATCTGGCAGGGATTTGTCTGGTTTCTGGCATGAGAACCGGGTTTTCAGCCGGACCAAAATCAGTGCATGCAAAACCCGGCCCTCATGCCGGAAACTGACTGTATCCCTGCCAGATCCCATTATAGTCAATAGGCTCCAGCAGTGAACGGCAATATCAGGCTAGGCCGGATCCTGCGATTCCTTTACCACAGATGTTAAACGATCCTAGGTCAGTGTCTACTGATATAAACTCTAGACATAAAAGGGGTTTGTCCATTAGTTTCATATTGATGGTCTGTCTTGAGGATTAGCCCATCAATATCTGACTGCTGGGGGTCCGACCCCTGCACCCCCACTGATCAGTTGTTTAGTAGTAGCTCCAGTGCTGGAAATAGATGCTGGAACTAAACAGCTCCCTCTACTGTGTAGTGGACGGAGCTGGTTACTGCAGCACTGCTACCACTGAAGAGAATGGGAGCAGAACTACTATAACCAGCATCATCCACTGCACAGTGAACAGATCTGCATAGTTCTGGCGCCTGAGCGGCGGGGTTGCGGGGTGTGAGACTTGATCAGATATTGATGGCCTAACCTGAAGATGGGTCATCAGTAGAGTTGGCCATACACATTAGATATATGTCAGTGAAATTCATGGATTTCATAGGGATCTTCCAACAATCTAAAGTGAATGGAAGTCTCCCAACTCTCTCCTGAAAGCACATGTTGGGGAAGAGAAGCATTGAGCATGCTGAATTTTAACATGCCTGATCCTTTTGTTCTCAGGAAGATAAGTTAGGCCTCATGCACATATACGTGGACCTCGGTCCGTGAAAACCCATGCTGCCGTCCTGCTGAGTGCACGAGCGCACGGCGTCATTGGTTGCTATGACGCCGTGCGCTTCATGCCGCCGCCGCTGTACAGTAATACACTTGTATAGATCGGTGTTAATAGTTTATTTTTTATTAAAATGCAAAGTGAGTTAACAAAAGAGAAATCTAAATCAAATCAGCATTTCAGGCCGTGGGTGGTATCAATAAACGGATGGGATGTTAGTTGCAGGGTGTTGGCTGCCATGTGAGTCAGACATGAGATTGCTATATGCGGCTCTATGGTGTCCATCATGCATGGCGTTGGATGCATTAAGATATATTTTACAACAAATAGAATCCCACGAAAAATCTCTTTTCACACTTAAAAAAAAAATCTTGGGAGTTTATCATGACATTACCAACATGATATATTAGATCTGTACTATGTTACCTTTTTCCGATAGGTTTGATTGGGGATCTTTCAATAACTTCTTGTTAAAGAAACATGGGGCAGATTTACTAATCCTCTAGAGAGTTTAAATTTAGACAGTCTGAAGGTGCGCCAAATTTATCCCAGGGGCTCAGGCTGGAAGTTTGGTGCAGGGATTGACAGACGCTTTTGTGGTATTTCTGCGTCATTGTCACTTTCTGAAAAGGGGACATGGCAAGAGCGGGGAGTGGGCAGAGCCAGCGGGCACAATACATTTATCTATAAAAATGAGTTTTAGTTCAAAATTGGTACAATGCAATAATAAAAAATAAACTGCCACCAAAGGTGTACATAGCCTTTAAATTCCTGCTCATTGTGGCCTCAAGGAGGTCCTATCAGTGATTGACAGCCTTCCTTTTATGACTGTACATACAGAGATCGCTGTCCGTCACTGATCGGACTGTCACACAAATTGCACAGAATTTTCATGCACTTGTGATCTTTCTTCTTGATATCTCTGTGTATTCCCAATTTAACCATGCCTTATAACTGTGCGCATTATCATAAGTACATAACATCTCAAAGAGCAGTTTTTGGAAGCTGAAGCATTAGATGAAGTAATATTGACATTGTCTCTTTCTTTTTGCAGATTTACAATATACCACCCTCGGTAAGCAAAGATGTGCCAGATGCTCCTCAAAGAGAAGAAACCTATGATTTCCCACCTGCTTTTTCAAATCAGAAAATGCAGATTCCGCCTAAGGCTACCATTCGCATCCATGATCCAGAGCCATACATTCCTGAAGACATCTATGATATTCCTCCTGCTGCTGTTAAGGGCAGTGACTCTACTTTTGCCCAAGAGATATATGATGTTCCCCCCAGCTTAAGAAAGACTGCTGGACAGAATTTCAATGATGTTTATGATGTTCCAAGAGAGTTCCACAGTGGAAAATCATCATTGGAGACTGAGGCAGATTACATATACGATGTTCCTCCTCAGGTAGACAGGGAGGTCAAAGTAGTTGATGAATTGACAGGTAACTTCAAGAGGCTTTCTGCTTCGAGCACCGGTAGCACCAGAAGCAACATTTCAACCTCTTCACTTGATGTTATCCCAGTAAAAGAATCATCAGTCATGTCACCAAAGACACCAGGGAAGGAGCTAAATCTTGATTTAGAGGCGGCAATGGAGCTTTTGGTAAAATTGCAACATGGTGTAAATAGCGCAACCTCCTATCTTATGTCCTTCATGAGCAGCACCTGGAGATGTCAGGAACAGATGGAAACCAATGTGCAGAGCATCCAGGCTGCAGTAGAAGGAGTGAAAAGCACAGTTAAGGAATTGCTAGAATTTGCCAGAGGAGCAGTAGTAAATTCAGCACAAGCTTCAGACCGGACACTTCATGCCAAGTTAAGCAAACAACTACAGAAAATGGAAGACATTTATCAACAACTGCTTAAGCATAGTCAGGCATTGGACAGCTGTAACTGGTCCTTGAATGTCCTAGTCACCAATAAACAGGGATCTTCTGATGACCTTGACCGCTTTGTCATGTATTCAAGGGGAATACCAGATGACACCAAACAGTTGGCTTCATTTCTACATGGAAATGCCTCTTTGCTCTTTAAAAGGATCAAGCATCAACAGTCAGTGGGAGATCTTCAGTCTGGACAAGACAATAGCAATCACTTGGCCAATAATAACAATAATTTGTCTGCTGGCCAAAGTGGGCATACAGAAAAAGCTAGTATACAATCAAGGCCCCTGCCTTCTCCACCTAAATTTGTAGCAGAAGACTCTCCTGATGGACAATATGAAACCAACGAGAGTGGTTGGATGGAAGATTATGACTATGTCCATCTACAGGTGAGACTCTGTGCATGAAGTTAACATTTTTGACTTGAATGTAGCATCTGAAAATCACTCAAAGCTGAACATGTCTCCTAGGGTTTGGAGCATCTGGTTTAGTAGAAAAGGTTACTCGTGTTATACTACTGCGGGGGGCTGAACTCTCTTGACTACTCAGAAGGGCAGTGAGGACTGGCATCCTAGACTTCTTCAATGTCAAATCGGTGCAATTACTAGGTTATCCTATAAACTGGTCAAATAATGTCATCAGACAGTTTAATAAGGTATCTGTTTAACATTACAGGGGTTGTGAAAGAATGAGGGGGTTTTGGAAACACCTCACCCCACTTCGCCAGACCTGTAAAGGGAAACTTACCCACTTCCTGGCACTGACTCATTGCTCCTACTCTTCCCAGCCTCCGCTGGGCTTCCTCACTGTAAACATCCAGTTTGACATGGCTGCAGCCTGTCACTGGCCATGGCGGTGACCGCAAGCCTGCGCGCGGGGGGGGGGGGACACCTTCCCATTCTTGCACAACAAATAAACTTTTTTTTTTTTTAAATGACAGAAGGTTTTTCACATGTTCTCAGGTAACCTGCTTCTATTACATTCCCCGAGGGCTAAATCTGTTTTGTTGAAAGTACAGAAGAATTACATAGTTATAGAGTATAATACATCCTGGGAAATTGAGATCAAAGGGCAGTAAGATGTTAGGCCCCATGTATCAAGTGTCTTCAAGAAAAAATGTCCTTGTTGCCGATAAAATCTGTTTTTCATTCTCTCACCTGCTCTGGAAAAATGGAAGCTCAGGTGACATAAATAGCTATACTGACCATTTCACTACTGGTACCCTCCTTTCCCCAGTCCTCCTATGTAATGGTGTATGCAAGAGGCACACACCAGTCATTAGTGTAGAAACTGACCCCCTATGTCTCCACAGAAGTCTAAGGATCTGGGGGTGTCATCCAATGTCTTTGGCCTTAATTGCTGAAGTAGCACATACAGCATTGTACTGACCCACCAGAGGTTCCTATAGTGGACCCAGGCTCTGATACCATAGAGAGCCCCAAAGGTCCAGGAGAAAAGAAAACATTTGGAGCTGCCTTTGGAGACAGCAACTTGCCACTAGGGTCTATTTCTTTGAATCAAAACTTATTAGACTTTATTGATGATATAGGGATTGGCCTCCGTGAATAATTTTTTTCTGGTGGGCCCAAAGAACCTCTGTCTGACCCTGAGCACATAAGCAACCTAAATCTATGAACGTAATGGGGGCTTGTTTAAGATACAATTCATTTCTATCAGCTAATTTCGGATGTTCTGCCACATACAGTAGAAGCATAATGCTGGTCTATAAGATTTTCTGACCATTTAGTATCCGGGAAGGCTATGAATACATTTCAATACAAAAGATTTTTTATAGTCTAGAAACATATTCAGAAATTGTTATTTATGCAATCCCTTAGGTTCAGGAGAAGGTGAACCAACAATTTATATATGATGAGTGAACGAGATTATGAGAACATAGAAGCATCCATCTCTATAAATGATATGAGACTCACTCTCATCCCTGGCAGTAAAGTTTAATTAATCTAGACTTTAATTATTTCAATGGTTCTGCAGACTCACGCACATCAGTAACGGGGCTGAGGTTTTCATGCCATCTGGTGATAACTGCAGACACATTCTTGAAATGCTGCGTGTGCTAAAATCAGGGTACCCTGTTTAGTTGACAGGAGGGCGTTTATTTAATGATATTTGCATTTTGCCGTTAAAGGTCTGTCACTGTAAAACACTGAATAATGAGTCTCCATATTGAGCAAGGTGTGCACAGCTGTTCCAAAAATTTGAAACTTAAAGGGAACATGTACCTCCAATTGTCTACTGAATAAGTAGCCAGATTTCTTTCCCTTTGGGTACGGCCATACGGCCATTCCTGATGCAGTTTTGGAAGCCAAAACCAGGAGTGAATAAAAAAAAAAGAGGAGAAGTCGAATTTGCCCTTTATACTTTCTCCCCTCATTTATAATCCACTCCTGATTTTGGCTTCCAAAACTGCATGGCCATACCTTAATTCTCCCAGGCACGAGTGATCAGGGGCGGATTAAGTGCATGATGGGCCCTGGGCTGTCTACCCAACTCGCGCCCCTTCCTCCATTTTAGTTAAAAAAAATTATCTATGAAGAGGCTGCGGTGCTTCATGAGCGCCATAGTCTCTTCCTAGGCCATATGACATCACATTCCTCGTTCACATGGCCTAGGTGCAGCTCTGTCCCATCTGAGTGATTGGGGCTGAGCTGTAATACCAAGCGCAGTTCTATCAAATGGACAGCGCTGTGCTTGGTAAGGAGTAAAGAGGCTGCAGCGCTCACTGGAACATCGCGGTCTCCTCAAACAGCGGACTGGTGGGGGTGCCAGGAGTCTGACCCCCGCCATCTCATAACTCTCTGAGTACAGATGTCATAGATGTTACCTGCAGTCCTATGTAACACCCCACATAACACAGTGAACTATTGTGTTATGTGGGGTGTTACATAGGACTGCATGGAACATCTACTACGTTACCTGTACACAGAAAGTTATTACTGTTATCTGGGCTGTTACATAGGACTGCAGGTGACAAATTCAAATTTTAGTTGACAAATTTAAAATACATATGATTATGATAAAAAACACTTGAAGGGGAAGATGAGACGCAGGTCACAGTGGTGAGCCGCTCTACATACAGGGGAATACAGCACCACATACCTCTTACATCCAGGGACATCTCCTGTCATGTAGATCTTCTCTTACCTCTTTGCCTCAGTTTGACCCAGACCGCCATGACAAATTCTTTCAGCCGCATCTCGTCTCTACAGGGTTTTTTACACAGACACGTTAGATTTCTCATGATTGGGGTCATTTATCAAACTGGTGTAAAGTAAAACTGGCTTATTTGCCCATAGAAACCAATCAGATTCCACCTTTAATTTTCCAAAGGAGCTGTCAAAAATGAAAGGTGAAATCTGTTGCTATGGGCAACTAACCCAGTTCTACTTTACACCACTTTGATAAATTATCCCAAAGGTCCCTATAGTGTCTACAGCAGTTATAATGTCCCATAGAGTGCCCCCAGTAATAATAACACCCTATATTGTGCTCCAGGTAATAATCCCTGTATAGTGTCCCCAAAAATAATGTCCCCTAATAGAAACGCCCCCACACTACCACCATATAGTAATTTCCCCCACACTGCCCCATATAATAATTCCCCCCACACTGCCCCATATAGTAATTTCCCCCACACTGCCCCATATAATAATTCCCCCCCACACTGCCCCATATAATAATTTCCCCCACACTGTCCTCATATATAAATTCCCACCACACTGCCCCATATAGTAATTTCCCCCACACTGCCCCCATATAATAATTTCCCCCACACTGCCCCATATAATAATTTCCCCCACACTGCCCCATATAATAATTTCCCCCACACTGCCCCATATAGTAATTTCCTCCACACTGCCCTCCCATGAAATAATTCCCCCCCCCTTGCTCCCATGAAGTAATTTCCCCCCACACTACCCCCTATGAAGTAATTTGCCACCATGTAATAATCTGCCCCCATACTGCCCGCCGTGAAGGGATTTGCCCCCACACTGCCCCCATGTCCTCCTCTGCCCCCCAAAGTAGGCACACACAGAAAATGAAAAAAAAAAAAAAGAAACAACTAAAAGCTAATACTTACAGTATTGCAGTATGTGGGCGTTCGGGTCGGCATTGGGCCCCCCAGCGATGCCGGGCCCGGGGCTGCCGACCCGAACGCCTCTATGTTACTCCGCCACCGGCACCTTAAGGCTACCTGCATACAGGTGTAAGTTTAGAAACAGAAAATCTGCACAGATATCCATACGGATTTATGTGCCTTTCTGCGCAAAAAAAACAGACACGTATTTAATGCGGTTTTGCCACAGATCTTGCCCTTGCATTGCAGAGGGTGAAATACGCACAAAAAATTGCACAAGCAATTGACATGCTGTGGATTTCAAAATCTGCACAGAAGAAAAAAGTTACGAAAATCAATGTGTAGAAAACGCATATAATCCTCTGGTGGACGCAGGCAGCCAGAATTTAAAGAGGTTTTCCAGGATTTTAATATTGATGACCTATCCTCAGGATAGGTCATCAATAGCAGATCGGCGGGAGACCGCCACCCCAGCTGGTTGAAGAGAAGGTCGCACTCTTCGATGTTTACTTGCTCACCGTCGACATCTCAGCGGTGAGCAGGTGTAATTACAAGTCGTCCCATTTACTTCAATGGGATGGATCGTTCCTATTCAAGCCTTCTCTTCAACCAGCTGATCGTTGGGGGTGCTGGGTTTCAGACTCCTGATGATCTGATATTGATGACCTATCCTGAGGATAGGTCATCAATATTAAAATCCCGAAAAAAAAACTTTAACCATTTAAAAGGGGTATTTTCATCCCATCTCATCCATGGCTGAGAAAGAAATACCCATATACGGTGGCCAGGGTGGCAAAATTTCTAGAAACACTGTAGCACTGGCCACTCCGGCTGCATAAAACGGGTACTCCATTCTCAGCCAATCATAGCTAAGAGAGGTTTACCAGGATAGGTCATCAATATCCGATCAGCAGGGGTCCAGAACCTGGCACCCCCACAAATGTGTTTGAGAAATCAGATGTAGTGTCCTTGCAGCTTCCATTGGATAGCAGCTGTGCTAGGTATTGTACCCCAGCCTCATTCCCTTGAATAGGCCATGTGACCAATGAACGTGACATCACTGGTCAAGGGAGAGGCCACTGCATTGATTGGCAGGGGTGCTGGGAGTCATACCCCCACCGATCTGATACTGATTACTTATCCTGAGGATAGGCCATCAGTATCAAAAGCTCAGAAAACCCCTTTATTTTATAACTCAGTGTAGGAGCTTTTAAGAAATGAATCAGTAAAGAATGTTAGACCTTATACTAACATGGTGGACATTTTTCTGTGGGGATAAGCTCTTGGTGAAATATATTTATGTGAATGTAGCCACCTAAACACATAGGGGGGGATTTATCAAGACTGGCATTTCTAATGCTGGTTTTCATACAGTGTCCGATGGTGTGAGATTTACCAAATTTATTATTAGTCACACGCCTCTTAATAATTTTGGCGCGTCTCAAGAGGACCATGTGCCAGAAACAGAAATCTATAGCCAGTTAGAAGTTGGTGTAAATTCCAGGTATTACTTGTGCCAGAAAATTGCCCTCGCCCAATCCACTTTTTACAAAAGTGGTGAATGTGGCAGAAAAGAGCAAAAAGTTGTACATTTCTGCACAAATAGGGGCTTGCGCAAAAAGTTTTGAATTTGTGGCACCACAGTTCTGGCACCGGGGGCTTGATAAATCTCCCCTACATTCCTTGAGTAAGTTGAGTTGGAAAAATTTCAATTTACGCGACGTTTGCGGTTGCAAAAAGGTACAGGACCATCAAATCCAACCTATAATCCTACCAAGTTAATCCAGAGGATGGCAAAAAATGATAAGGTGGATGCTAATCACCCAATAATAGGGGAACATTTCCTTCCCAAACCCAAATCTGGCATTCATGATAGCTCTCAGGATCAACATCCTGTCTCTAGTGCCCATAACGTGGAATATTATATATTTTCAAGAAAGTCATCCAGGCCATACTTGTACGATGAATCAACCGCCACAAAAGTTAAGAAAAAATTGCCAGGACACCAGGTCCCTACAGAATGGGAATGACTATGGGCACATCAAAGGCAGGGCGCATTCACCACCCTTCGGCCTACTCATGTCTTGTTCCTGGACTGACTGGGTGTATTTCTCACAGCCTAGACAATAGAGCAGCTGCCCCCCTTCCTTTTCATTCCATGACATCTGAAGTTTGGGTTGTACGTCCACAAACTAAAATGTCTGTTCCTGGGAACAACTGTATCATTGAGCGCACTTGGTCACAGTGAGCTGCTTGTACTGCTCCCAGCCTTTGATATGCGATACGACTCTACAAATGTCGGTAGTGTAAAGGGAATGACATAAGTGGTAAAAAGGAGATATAATCCCGTTACATGAGCAGAGATACAAGCGACACGTCTGTGAGGAACATGAAGGCTGAGAAAACTCAGGCTCTCCTACTACCCGGAGCAACATGCTAGATACAGACATATCCTAACCCCTTAGGTGTTAAACTTTTTGTAAACCTTTTAACCTCCTTCCTAATCCCTATCATCCATATCAGAGCTCACCAGATTCTTTCAGTTTATTGTGCTGGACATAACATGAAGTGCAGCCATATCTGTCGTTCCTTTGAATTGGCTTCGGGGGGGCATTGGCTTTACTTAAGGAGACCAGCTATGTATGAAGACCTAGTGAAAATGCTCCATGGGAAAATAATATGGAAATATGCAAGAAGCTATCTCCTAGGAAAAGGGAACCATTATTGAACAAGTCTTGGTACATGGCAAAGGAAAATAGTTAAGCCAAATATCCATGCACAGACAGGGGTGCTTGCTCCTCATCAGTACAGAGTAGGGTTCTGGCTGGATGGGTGAGGTGCCTTGGACACACTTTAGGGAGGTACTGGCTCTCCTTGAGGAAACCAGCTGTATATGGAGATTTGGTGGCAATGCTCCAGAGGAAAATAATCTACACAGAGGTATCTCCCATGGAGAGAATGGACTCGCTGGAGCCACCTTTTGGAAATGGCCCCACTTCCACAAGGTGACACTAGAAAGATGGTTCTCATTTCCTCTGAGATACCTCTTTGCATATAATCTTTTCCTCAGAAACAGTGAAAGTGCCACAAGAACCTAATGACAGAAGAACAGTTTACCATCAGTATCTGAGAAGCTGATTCAAAGGTGACAACCAATAGGGCAGAAATTCCTGTTGCAAAAATGGCTGCCACAGCAACAATGAAAATTGCACACATCTCTGTAATTAAAACACAATTATCAGAATTTGGCCACTGCTGATTTACCAGGATACGGCCTATGTTATATCTCGAGTGGAAATCCTCCTTCTGCTGTAGACAACCCTACTTGTCAAGGGGGTCCCTTGATAATCAGCTGATTACAAAGTTCCCTCTCTGCTGGAACCCCAACAATCAGCTATAATTTGTGGTGAAAGCCAGCAGTAAATGTGCAACATCCCTGCAGCGCCACCACAGGAAAAATTAGGTATTACACAGTGTCCTTTCATTTCAATGGGTTGTCTGTGTAATGCAGGACAGGGCAGGTCCTCCAGAGAGAGAGATCCTCCTTCTAATCAATCTCAACTCTCAAATGAAGATCTGGAGCAGAGGACTTTCTCTATTAACCCAGAATTCAGAGCACATAAAAATGGGTCATAACGGAAAATAACGGAATCCATAAGACGGAAGTCAAAACGGAAGCCTTTAAGAGGCATTCCGTTTTGATCCTCCATAATACAAGTCTATGGGCAGCAGAACTGATCCGTCCTGCTTTCCATTAGGCAGGAACTCCATATGGTTCAGGATGCAGAAGAAAAGGACTACTTGTTAAAAGACTCTCATTTTACCTACACTGGTGGTCTGATACCATGTGCAAAATGAATGCCTTTCTTCTGACGCCTACCTAATACCATGAAAAGTGTTAAATAGCTTCATCTCGCCTAACACCCAAGTCAATGCATTTGTTTAAATAGGCATCTCACCCCCCAAATACTCACAATGCTCCAGCAAAGTAAAGTAACCAGATCTTGCTCATGGCCGCTCCCTTCATCTTTTGTTCTCATGGATCCCCTTTCGAAGAGCAAACAACAGAAGAAAGGGCGTCGGTAGCGTATAATTATCATTTTTACAAGTGCAAACCCCGACCAAGGGAAAAGTGGGGTTACTATCTGTTAGGGTCCATTCACATGTCCGTATGAGTTTTGCGGATCCACAAAACACGGACACCGGCAATGTGCGTTCCTCATTTTGCGGACCGCACATCGCCGGCACTCTCATAGAAAATGCCTTTTCTTGTCCGCAATCGCGGACAAGAATAGGACATGTTCTATTTTTTTGCGGAACGAAAGTGAGAATCCGCAAATGCAGATGCGGACAGCACATTCCGGCCCCATTGAAAATGAATTGGTGCGCACCTGTTTCGCAAAATAGTGAAACGGAAGCGGACCCATTTTGTGGACGTGTAAATGGACCCTTAAGTGAATTTTTCACCTTTTTATTTAAGGAGGATTATGCCATTATTGATGTAAAAAATGAAAATCAGACATTATATAGCACATGACAATCTGTTTATAACAAAGCTAGAACCAGCCCTGTACCTCACATGGATCCAGAGATCTCCACATTCGCTGCTCCAATTGCTCTGCTAGATTCTCTCCAGCCTCGATCTCAGGGAGTGTGTCCTTTCTGCTGCAGC
Organism: Bufo bufo; assembly: GCF_905171765.1. Lineage (NCBI taxonomy): Eukaryota > Metazoa > Chordata > Amphibia > Anura > Bufonidae > Bufo > Bufo bufo. The sequence goes on from NC_053398.1 coordinate 100,010,267, forward strand.
TCTCTCCCTGTAACTTCCACAGCTTCTAACAGAACATACGGCTGGTGGCAGTTGAAGATTTAAACTGAGCGCGTTCAACCAGCTCAATGTGACAGACAAAAAATAAGGAAAAGAACAGACAGCAGGTGGCGCTATACAGAAACATTTTATTGAATAGTTCACTGGTTATACTAAATTTTGAATTGCATGCCATTACAAAAGTATTCAGATTTAAGTCCTGGTTTGAAAAGTGTAGAATATGTTTTGTGACACAACCTCTTTAAGTGATTTTCTGGTTTGGTAAACAAGAATGTTTCCATTCACATACAGCAAGCAGATTTATTGTGCATTATGAGGAATTTAAATACAAATAGTTACATAATTTATCGGAGAGGAGTGATTATGTTTTATTTGCATAAAACAGGAAAATCCCTTTAAAAATTATACTTATTTGCATTCCCTATGGGGGGGGGGGGGGGGCTCTGCTCAGAACCCCCTTCATGAACCACAACAGAGAGCTGCTCCCTCCCTCCACACCGCAAAAGAAAAGACATTTCTTATCTTTTGCAGCATCTTGTGGATCGTGGACCCATTGAAGTCAATGGATCCGCACCACAATGCAGAGAGCACCCACCTATTGCCAGTGGTTTGAGGGGCCGTCCCACACTTGTGTGAATGTGGCCTTAAACTGATTAATGTTAATAAGTGTAAATGTCGTTTCAGGGATATTAAAGGGCATATTCAAATGGGCCTTTAGGAGCAATGGGGGCGTTGCCATTACACCTAGAGGCTCTGCCGCTCCCTCTCCACTTTGAAGTGAAAATGTCATAACGCCTGGTCCTGTCAATCAAAGTGCAGGGGCAGCGGCAGTTGCATAGACAGCAGAGCCTCTAGGTGTAATGACAACGCCCACGTTGCTCCTAGAGGCTCATTTGCATATATAAAAAAATCCTTTTTCTCCGCAATGCGGGCATATATAAACATTGGACCAACACAGATGTCTTCAGATGCCAAGTGCACATGTAACAGGTCAGCCATTGTCATAGGGACAAAACTGCTGACAGATGCCCCTAAACCTTTTTTTTATATATACTTTATTAGGGAAAGACGTTTCTTTGTCAGGGCCGTCTTTACCAAGGGGCAAAAGGGGCAGCTGCCCCGGGCCCAGTTGCTCCTGGGGGGCCCAAGGCAGATGCCTCTTGAGCCCTGCTAGCCACTGCCCCGGGTGTCAGGCTGTCAGCTACACAGGGGGTGCTGCCATGCCATGGCTGCCGGCACTGAGTCCAGCCAGCGTACTGTGTCTGTGAGAGCTGTGAGTGTGATCTAGGACCTTAGATGACATCATCACCATGTGACCAGTAACCTAGCAATATTACTGGTCACATGGCTATGAGGTCATCACAGGTCCTATCAGGAGTGTTGCAGGAGTTTGCCTTAAAGGGCTTCTGTCACCCCACTAAAGTGATTTTTTTTTTTGGGGCTAGTTAAATTAGTTATATAGCGATATATGAAAATATAATTGTGTTACTTACATTGATCCAGCAGTTTATTCAAAAAATGAAGTTTTATCATATGCAAATTCGGTCTCTACCAGCAAGTAGGGCGGCTACTTGCTGGTAGCTGCTGCAGAAATCCGCCCCCTCCTCTTGTTGATTGACAGGGCCAGCCGGGATCTCCTCCTCCGGCCAGCCCTGTCGGCATTTCAAAAATCGCGCGCCTGTGTTCATTCGGCGCAGGCGCTCTGAGATGAGGAGGCTCGCCTCCTCAGCACTCCCTCAGTGCGCCTGCGCCGATGATGTCTTCTATTTCGGTGATGTCATCGGCGCAGGCGCACTGAGGGAGTTCTGAGGAGGCGAGCCTCCTCATCTCAGAGCGCCTGCGCCGAATCCACACAGGCGTGCGATTTTTGAAAAGCCGACAGGGCTGGCCGGAGGAGGAGATCCCGGCTGGCCCTGTCAATCAACAAGAGGAGGGGGCGGATTTATGCAGCAGCTACCAGCAAGTAGCCGCCCTACTTGCTGGTAGAGACCGAATTTGCATATGATAAAACTTTGTTTTTTGAATTTTTTGTGAAGATTACATCAGAAAAAGGTGACAGGGGCTGTTATGCTAATATACTGTAAACTACTGTATAGTGGGGTGCTGTATACTGTGGGGGCCTGTATACTGTGGGGGGGCTGTATACTGTGGGGGGCCTGTATACTGTGGGGGCCTGTATACTGTGGGGGACTATATACTTACTGTGGGTGGCCTGTATACTGTGGGGGGCCTGTATACTGTGGGGGCTGTATAGTGTGGGGGGCTGTATACTGTGTGGGGGCCTGTATACTGTGGGGGGCCTCTATACTGTGGGGGGCCTGTATAGTGTGGGGGGCTGTATAGTGTGGGGGGCTGTATACTGTGGGTGCTGTATATTGTGGAGTGCTATACTGCTGTACTGTATAGTGTGGGGGGCTGTATCGTGTATAGTTTGGGGTGCTGTATACGGTGAGGTGCTTTGCTGCTCTACTGTATACTGTGAGGTGTTGTATACTGTGGGGTGCTGTATACTGTGGGCTGCTATACTGCTCTACTATATACTGTGGGGTACTGTATAGTGTGGGGTGCTATACTGCATACTGTGTGGTGCTGTATACTATAGGGTGCTATACTGCTTACTGTGGGGTGCTGGGGTGCACTGTAACACTAGGGTGAGCCGAGCCCCGGTCTCCTTCCTGCAGAGCGGTGCCCACTTTCAGCCTGAGCCCAGCTGCCCAGAGCACTGATCCTGAGCCGCTGGAGTCTTCAGAACTGGAAGTATTTACAGTCATTCACTGTACTCTACCAGATGTGTGGATTTTTTGTGTGTGTGTTGTGGTGGAGGGCGTGATTGCCTGCTAAGGTGTGTGAAGGCAGGATCCAGGGGGCCCAAGTAAATTTTTGCCCAAGGTCCAATCAATATTAAAGACGGCCCTGTTCTTTGTACTAGAAAGAGTATGTCTTCAGTCTTCAGCGTTCTAATGAGCGCTGAAGACTCCTGCATGTAACAAGTCAAATAGGCAGGGTGATGGGTAGCAATAGTTAAGGCACATGTACATACTCAAGGACTGGAGGAATGACAAGAGGACGGCTGGAAGCCTCTGGATGTTACACACAGGCATCTTCAGCACTGAGTAGAACCGAAGACTGAAGACGCTCAGAGCTTTGCTAAAAAGACTCTTCACACCCTGTTTTCTTAGAGAAAGAAACATCTGTTCCTAATAAAGTATATTACAAAAACGCTATATTATAAATAAACTCAGATGACAGCTACACTTCATACTTCAGTTATTTGGTCAGTTATTTCCATCAGTTATTGTGAGCCAAAACCAGGTGCAGATCTTTCCATGATACCTTATCTCTGTGGAGGCTTCACTACTAGTTTTGGCTCAGATGTGACGTCCAGAAGAGAGCTGGCAGCATGGACAGCTCTGACACAGGAAGGGGCAGCTCTGGCTACAGGGTCAAGGCGCTTAGAGTAGTAGCCCAGCGGTCTGTTGCGTCCACCATGAGTTTGGGTAAGAACTCCAGTAGTGTGACCTTGACGTTCCATGATATACAGCCTGAAGGAAAGGCTGTAGTTAGGAATCCCAAAGGCCGGAGCGGTTGCAATTGCTGTCTTCAACTTGTCAAAGGACTCATTAGCCTCACTTGTTAACTGGAACGCAGAGGTTGCATTCCGGGGAATACAGTCATATAGGGGCTGCATCAGTACTGAGGCATCGGGGATCCAGGGTCGGCAGTAGAAAATAAGGCCTAAGAAGGTCTGCAATTAGTGTGGAGTGTCTGGTATCCATATGTTTGAAACTGATAGAAATAACTGACCAAATAACTGAAGTGTGAACTCAGCCTAACTAGGTCGCCCAATGCCAATAATTGGGTGCAGTTTGTTATCCAGCAGCGCCACCTAGTGGTCATTTACAGCACTGTAGCTCTATATTTCCAAGCTGCAGTTCACATGTAATTAAACACTGCTAAGAAAAAGGAAACGGGCATAACTCATGTATCTGTTGGATGATTAACGTAAAACACTAGCTTGCTTAAGTGCCTCAGGAACTATATTGCAAATGAAATGAATTACTTCTGTTAGAGCTATGTAAGACAAAATTGTGTTTTCTTGTAAATAAGTATCTGAATAATTGGAAGGGGCACCTTTAAGAGGACACTGGAAATTAAAGGGATTCTGGGATTAGCGATGTGCTAATGTCAGCTAAACCTAACTAGCCTATTCCTACTTTTATCTATGCCCCCGTTACGCCAGAAATCTAACTTTCATAATATGCTTATTAGCCTCTAGGTGCAGGGGGGGGGGGGCGTTGTTCCTGCTCCTAGAGGCTCTGTTCCCCCACCTTTGTCACCTCCCTCCAAGTCCTGATTGACAGGGCCAGGCAGCGCTCGCACCTGTCTGCCAGCCCTGTGCTCTGGTGAAATCTCGCGCTGTTCAGTATTCGGCGCAGGCGCGGTGAGGAAGCTGGCAGCCTGCGGGCGTCTTTCCCTCACCGCGCCTGCACCGAATGCTGAACGGCGCGAGATTTGATTCTGTTATATGGTAAATTAAATTCAATGGTTCCCGTTATGTTTTCATACAGGGTAAAGAAGAATTTGAAAAAACACAAAAGGAACTGCTTGAAAAAGGAAACATTATACGACAAGGGAAGGGTCATCTAGAGCAGCAGCAGGTAATGGCTTCCCAGCTGGTGCACGATCACACTATATACTCCACCAGGATTTAGATATTTATGACCTATTCTCAGGATAGGTCATCAATATTAGATTGCCAGTGGTATAACTCCCAGCATCCCTTTGAAGAAGCGGCGGTCCTCACCGGTGCTCTGGTGAGTGCTGTGGCCTCCTCAGCGCTGTCTATTGTATAGCGGGGGTGCTCGATATCGCAGCTCAGCCTTATTCACTTGAATGGCACTGAGCTGCGCCTAGGCCATGTGACTGATGAACGTGGCATCACATGGCTTAGGAAGAGGCCTAAGCTTTCTCTCAGCGCTGAGGACTCCTCATACAGCCGATTAGCAGAGTCGGACCCTCACTGTTCAGATATTGATGACCTAAGGAAAAGCCATCAGTATCAAAATCCCAGAAAACTCCTTAGATCTTAAACTGCATACAAGATTTCAGGAGGGACTTTCTAAGGGTTCATGCACATGCCATATCATGAATACACATTGTACAGATCTGTGCCACGGGGCCCATACTGTACCTCTGTATGCCTCTAATGTATGTGATATTCACTGTGCAGTGTATTACAGAAGTATTTTCTTGGAGGGACCATACAGTGGCTCATACCAGTTCCATGTGTTGTTACACCAGGTCCACGTACAAGGCACTGGTGTGGGTATGAGCTCTTACTGTGGATCTTGGTATGAATAAATAGATTTTTATGTATTTGTGGAGCAACTCAAGAGCCAGTGTGTAGTGCCCATGAGAAGTAGTTTTCACACCTTCCATCTAGATGATTACTGCTTTATAACTGATAACTTAGTTTACCTGTAATACTATCTGTGCCTCTCTGATTCTCAAAGAACTTATTTGGTCGCTAACTTTATGACAATCTTTTTGCCTTAATCAATAGTAAAGGTGAATACAAGAAACCTTGTAATATATGCTATCAGAGAAAAATGCATTTTTCTCCATCTAGAAGCTTATTCCTTCTCCCCAGCCCTCTCCATAGACTTGAGCAGCGTGTGTGCGGGCCTCTTGCACATCCTCCGCCTTCTCTCTCCATAGACTTCTAGGGGCAGCATGTAATCTGATCCAGTCCATCTCAGTCTCTCAAGACAGATTTAGCAGAGAATATTAGTTTACAAGAAGAAAGTAATTTACGGATAAGTGAAGAAAGAGGCATTTTACAGCTGGCCATTTACTTTTGTTTTATGTAAAGTTTGTTGAAAGGTCACTGACCGTTTAAATGGGTTGTCCAGCTTCTTTTTTTTTTGCCCCGGCCAGCTGTACCTTGGAAAAATCCATATTAACCTATTCCCCACCGCTCCATTCCAACTCTCTTGCTCTCATCACTGGTCCTTCGGTCCCCATGTGTCATATTCAGCACAGATGGGGTCAAGTGTGCTTCAGCAGCCAATGACTGGCCTCAGGAGTGACGTGTCCTCAAGCTTCACGGTACTTCTGGGTTACTTGGGGACAGTCACCGCCTATGCCACTCATTCACTTTAGCGGCACACATCACCCTGTCCAGGCAGAGGTTGACAAATGGGGACCAGAAGACCAGTGAACAGAGTTACGAGAGCGGCGGGGAGCAGGTGGGTATGGGTTTCTACACTGGGACAGCTAGCTGGGGGGATGGACAAATAAAAAATGCAGGACAACCCCTTTAAAGTTGTCTTATATGGGCAGATTTCCTGGCCATAAGGAACGATGATCGGTGCTCATTTAACAATCCATTTAACAAAGCAATCATTAAGCCTGCAAAATGTATTGTGGCGAATGATCGTAAGTGCAATTGTTTATCCCCATACATTTGTCGACACCACGTCCCGTTTACACAAGGAGATAAGCTTCTGGCAAACCAGCATTAAAGATGCAATTAGTTGACAAGCGAGCATTTGCTCCTTTATTGGCTGATCGGTGTTATGTATACATGGGGCAATGAATGGGAACAAACGTTCATAGAGACATTCATTCGCCCAATCATTGGTCCTTGCAAAAGGGAGCATCGTTTTTAAATCATAGAAATAAAAGAAACTAGACATTTTCTCATTTATTTTGCTCTTCCTACTTTAGCTGAAGCAGTTTGAACGTCTGGAAGAAGAGGTTGGACGGCCCATTGAGAACGATCTGTCGAACTGGACTCCACCTCAACACTACAGCCAAGTCCGTAGCACCCTGAGCAACTCAGACCGGCAGCTTCTTCTCTTCTACCAAGAACAGTGTGAGGCCAACGTCACTACTTTGACCAATGCCATTGATGCCTTCTATAGCTCCATCAGTAGCAACCAACCTCCCAAAATTTTTGTGGCCCATAGCAAGTTTGTTATCCTCAGTGCCCACAAGCTGGTATTTATTGGGGACACATTGTCACGCCAAGCCAAAGCTCAGGACATTCGAAACAAAGTCACCCACTACAGCAACCTTATGTGTGACAAGCTCAAGGAGATAGTTCTTTCCACCAAAACAGCAGCACTTCAATACCCATCTCCGTCAGCGGCCAAGGATATGGTGGATAGAGTCAAAGACCTCAGCAACAGCACTCAGCAGTTCAGAATGGTCCTCGGGCAGCTAGCCGCCATCTGAAGGCACAGAGACCTAGTCCAGGTGTGACCAAGAGACACCATGAGGAGCAACTGACTCAGTGAGATAGTTATGACTCCTCTATAGAGACTTTAATAGACTTTGTTGCCACCTCATATAAGGACAATTACGGTAATTTTAAGTGACCTGTGATTCAGTTTTATTCATAAAACTACACTACAGCCTATGCTTCATTTCCAGAGGAATGTCAAACCACAATTAGCTCCTAGATAAACCTGTAAATATTCAGACCCATTCTTGGACTTCAGATAGAACAACCTGTCCATTCCATGTTCCTAATGGTCACAAATAAGAACAGTTTTGGGATAATGCATTTTTTTTATCAATTGTGTTTTACGCTGTAAAGGCTTACCCATTGGGAGAGCTCCACTGCTTCGGGAAGCATGTGTATTACAAAGCCAGAGCCACTCATTGGTTCTTCATGATTAAAGGGCCATTCATTCTTCAACACACGACACTGAAATATTATAGCAGTTACCATTTTATATTTGAGATTGTATGCTAAATTATAATAATGTGGAAACAGAAGATCCATAATCGGTTTTAAAGAGGTTTTCCACCCAAAGACCGTACAAGAGAGGAGGCTATGGGGCTCCAGGAGCCAGGGAATAGAGCCCCATTTTATTTTTTGCTATAGCCCCCTTTCATCTGTATATGTATGCTCTGTCTCTGTCTACATTTATTTGCACATATATCTGGTTATTATGGCAATGAGTATGGTTTTAGCACTGACAAGCCACTTTGGCCAGTCTCCAACAAGCAAATTGACTGTGGGAAACACGCTTTGTGTGGGAGCCTGATTTTCCGGCCTGAACGCCCAGCATCGTTATGATTTATAATGAGGTGTGTCCCTGCCTGACCTCCGCTGTCATGATTTGTACTGGTGGCATTATGTCAGTACAGTTCATTACAGCTGATGTCGGTCAGAAACACACAGCATTATTGTTAGAAGAAAGATGTCCAGCACAGAAGATAAAATATTGATTCTTTATTGTAAAAATTATAAAAATTTCATCTCCACAGTTCCAGGGTAAATTACATCCAACATGTTTCGATTACAACAATCTTAGTCATGGCACACACAGCATTATAAATGTATATAATGCTGCAAGTGCAGAGCTCCTACACGGAGTGTATTTCCCCGCAGTCAACTCGCTCGTTTCATACCGACCTTAGTGCATACTCTGCCCTCACCTTAGTGCCAGTGTGTCTTTGGGATGAAGACCAGAATAATCTGAGACAAACTGGTTGCTAGGGATAGGCTACCTGGCAACCTCACTTAACAGATTGCAGCTATTAGGAAGAGTTTCCTAGCAACCAGTCTGTCTTATTTGTCTCAGCTCAAAACAAGTCAAGCTATGTCATTGTTCTCTCAGCCTGTGTTAGTAATCAGATTTAAAAAAACAAAAAAAACGTGCAAATTATAAATTAATTTAACACAGTCTTAACTTATCTTCTATTATTTTTCCATCCAGTCCTAGTTTTCTAAAAATGTGGGAAGCCTACGCCCTACTATAAAGACAGAGGTCAGAGGCAATATGTGTTGGTATTTAGCCAAATGTAAGCACATGACTTCTCATATAGGTGTGGCAGAACTGAGCTGGTCATGATTTATAGTGTTATCTATTGTTTTACATAGGACTGCAAGTATTCATACTGTACTGCAATATTTGAGCTCAAAGGGGCAGATTTATTATGGCTGTTTTCTGGAGTCCAAAAGTCAAAAATTTTTCTTACAAGTGATGCTTTGCAAATATATTTGTGACTTTTTAGCCTTTTCTGATGCCCTCGCCGCTTTAGCGAAAAGTGGGTGGTATTGGGCGGTAGGAGGCGGACTTCAGACTGAGCTCTGGGCATAAATAATTCAACAACACGTGAGCCACAAAAATGAGGGCATGTTACTGAAATTTAGATGCAGATTTCAGTCTGGCGCATGGAGACGTGACAAAGATCCCAGTCTTAATAGATTTGGCGGCATCCCGCTCCACGCAATGCCAGTCGTAATAAATCTCCCCCAGAGTTATCACAGCATATGAAGAATGCAGCATCCAAGAGGTAAAAGTCACATTCAGCTCTACTATATCTGTACTAAAAAAGAAGAAAGATATTTTACAGTTAGGCCCCATTCACACGTCTGCAAAATGCGGAACGGAATTGCGGACCCATTCATTTCTGAGGGGCCGCACGATGTGCGACCCGGATCCGGATTTGCGGACCCGCACTTCCGGGTCCGCAATTCCGATCCCGAAAAAATAGAACATGTCCTATTCTTGTCCACGATAGCGGACAAGAATAGGCATATTCTATTAGTGCCGGCGATGTGCGGTCCACAAAATGCGGATTGCCGGTCTCCGTGTTTTGCGGATCCGCGGATCCACAAAACACACACAGATGTGTGAATGGACCCTTAACTTCATGCCAATTAAACGTTTCCAAGTAGTTCTTTGCATTAAGGAAAGTCTAGGTTTTTCATATAAAAACTTAAAGGGGTTGTCCAGGATTGCGAGTTTGCATTTTATTCCAGAAATAGCACTAATCTGGTATTGCAACTCACTCGCATTCAAGTGACTAGGACTGAACTGGACCTGACAAAGCAAGAATGGACCGGTTTGTGTTATAATTGCCAATTTAGTTTTATTTTTTATCCTGAACAACCCCTTTAAGAGCTCTAAGATATTATTGGTGATTTGTGGCTATTACCAGAAGATGGGCCTTTTTTTTTTTTACTATACATAACACTGAGTGGAGTTTGGTGCATCCATAACATTTGTAACCTCAACTCTACCAACGCCAAAAGCGAGAGGCGAGTGCCTCTCTTTCCACCAGGCCCTAAGACTGTAATTCCAGAAATCACATCAGCCCTGCCGCTCAGCAGAAAAATTAATCAGAAATTAATTGGACTTTACACAGGCTATTACATTGCAAAGGACCCGGACGTCCTTCGGCCTGTCACTATGCCTTAATCCGTTTTCAGGAGGTGATGATTTGTTAAATGAAACCTTAATCCATGCCCCAGATCATTACATTGATTCTCTTAGGATGTAATTTTTGTGTTGTTATATTTGGGAGAATTCGGTGTATTATGATGTGTAAATGCTATAGATTTTTCTCTTTGTAGGACTATATTTTATGTGAGACATGAATGTGAGGTAAAGAATATACTGTCAGGATAAAAGAACATATTGGTATGGTGTTAATGAATTTGCTGGAAAATTCCAAATATTTTAGTCTGAAGTCTTATGTCATAGAGAATCTCCTGTCAGTCCATGATTTTTTTGGAAGCTTGAAATACCATTCTCCTGTATAAAACACATTTGTTGAATTGTGTTTTTAAAAAAAATACATTCTCATTAATAACCTGCCAATGTCATTGAGTAGAAATGTGGTTTATTTTTTGGGGAGGCCTATAAGGCTGACAGATTTCTTCCTGGGGGATTAAAATGAAAGGGAACGTGTCATCACAAAATGACCTATTGTTTAAATCCCGATTTTATGTTTAGCATATTTTTTTAAGAATTTTTGTTGATGTCATTTTTAATTTTCCATGTCGAAATCTATATTTAAACAAAAAAAACATAAAATCTTGCAGTTTTCACACTGGCCACTAAGCCTAATAGTAGGCGCCACTTCTTGGTCTGTACAGATCACTTTACTGCAGTTATCTGCTTATCTGTCATTCTAATCCTGCATGTAATGATATCACCTCTGTTTGTAGCTAAGACAGGATCCTCCATTCACAATAATTGATTGTCAAAGCTTATATATTCTTTCCTTGTACAATGACCTCTGCACAGGACACAGAGCATGCCTAGAAAACTCTTCCATAGAAGTCAATGAGGTCCCCTCCTGACCATTGTGTCTATGGACCATGGGGCTGCCGTAAAGCAATTTTCTTAATGCTTTCTAAATGCTGTTAAGAACAGCTCAGGCAAGATGGCCGCCCCCATAATCATGTTCAGGAAAAAGAATAAATACATCTGCAATCAGAAAATAAAAACAGATTAGAAAAAAAGAATATGTGTTGCTATCTGGTTTTAACTGGCAGATAACATTTTTGGTGATACATTTCCTTTAATATAGAACAGAAGGGGAGGGAGGGGGAGCCTGCCTGCACCCATACATGTATACATACCATATTCTGGCAAGTATGAAACTCACACCACAGCTGGATTGAGAGCAGTGAGAGAAAATGAGGGGGATCTGCAGGCTCCTGTCTCATGAAGGAAGAGATGACTGATCATAGTATAGACTGAAAAAACATGGGGAGCTCACCCAGGAGACCGATCGGAATCATCTGCCAACTCATTAGAAGCAGCCATAGAATTGTGGGCTGGGGACAAGTGCGGAACAAAAGCAAAGAAGGGAGTGTCTGTCCACAGAGCTGGTACTGATGAAGGAACCGAGGCAAAATGAAGTTGGCCCTTAAGGTGGACTGTCTCTGGCACTGGGAACCATATATTCTGTATCTATAAGGACACTACCGCTGGTAGCAATGAAGGCACTGGGTCTGGTGCTACTAGAATGGCCAGGTTTGGGGTGGCCCCAATGCTACACTGAGACCCCAGGACACTGTCGAGGTGTCACCATGTGCTGCTGCTCTCTGGAAGGGATGGTAAGACATGGTGCACCCCAATTGGAAATAAGTCTAGAGAGTCAGGGTCTGCAGTAAATCAGTGTGCTTCTTTACTGGAGGAACTCAAGTGCAAAACAATACAGGCGAGGCACAGGGCTGGCTTCTCCAGTCTGATCTCGGGAAGAAGAACGTTTAATGTTGAAAAAAATGCCTAAGCTAGTTGTTCCTCTCTCTTTCAGAAGGCTGGTAGCCTGGCCAAAGCCTGGTGACCTAGAGGCTTTCTCCCTGATCAATGGGCTGGTAACCCAGGGTCTGTGGCTCAGCATCCCCATCTCAGCATCTTCTTCTAGGCACTCATGCAGTCTGGTAGAGTTTCTCCTACTAAGCGCTGGTCCCTATCTGCAGACAACTAGGGACTCTGACTGCTCGCCTTACATACAGTTTCTAGCTGAACTAAAACCTTCTAGTGGGAGGGCTGGAGTGGAGAAGTGCAACCTAAACAGAAACATTGTTACAATTTCTGTTTATCCTAGACTTATATGGGGTCATTTGTTAGGACTGGTGTTTTAGACGCTGGTCTTAATATCCCTGCGCTGGTGCTTGATGCGCCTAAGTTATGTAGGGGTACCGGCCTCTACATAAGTTAGGTGCATCCACCACTGGCCTAAATCTATGCCAGCTCCCTTGTTGACGTAGATATAAACATATTTCCACGCCTAAACCTGGAGTAGAAATAGTAAATGAGACAGGTCGGCTGTCCCACCCCCTTCACCACCTCTATTTTTAGAACTGGCGTATGTGGCCAGTACCTACCCCCATAGACTTGTGCATAGCTTCAATGCAAGTCTATGGGAATAAATAAGCAGTTTTTCCAGACATAAACAACAGAAGGTCAGAGTGTCTGTTTTTTTCCCTCTACAACTTTAAAATCTCTCAGTATTAGGCTACATGCACACGACCGTATGTGTTTTGCGGTCCGCAAATTGCGGATCTGCTAAATAAAACTGATGGCAACCATATGCCATCCGTTTTTTTGGGCTGATCCATTGTAACAATGCCTAAAATAGACAAGAATAGGACATGTTCTATTCTTTTTGCGGGGCTACGGAACAGACATACTGATGAAGACAGCACACGGTGTGCTGTCCGCATTTTTTGCAGACCCTTTGAAATGAATGGGTCCACATCCTATCCGCAAAAAAAATGGAATGGACACGGAAACAAACAACGTTCGTGTGCATGTAGCCTTAGCTGTGCATTCACCCCTTTCCTCAGTGCAGTTCAGCTATAGAGTAATAACAGTGCAAATTAACAAGATATGTTACAAGAAACAAATAAATAAATGCAGTTTATATGAAATGGAATATCCAGCGCTGTAATGGGTATTGCGGCAAAAGCTCTTTGCAGGTTTTACTAGATCAGGTATGGACAGGAGGACAGTGTAAAATTTACACTTTACTAAGGTTTGGGTGTTTGTTGCGACTAATCTGACACTGCGATTCGGATGCTGGTACATGTCTGGGTCATGGCACCAATAAAACAACCTAATTTGGTGCAGATGGGGGATTACAAGGGAAAGGGACCATCTTCTCAATTATTTTCTGTAAAAAAAAGACTCCCATATGTGACAAACTTACAGCAAGTATGATCTGATTGATGGGGGACTGATTACATGTTAGGTTTTGTCCCATTGCAAATTACATGAAATAATACGGGACAGAAAAGAACAGGATGCTGCATTTTCTTGTGAATTAAAATGCTGAGCTTCTATCCCAATTATAGTCAATGCGATCAGTTAAGTGGCATCCAACATCCATACAATGCCCTGGTATATCTACAGATATATCTGCAGATACCAATATGTTATGCATGGGAAAAATACTATTGAGTTTTTTAGTCAGAAAAATCCTCCTGTTCATAAAAGTGGGCTGTGTGGCTCACTGCCTAGAACATGGATGCTCAACCTGCAGCCCTCCATCTGTCCCAAACCACACATACAGATAGAAACATATACAGTATGTGCAATTAAAAAACATCTTGTTAATATGGGTCAATACGCTTACAATATGTATATAGATTTTTTCATACTAGGCCACGACTAACTCTGCCCAAAGCATAACTGTACACAACCAGTCCCCTTAATGCTCCCACATAGTAATTATTCCCCCTTTGTACCTGCACATAGTAGTAATGACCACACTGTGCCCCCTTCACAGTAGCTATGCCCAGATGTGTCCCCTTCACAGTAGTTATGCCCAGAGATGCCCTCTTCACATCAATTATGCCCAGATATGTGCCCCCTTCACAGTAGCTATGCCCATATATGTGCCCCCTTCACAGTAGCTATGCCCAGATATGTGCCCCCTTCACAGTAACTATGCCCAGATATGTGCCCCCTTCACAGTAGCTATGCCAAGATATGTGCCCCCTTCACAGTAGTTATGCCCAAATATGTGCCCCCTTCACAGTAACTATGCCAGATATGTGCCCCCTTCACAGTAGTTATGCCCAAATATGTGCCCCCTTCACAGTAGCTATGCCAGATATGTGCCCTCTTCACAGTAGTTATGTCCAGATATGTGCCCCCTTCACAGTAGTTATGCCCAGATATGTGCTCCCTTCACAGTAGTTATGTCCAGATATGTGCCCATCACAGTAGCTATGCCCAGATATTGTCCCCCCTTCACAGCAGCAGTGTGATGTCTTACACTACACCGCGCAGCTGCTGTGGAGCCACTGCCGTATTTTTTATTTTATGCTGCCCCTAGGCACTTTAGTGCCAGCTTCCTCCCCCCAATGAAGCCCATATTTTTTAGATAGCTGACAGTAAAATGCTCCCTAGGCCTCAAGCTATCCCTCAGGACTCCCTCATACGCTTGCACAATTAAAGGGCTGACCTGTTACATGTGCACGTGGCAGCTGAAGGCATCTGTGTTGGTACCATGTTTATATGTGCCCGCATTGTTGAGAAAAATGATGTTTTATTATATGCAAACGGGGACGTTACAATTACTCCTAGAGGCTCCGCTCTCTCTGTAACTGCCGCGCCCTCTGCACTTTGACATGGTGAGTTGTGATGACATTTTCACTGCCAGGCCCTGTCAAAGTAGACAGGGAGTGGCAGTTGCAGAGAAACCAGAGCCTCTAGGTGTAACGGCAACGCCCCCGTTGCTCTTAGGCTCCATTCACACATCCGTAAGTGTTTTGCGGACCGCACATCGCCGGCACTTAATAGAAATTGCCTATTTTTGTCCGCAATCCGGACAAGAATAGGACAAGTTAAAAAAAAATTCGGGAACCGAATTGCAGACCCGGAAGTGCAGATCCGCAATTCTGGATCCGGGCAGCATATCGTGCAGCCCCATAGAAATTAATGGGTCCGCAATTCCATTCCGCAAAATGCGGACGTGTGAATAGACCCTTAGAGGTTTATTTGCGTAAATTACAACATCATTTTTCTCAGCAATGCACGCACATGGGACTAACACAGATGTCTTCAGCTGCCAAGTGCACATGTAACAGGTCAACCAGTTTGATAGGTTCAAAACTGCTGACAGATGCCCTTTAAAGCAGTTGTCTGGGTTCGGTATCTCTATGTAACCCCCCCCCCCCAGGCAGTGGCGTACATAGAGAAGTAAGGCCCCATAGCAAGTTGTTTGCTGAAAGTTCTTTTATAGGGTAGAGTCCTGACCTAGTTTTCACCCCCAGTAGAAAAGGAGATGCTCCCATCTGGGCCCCATAGCAGTCGCATGGTCTGCCGCTATGGTAGTTACGCCCCTGCCTCTAGTGCCTGAGTAGGACTGCTACCTACACACCCCATATAACTACATCCCTGACTGAAAAAAAATTCTGTCATGTTAGTTTATACTTACAAATGAGAAGAGTCCCCATGACAATAGTTACCAGCTACATATATAATAGTAAGGTTCTTAGCACACATTTTTATCAAACTGTGTGAGCCCATCTGCCCCGTCAAGGCGACCTCATTCAGATGGGTCCCTACACTAAGACTTTATTTGTAGAAGAGGAAACATTTAGATATAGCATGTCTCCCTTTTAAATGTGGCATCCTCTGTTAAGCACAGAATCACACTGACCTACCCTGACATATGGTGGAAGCAACATTATCACATCCATATGATGCAGCACATTCTAATAACTGAATTTCTCTTGGGCTAGGTGATAGCACGCATCATACGGTATACTGTCGCAGGTTACATCTACACCTCTACATTATGTAAATCCTTACAGTAAGAACCGTGCTATATGCCGCTTTATAAAAAACAACACCTCTAGGCCGGAGGATGATGCTACGGAGCAGGTAATAGCGCTGTGCGTGATCATACAAGCAAAGTGCAAACCATACTGTTAAATGGTTTCTCCAGGAGTGAATAACATGCATATAACTGATCACTAGACTTTCTCTAAACCGCTAGATACCTATCTATGATTGAGCCGTATAAATGCTGCTCTCCACCTACACAAGGTCCCAGAGATCAGGGACTGCAGTGTAAGGCCTCATGCACACTACAGTATGTCCATTTCAGTGTTTTGCGTTCCGTTTTTCACGGATCCGTTTTTCCGTTTTTTTGTTTCCGTTGTGTTTCCGCTTCCGTTCCTTTTTTCCGTATGGCATATACAGTATACAGTAATTACATAGAGAAAATTGGGCTGGGCGTAACATTTTCAATAGATGGTTCAGAAAAAAACGGAACGGAAACGGAAGACATACGGAAGACAACGTGATTTGCGGCCAAATATAGGACATGTTCTATCTTTCAACGGAACTGAAAAACGGAAATACGGAAACGGAATGCATACGGAACACATTCCGTTTTTTTTGCGGAACCATTGAAATGAATGGTTCCGTATACGGACCGTATACGGAACGCAAAAAACGGACCGCAAAACGGAAAAAAAAAACGGTAGTGTGAAAGAGGCCTAACAGTGAGGATATCAGGAGGTTAGAGCTCATCTAGTGATCCCTTATATGACTGCTATATAAATGCTATTAATATATTCCCAGAGAATCCCTGTAAAGCCGACCAATTACACTGGAGATCTCCTCTTCTACAAATGAAGTGTTAGTGTAGGGACCCATCTGAATAAAGACGCAGATGGGATGAGGAATGTGTTAAAGTGTGTGCTACCCCTATTGTACTGTGGGACAACAGTGAGTGTAATTGGAAAGCTTTAGCCATTGTACTTTGATTTTGTTCTGTTTGGTCACAGCACAGTGATACCTGTTTATTCATTACATAATGATTAATATATTTATTTAAAATATTCATTTTTACAGTCAAAACTATCACGTAGTTACTATAGGTAAAGTGTCCTCCAACTCTTAATAATATTTCAATTCTAAGTTCAAAATTCAGTGCTCTTTAGTTTCATAATATATATTTGTAGAGGATCAACCACTAGGGGGAGCTTAGGAGCGAATTGAAGACAGCTGCATTAAGAAGGCTTTGAGTTCAATAAGACCTGTTTCCAGTAAGCTCCCTCTAGTGGTAGTTGTAGCTATGCCAGCTCCTATCCTGGAACACAGCATGGCCTGAGATTCGCCATAATCATTCAGAAGTGTGCACCTCCTAGTAATTATGGCACATCACTTGCCAGCGCAAGACAGATTTAGTCCGGTGCAGAAAAGACATATTAATTAATGTCCCACTATGGCTGTATGAATGGAAGCGCTAACTAAGAAATGACTATTATAAAAATATTGTATCAAGGTGATCAGTGATAAAGGCTTAAAGTTGGAGGAACACTTTGACTTCTACATTAATAGGGTAAAATAAAGAATATACACCTTAACCTATAACTGTGAAATACATTCGCTGTGGCCAACAACAATCTAGACATATTAGGCTTGGCTGGGTCCATATTCAGAAAAAGCAATATTTAAATCTATATCATATAAATACTGTATATTAACTATTGTGACAATAGATGCATATAACTATGTTATTTATGGATACAGTAGATACATATAAATATATAACATATTAGTGAGATATATACTTATACTGCATGTAGGTACAATATATACATAGAAATATACATTAAAATATATAAATATTGTATATTGAGACAATACGTACACAAATATTATACATATGGGGAAGTACATAATATATACTGTACATTTCATATAGGGACAATACATATGAATATATAACATATGGGCAAAGTACATGCATATACATTTTGTACATTAATTACAGTACCCAAAGCATGGGAACAATACCTAATTTACTACAGGGAAAATATGTACATATAAATATATTACATATGGGGAAATAAATACAATATATTACATAAGGGGACATTATATACATTCATATTGAGACGGTAAAAATACAAATACTATATAAGACATGCTGTATAGAAACATGCATACAATTAAATATATTACGTATGGGGACATTATATACATTCAAATGTATTACACATTGGACAGTACCTACATACAAATATCATATATGACACTGTATAGTACAGTACATACATATAAATACTATATATGATATACGGTACTTTATAAAAAATAATGCACATAACATATACAGGCAATACATACATCTAAATATTTACATATGAGGAAGTACATACATATAATACTGTACGTATACATATAGGGGACGTACTTGCATATAAGTATATTACATATAGAGACCATACATAGATATAATTACATACAGGAGCAGGACAAATTAAAATATTACATATAGGGAAAAAATATATATATATATACACACAGTAAATATTGAGACAGTACATACATATAAAATATATTACATATAGAGACTATATATATATGTATATATATATTTACATATGAGAAAGTCCATACATCTAATACTGTGCACTACTTATGGGAACAATACATCTGTGCATAAATATATTACATACAGTGAAAATACAATTACATATATTACATATGAGGACCTTATATATATTCAAAAACATTACATATTGGGGCAATAGATGCACATAAATATTATATATGACATACTGTATAGAAACAATACATACCTATAAATATATTACATTTGGGGACAGTGCATATATGTGTCCCATACAGATGGTACATACAGTAAATATAAATATATTACATATACGGAAAATACATTCATATAAATATACTACATACAGGGACAGTACAAACATTATGTTGTATATTACTTATAGGGGCATGACAAATTAAAATATATCACATATGGGGAGAGTACACATATATGTTAATACTATATTACATATGGGGACAATATACATTACAACATAAAATACGCAGACAAATATATTACATCTGGGTACAATGCAAACAGATTAATATATTACATATATTAGATATGTTTACAGTAAATACATATAAATATATTACATCTGGAAAGAATACACACTGATAAGTATATTACATATATAGACATTATATGCATTTAGGGTTAATATATTACATATGAGGAAGATATTTACGGTACATGTGAAGATTGTATATTTCATATGGGGATGATACATACATATAAATATAATACACATGAGGAAATATGTATGTTTAAATATATTACAGCTAAATACAATACACACAGATAGGACATTTTTCAAATATATTACATAAGGGGTCATACATACATATAAATACTGTATATTACATATGGGACCATTTATATACATATACTGTAAATATACTGCATATATAGACAATACATACATATTATATATAGGGTCATTACATAAATTAAAATATATTACATATTGGGACATTAAAATAGATTACATATGGTAAAAGTATATATATATATACACTGTATATTACCTTGGGACAATATATGCAGATAACTATGTTATTTATTATGACAGCACATACATATAAATTCTGCACATTACATATGGGGACAGTAGGCATAAATATATAAAACTAGCAGAAGGACCCGGCTTCGCACGGGTATATTTCATCTATTTCAATTAATATTACAGACAGGAACTCATTGTGTACAGGCATGTTACCTCCACAGTATTCTTTCCCAGACAGTAAGTGATATGTTATCATACAAACTCCATGCAGCTGCTGTGGGGGGCGTATGACCCCACAAGATTTCTTTCCAGGTAGCAAGGAATGTGTATACCAAGTTTCATTGAAATCGATGGTTGCGTTTTTGAGTAATCGCGGAATATACATACATACATAAATACATATATACGTCCTTCTTTATATACTGTATATAGAAGATATTAGTGAGATATGTACATATATATATACTGCATGTAGGGATAATATCTACATATAAATATATTACATACAGGAAAAATACATAATGTATATATAAATATTTACATATGGGGAAGTACATACATAGAATACTGTACACTACTTATGGGAACAATACATGATTTATTACAGGAAAAATACATTACATATTGGGACAGTACAGACATAAAATGATATATGACATACCTATAAATATATTATATGTGGGGACAAAACATACATAAAATAACACTGAGACAATGTTACATAATGACAGACAGTAAATATATTTCATACATGGAGAGATTACATATCTATATGTGGGATAAATTCTGAGGGATTACACTTATTCCATATTCTGACACATAAAGATCATTCCTTTCTATTTCCCCAGACAGGCTTCTGGCCGTCATGAAGCCAGACGTCGGGTGGAACCAGCCTTTCCATGTATTACAAGGTCACCATTCAACTGACGGCTATTTCCGTTGGCCCCATAGAAATAAATGCGAGCGGTGGCCGCATAAACGCAGTGCGCTCCTATTAACTTCTATGGGGAGAGCCACCACCTTCCCAGCTCCGTTCTCGGTGTCATCAGACAATGGGGGTATATCCTAGCGATATGACCCCATTGTCTGAGATGGGAATACCCCTTTAACGTTAACCTTTGCCCATCTAAGGCCTATTACACACGACCGTATGGCTTTTTCAGTATTTTGTGGTCCGCAAAAAAACGGATCCGCAACGAAAATATGGATGACGTTCGTGTGCATTGCGTTTTTTGCGGAAAGGTACAGCTGGCCCCTGATAGAACAGTACTATCCTTGTCCGTTATGCAGACAATAATAGGACATGTTCTATCTTTGAACGGAACGGAAATATATACAGAAACGGAAGGCATACGAAGTACCTTCCTTTTTTTTTGCGCATCCATTGAAACGAATGGTTCCGTATACGTAACGCAAAAAAAACGGAAAGTAAACGGTAAAAAAATTAAGTTCGTGTGTATGTGGCCTTAGGCCCCTTTCACACGAGCGAGTATTCCGCGCGGATGCGATGCGGGAGGTGAACGCATTGCACCCGCACTGAATACTGACCCATTCATTTCTATGGGGCTGTGCACACGAGCGGTGATTTTCACGCATCACTTTTTCGTTGCGTGAAAATCGCAGCATGCTCCTCTTTGTGCGTTTTTCACGTAACGCAGGCCCCATAGAAATGAATGGGGTTGCGTGAAAATCGCAAGCATCCGCAAGCAAGTGCGGATGCGGTGCGATTTTCACGCACGGTTGCTAGGAGACGATCGGGATGGAGACCCGAACCTTATTATTTTCCCTTATAACATGGTTATAAGGGAAAATAATAGCATTCTGAATACAGAATGCTAAGTAAAACAGGGCTGGAGGGGTTAAAAAAAAATAAAAAGTCATTTAACTCACCTTTATCCACTTGCTCGCGTAGCCGGCATCTCCGTCTGACTCTTTTACTGTCTAGGACCTGTGGAGAGCATTAACTATAGTTTAAGGACCTGGGATGACGTCACTCCGGTCATCACATGGTACGTCACATGATCTTTTACCATGGTGATTCACCATGGTAAAAGATCATGTGACGTACCATGTGATGACCAGAGTGACGTCATCCCAGGTCCTTAAACTATAGTTAATGCTCTCCACAGGTCCTAGACAGTAAAAGAGTCAGACGGAGATGCCCGGCATCGCGAGCAAGTGGATTAAGGTGAGTTAAATTATTTTTTTTAATTTTTTTAACCCCCTCCAGCCCTGTTTTACTTAGCATTCTGTATTCAGAATGCTATTATTTTCCCTTATAACCATGTTATAAGGGAAAATAATACTATTTACAGAACACCGATCCCAAGCCCGAACTTCTGTGAAGAAGTTCGGGTTTGGGTACCAAACACGCGCGATTTTTCTCACGCGAGTGCAAAACGCATTACAAGGTTTTGCACTCGCGCGGAAAAATCGCGGGTGTTCCCGCAACGCACCCGGACATTTTTCCGCAACGCCCGTGTGAAAGAGGCCTTACAGTTCTTGTCTCCACATGGATCTCTTGGATGAAGCGGCTTTGGCGGTCCTTTGGTTCCTGTTGCCGCTCTTGTCCTACAAACAGTTTCTAATTTAGCCAGTTTCAGTGAGGCAGATGTACCAATCCTGTGCAATATTTAGTGTAAACTTACACACTCAGGATGCACCAAATGTCTCAGAGCGGCTCAGGCTGGATGAGGTTTGGTGCATTGTTTGGAAATTTTTTACTTTACAGCACCTATTGCTTGGTTTACTGTGAACACTTGGCCACCACAAACCCCCAAAATGGCTAAAACAATAAATGTGGCACATGCCATGCGCTGGCCCCCAATGATAGCACAGCCGTACCTTGCTGAGCAGAGCCGAGTGTGTACTGTCCTGTCCTCTTCCCTTGTAACTGATCAGTAACTGACTTTTTTTGTTTGTTTGTTTGTTTCAAAGCCGAATCCAGCAACCCTATTGGTGGCTGATGACTGCAGTTACCATGGTGACAAATACAGCTCAGGATTTAAAGGGACATGACGCTTCTATTCTATGAGAGAAAACGTTTAGGGCTCATTTACACGACATCGTCAGCTTTCAGAACCACTTAAAGTCTATGAGGCTATTCACATGGCCATTTTTTTTTACCTGCCAGGGTATAACAGCCATCAAAAATAGGACATGATGGACCCCATTGAAATCAATATGACTGTTTGCCATTTAGACAGGGGGGCACTTGTCTAACGGCCATTAAAAAGAGGTGCACTGTATATATAATATCTTTCAGTGGTTCCATCATGTGCAAGCGGATGAGGTATGCTATATAAATATATACATACACATACATATACACACACTGGGGGCCTTAACCCCTTCACGCATTATGACGTGCCTGTGTGAGGGTAAGTATGGAGTGGGACTCTGCAGCGGGCCCGCTCCATACGTGGCAGGTGCCGGCTGTTTCATACAGCAGGCCGTCGCCCGCACTGACAGGGAGTGGCCATCGCGCCACCCCCTTCTTTTAATCCCTCAGGTGAAGCGCTCCAGGCCTGCCATGGCAATCTCGATACTGAGCTGTGCTAATAACCCTATTCACCCGAGATCTATTAGGGTGACTAGGAGAGGGGATCAAAAGATCCCTTGTACTAGGCCCCTAAGGGGTCTAATAGTTTTTAATAAAAAAGTTTAAAAAATAAATAAAAAACACCAAGATGTACATACCACAAAAATGGTACCAATAAAAAATACAGTTCGTTACGCAAAAAACAAGCCCTCTTACAGCTCTGTAGAAAAGTTATAGCTGTCAGAAAATGGCAACGAAAAGATAATTTTTTCTAAGGTTTTCATTCATAAAACAAATATTACCCTTTCCAAGTTTTTTATCGCCGCATTCGTATTGAGCTACAGAATAAGAACGCCTGGTCATGCTTAGCGCACAGTGAACGCTGTAATGTCAAAACCCCAAAAACCAGGACTGCATACATTAGACAAGATGTGCACTGGACTGCCCTGTCAATAATGGAACTCATACTTACTAATGGGGATTACACAAGAAAAAAAATAATACAATACAACAGTGCAATGATAAGCAACTGATTTAGTGTAGTCCCCTCCTAAAGTCCCTGAATCTCAAGTCACGCAATCTAAACACACTTAATACATACACACACTTGAAATCAAACACGTGAACGCTCACAAACTCGAGTTGTTTGCCTGTTTGTATAGGTGCTGCTCCCAAACAACTTCACACCAGGCTGCTTTTTTTCCTCTGGTCAGGTCACTACACTATTAGGCCTCTTGCACACGACTGTATGGCTTTTTCAGTATTTTGCGGTCCGCAAAAAACAGATCCGCAAAAAATACGGATGACGTCGGTGTGCATTCTGTTTTTTGCGGAACGGAACAGCTGGCCCCAGATAGAACAGTACTATCCTTGTCCATTAGGGCTCGTTCACACGAACGTGTGCTGCCCGTTTCCGTAGTGCAGACCGCATTTGCAGATTCGCAATACACGGGCACTGTTTCGTAGCCATTCCGCATCACGGATGTGGACCCATTCATTTCAATGTGTCCGCAAATCTGGAGATGCGGAACGGAAGAACGGAACGGAACACTACGGAGGCACTACGGAGTACTTTCTGGGGTTCCGTTTCGTGCTTCCGCACCGCAAAAAGATAAAACTTGCTCTATATTTTTGAGGAACGGAAGGATTGCGGACCCATTCAAGTGAATGGGTCTGCGATCCCCATGTGCCTGCTCATGGACGGTGTCCGTGCATTGCGGACCGCAATTTGAGGTCCAAAGCAAGGGCACAGGCTTCACTCGTTCATGTGAACGAGCCCTTATGCGGACAATAATAGGACATGTTCTATCTTTGAAAGGAACTGAAAAATAGAAATACGGAAAAGGAAGGCATACCGAGTACCTTCCGTTATTTTGCGGATCCATTGAAATGAATGTTTCTTATACGAAACGCAAAAAACAGAACGTAAACGGACAAAAAAAAACATTTGTGTGCAAGAGGCCTTGGAGACATTAGGGTTGACACTGATGGGGCGCTGTAATTGGAACTCATAGGGTTCAATCACTGATATTCAATGACACACTGTGGCTAGTACTCTTTATGGGAGACCTATGGGAGGAGTACTATGGCAGGAACATGTAGCGGAGCAAGTAATTAGTATAGAGGCATGGCACTGTTATGGGAGCACAGTGTGTAGCACTACTATGTGAGTAATGTTAATGAGACTGATATAAGGAGGCTCTATGGCTAATACATCTTGATACAAGATTCCACAGATACCTTCAGAGATCTTGTGGAGTCCATGTCGCGATGAATCAGCACTGCTTTGGTGGTATGCAGGAGTGGACTAGCCATAGACTTCACAGGGAAACGTCAACCGAGCTCTCCTCCTGGCCACTGTCCAGGCATATAATTATTGCTAGGAGCATCAGATACTTATGCACCTGGCCAGCAGCTAGGCGCCCTCCTGAATTCAACTGTATCACCATCCTCATCATGGGTTCTGCTGGGGCGGTATTTTGTGCTGCACTACAGTATTACTTGCCCCGCCTGCCTCTGCAGTCCCTGCCTTCTTGTGCCTTGTGTTGGCTCTGCGTACTTGTGTTTCCCCACCTTCTTTCAATTTGGACTTACCTACAACATGAGGCCCCTTTTAGGTTTTTTTCCCCACGGCCACTCTAAGTTCCCAGGCCGCCTCTGGTGGTATGAGAGGACCTGAGCAATATTAGGCAGGTGGATTTAATGTTATGGCTGACTTGTATATATAGCACACATCCATGCGCACAATTACAGTATATAATAAACATACTTACATACATAGTTATTTACAACGCATATGCAGGCACACATCCCTTCCGCTATGGGTGCGGACCCATTCATTCTCTATGGGGCCAGAAGAGATGCGGAGAGCACACTGTGTAGTCTCTGCATTCGCATTTCCGGAGCGCGCCCCCGATCTTCCGGTCCGCAGCTCCACAAGAAAATAGAACATGTCCTATTCTTGTCCTGCAATTTCGGACAAGAATAGGCATTTCAATGGGGGTGCAGGCCGGGTGTATTGCGGATCCGCAATGCACTACGGACGCCTGAATGGACCCTTATAGTCCGCAATCAGTGTGTTTCCAGGAATGTCAGGCCTGACCGCTTGATTCGGCAGAGCACTCTGATAAGAGTCTGTACGTCTGTCCACTTCTCTCTCTCCCAGCATAGCAGGGATCTTTGTGAGAACAGTGCAGGCAGGAGAGGAGGCTGAAGGACTGTGAGAAGCATCTCCCTCGCCATGCTGCAGGAGTCAGGACCTGATCATTATGTTTCCACTGACAACCACAACCTGTAGGAAGATGCGTTTAGATGTTTCTGGCTGATTACTGGGAAGTTCAGACTGGGGCCACATCCACTAATGCACACATCCAGCAGTTAGGGTGCATTCAGACGACTGTGTTTCTTGGTGCGTATCCATCCCGCAATTTTGCAGAACGGGTGTGGACCCATTTATTTTAATGAAGTCGCAAAAGATGCAGACAGCACACCATAGTTCTGTTCTGCGTCCCCGAAAAAAAGATACAGCATGTCCAAGAATAGGCATTTCTATCATAAGGCCGGCCATGTGCGCTGCGCAAAATGCGGAACGGAATACACATATGGTCGTGTGAATGTAGCCTTAGAGTGTGACCACACGCCACAGCTATGATATGGATGCAACACGGCCACATTGCGCCCCAGTTTCATGCAGCCATGTGAGCCATAGTTGGCTCCAATTAACCAATTAGGACCTTATTTTGGTAGCCATTAACAATGAAGACCGACTAAACAATGCAGTCCTAGATAGTTAATTGGAGACCTCTGCAGCTCGTAAGTCTGAGCGGTACTGAGCCGCAACATGGTTCTCACCTGAGCGTTTTACAGCACATACGAACGCGCTGTAAAACGCCCTACGCCCCAAGAACTACAGGAGCTTCTTTGGGGCATATTGTCACGCGTATTGTGGCAGTTTTTCATTGGATGCCTCTGTGGTTAATCACACAAAAGTTTCCAAAATACAAAAACGCCCCAAAACCCCCCGATAAAAACACCTGTAAAAAGCGCTTATCAAATACGCTCAGGTGTGAACCCAGCCTTACAAAGATGAAACGTGGGGATGGTTCTGTGCGCATGAATCACATTTAGTGTGACGGTATGAGAGTCCAGACAGACGCCAGCCAATGGCAGGCTGTCCCTGGGTATTTCAGGAGCCCTCCCCTGTAGGACGGTGTCTGAGCTTTGCCTTTATAGTGTCCAGTATACCAGTCAAGGTGCTATATCCTGTCTGAATAGCCATGTACCAAACTGCTGCTGGACTACTGACTCTGAATCTACCCTACCTGCCCTAATCTTGGCCTGTGCCTTGTATTGCTCCTTAGCCACCTTCCCCGACCACGGATCTGTCTTTTGGTTACTCTAGGACTCCACCTGCCTTGACTTTGGCCTGTATTCAGACTACAGCTATTTCTTGATTTCTTTGTGCTGCGCATCAGTGTCTCTGGCCCTAGTGGGTCAGCCTACAACGGCACTGGGACCAAATCAGGGGGCTTCCCCACAGCAAAGTACAGATCCCTGTACAGGGGTTAAAGAGTGAATAGAGGGGGACTGCCAGGATAACATCCTTAAACTTGTTGGTTGGTACAGCGGGTCCACCCCCAGCAGGGCTGGGACAAGGCCATTTGGTGCCCAGGGCGAAGATGGCAAACTGCGCCCCCCCCCCCCCCCCCCCCCCCCGTTTTTAAGAAAGAATCAATGTTGTTTCAAAACAAGAATATACTTAAAGCAATAGAACAAAGGACTGTGGGACTTTGAAAGTCACAGACACTATAAAGTTCCCCCCCATCATCATGTGCCAGTATAAAGTCCCCCCCATCATCATGTGCCAGTTTTGTAATAAGCCCCCCCAATGTGCCAGTAACACTATTGTAAAAAAAAACAAAAAAAAAACACTTACTTACCTAAGTGTCAGCGATGCGATGCAGCCTCTTCCTGTGTCCCACGCTGTAATGTAAGGCTCAGGCGGCACGATGACGTCATTGCGCCGGCCTCTGATAGGCTGCCGGCCTAGTGCCTGCAGCCAGGGGCGTACATAAAAATCACTGGGCCCCATAGCAGGAATCTAAATTGGGCCCCCATTCCCCTTTTATAGCCCCTCCCTTTGTTCCATGAACTATTCTTGCTGCTGCGTTTTATAATTTATGCCATCAGGGCCGGAATGGGATTACAAAACAGCCCTGGCACACAAAAGAGGTATAATAGATGCAGATATATATTATATACAGCAGTGTACAGTTATGTGAGGTACGCGGTATAATAGATGCAGTGTGTACAGGTATATAGTATATTCCCTAGTGTTCTGATATGTGAGGTACAGGGTATAATAGATGCAGTGTGTACAGGTATATAGTATATACAGCAGTGTACTGATATGTGAGGTACGGGGTATAATATATGCAGTGTATACAGTATATACAGTAGTGTAATATGTGAGGTACGAGGTATAATAGATGCAGTGTGTACAGGTATATAGTAAATACAGCAGTGTATTGACACCTCGTACCTCACATATCAGTACACTGCTGTATATACTATATATCTGTACACACTGCATCTATTATACCTCGTACCTCACATATATAGTATATACAGAAGTGTACTGATATCTGTACACACAGCATCTATTATACCTCATACCTCACATATCAGTGCACTGCGGTATATACTATATATCTGTACATATTGCATGTATAATACTGTGTAATATATGCAGTGTGTGTGCATGTATGTGTGTGTATATATATATATATATATACATACAGAGCAGTGTATTGATGTGACACATAGAAGGTATAATACTGTAGATGCAGTGTTTATAGAAATATGTGGTCAGTTATGCATTATAGTCACTGTGAGGTACATGAGGTAGTGGTAACTGTCTGAAGTAGTATACATGAGTGAGCAATGAGTAAAAACAGGGCATGGAGGGGGGGGGGGGGGGGGGGGGGGTAAATGATGAAAAGTGGAGGACCTCCTCTTACCTCTCCATTCCAGTCTGTATGGATCAATACAGAGCTGCTTGTGAACTTTTAATACTTGCTGTTAGGGGTTGAAGGACCTGTGATGATGTCATCACAGGTCCTGGCAGATGTACCTTTGAAACCTAGGAACTACACCATTTTTCCTTTGCTAGATTCTGCAGGACCTGTGATGTTGAAGATGATGTCATCACAGGTCCTGGCAGATGCACTGTTCTAACCTGGGAACTACACTTTACACTGTGCAGTTCCCTTACAGGACCTGTGATGACATCATCAAAGGTCCTTTAGCTTTAGAAAGGTAAACAGGAGTAATTAGGGGGCGGGGCCTCTCCTCCACTTCGGTGCCTGCCTGCAGCCTATCAGAGGAAAGGGAAGGGACACGCCTCTCCCTCCCCTGCACCTCCGCTGGCACAGACAGTTTACAATGGAGATGAGCGCAATGGAAGCGCTCATCTCCCTGTGCCCGGCGGCGGCTGCTCACTTGGGGGGGGGGGGTCATTTTAGTTGGGGGGGCACAGCATGATGTAGGGGGGGCCGTGGCTGGCACTTCACCTGCGCCCCCCTCCTGTCCGCAAATGGTAGCGCCCAGGGCACCCGCTCCTTCGGCCCCTGCCTTGTACCGGCCCTGACCCCCAGTGCTGTAACACTAGTGATAGTCAGTATTAATATTACCACAGTATAATGGGTATTGCTAGAAAAGCTCTCTGCAAGTTTTACTAGATCAGGTATGGACAGGAGGACAGTGTAAAATTTACAGTTTACTGAGGTTTGGGTGTTTGTTGCGACTAATCTGACACTGTGACATGCTGGTACATGTCATGTCTGGGTCATGGCACCAATAAAACATCAAGGGACTTGCAGGGCGAGCCAAGGAAGAGGCTGGGGAGGAGTTATGTAACAAGAAAGCAGAGCAGCCTGGGCTCCTGCGCACCGAACGCCGCCCCTGGGCACTTGCGAGCCCTCATTTACATATGGATTAAACGTTGTTTTTCCTGCTGGTGAAAGTCAGAAGAAAATTTTAATCATGGATAGGTGTTCTAGAGTGCCATGTAAGTTGTGTATAACGTAATATTTTGGTGACAGACTCCCTTAAATTTGGTGCTGTTGTGGAAAAATTATTGTTCGCCGTATGGTCGCCATCTATCCTATGGAGATGCGCAGATTCGTTTGCGTTCGTATCGCGCATCAACTTTCGCACGATGGTCTGGTCGTCCCGACCTGACGCAGATTTGTGCCCCGCCTGGTATTACTGCAGGATACCAGTGTCATGGCGCCGGCTGAGGCGGGAGGGATGGGGACCGTCGAACAAAGGTTTCTTCATCCACGAGGCTAAGCACGGCAACCGAAAGGGCGCGAATAAGTGTGCGAACGCGCAAACATAAGTTTGCGCGATCATTCACATCTTTGCCAGCCAATCACTTCATACCATAACCTGTCTCCCTATTGGTCATGATTGTAAGACCGCCTTCCAGCCAATCACTTCATACCATAACCTGTCTCCCCATTGGTCATGATTGTAAGACCGCCTTCCAGCCAATCACTTCATACCATAACCTGTCTCCCCATTGGTCATGATTGTAAGACCGCCTTCCATCTTCTGGTATAAATAAACCTCTCCTAGCTGTTGGAAGCAGGCACATTATTGGATCCTACTTGAGAACGTCTCTGTGATGTTATTTTGGAGGAATTGCGCACACATCGACGCACACTACACCAAGGATTTCCCGATTGTACTTCTGGTGGTCGTTTTCGGTTGTGAGAACGAGACAAAGGAGCAAACGGCGATATCAGTGCAGATGGGGGATTACAAGGGAAAGTGATCATCTTCTTAATCCTTTTCTGGAAAAAAAGACTCCCATATGTGACAAACATACAGCAAGTATGCTCTTATTTATGGGGGAACTGATTACATGCACATAAGTCCATGTTAGGTTTTGCCCAACTGTGTGCCAGAGGATCTATCAGGAGCTTCCGTTGCAGATTACGTCAAATAATACAGGACAGAATAGCACAGGATGCTGCATTTTCTTGTCAAGTAAAATGCTGAGCTTCTAATGGAAACCAGATCCCAATTATAGTCAATGCGATCAGTATAGTGGCATCAAACATCCATAAAATGTCCTGGTATAACTACAGATATATCTGCAGATACCAATATGTTATGCATGGGAAAAATTGAAGTTTTTGGTCAGAGAAAATCCTCCTGTTAATAAATGTGGGCTGCACAGCTCACTGCCGAGAGTTTCTACCTCCCATACAGAAGGTCCTGGGTTGAATACTCAGCAGAGACAATCTAAAAGAGGAGACATAATAAAAGTTAAATGCACAGGGGTATCCGCAAACACTGTCAGAATGCAGGGCCTCAGCTGTCCTGATATCGCTCTTACATATCTGTCCTCTGCGTTCGTTTATTTATTACCTACCAGGTGAGAGTCTTTTTTTCTGCTACTCAGGTCTTTTTTTCTGGCGGAACGCCCCGGAACGGCGTTCCGCCACCTATTTTCTGCCGACTCGCCCCGGGGGCGCCGGCAGGGCACAGCAGGAGATGAGCGCTGCTCTTCCATTGTGGAAGCGCTCACTCATCTCCAAAGTCATCTCATCTGTATCGCCGTCCTCAGGACGGCAATACAAATGTCTGTAATGCGGCAGGGCAGGGAGAGGTGTGTCCCCTCCCTGTTCCTCTGATAGGCTGCCAGCACTAGGCCGGCAGCCTATCAGAGGCCGGTGCAGGCGGCGCGATGATGTCAGCCAGCGAGGGACACAGGCCGTAAGAGGCCTGCATCGCATCATGGAGGAGGTAAGTATAAGTTTTTTTTTTTTTTTATATATGTAAAAATGACAATCCTGGCACATAAGGGGGGCTGCTGGGCTGGCACAGACATAAGGGGGGCTTCTGGCACATAAGGGGGGCTACTGGCTACTGGCACATAAGGGGGGCTGCTGGCACAAACATAAGGGGGGCTGCTGGCACAGACATAAGGGGGGCTGCAGGGCTGGAACAGACATAAAGGGGGCTGCTGGCACATAAGGGGGGCTACTGGCACATAAGGGATAAAGGGGGCTACTGGAACATAAGGGGGGCTACTGGCACAAAAGGGATAAGGGGGGCTACTGGCACATAAGGGGGGCTACTGGCACATGATAGGAGGCTACTGGCACTTGGTAGGGGGGCTACTGGCACTTGATAGGGGGGCTACTGTCACATAATAGGGGGGCTACTGGCACATAATAGGGGGGGCTCTTATTACTGGCACATGATTGGGGGGCATCTATGGGGGCACATCTTACTGGTACATGATTGGGGGGCATCTATTGGGGCACTTATTACTGGCACATTATTGGGTGGCACTATAGGGACATCTACAGAGGCTAAAAAGAAGGGGTATTTTATATGGGGGCTCTGTATAGGGGCATTTTATACTGGGAGGGAAGGAAGGGGCCAGGCCAGGCTGCGCTGCCCATGTGTGGACTAGGGCGGCGGCGGCCGCGGGCACTGGCAGCCTGGCTGTCACGACCGTCACTGGCAATTTTACTTGCATCCCTGTTCTCTAAAGGGGCGGTTTTAGGGGGCGGTCCTAGGGGTGGGTAGGGGCGTGGCCAGGGGAGGGGGGTGAGTTCCACCGCCTTTTCTCTGAGAAAAAAAGCCCTGCTGTTACTTCACATAGGAAAGGAATCTTGGAGAAATATGCAACGGGCTTTGGCTCCGAAGCAATAAAAAGGGGGAATAATTTAGGTATTTGAAGAAATAACTTGCGACCAGACCTTGAGATGAAGTTCAACAGCAACTTTACTTTGAATAAACGTTTTTTCCAACAGCTTACAGGCTTTGTCTTGGTTCCAGCAGGCTTTAGAATAAAACTGACTTTGCTATATATGTTTCTCTCACTCTGCTGTACTGACATACTGACTGGATAACTTGGCTTCTTCTTTATGCTGCACTTCTCTCTTTAAAAAAATCACTGCAAAAAATGCACCAAAATGATACGCAACTGAAAATACTAGCTAATTCCTCAGGCCGATGTTAAAAGCTGAGACCTTTGACAATATCTTCCAGTCAGGAACATATCGGAGCCCCTCATGCACCACGTCACGGTGTCTCAGCACACATGGGCTCCTACCACTCAACTGCCCGTGGTGTGTGAACAGGGTCTGAATCAGTGCTAGAAATCAACTCACAGCCAGACTCTCACATACCTCCATGGTGGTATCACCAATGCACCGTGAGGTAGGACAAAGCTGTGAGCCGCACCCACAACAGACCATGTGACACAGAAGCTACCAGGTGCAAAAGAAAGTTACCAACAAAATAAAGTGGCACATTCAATACATATAAAGACAAAAAAAACTAACTGAAAAAAGTGGCTGATAGGTTCTATTTCAGTCCAAAGCCTATTTCTTATATAAGCTTATATTTCATCACTATCTATACATTTATACATCGTCACGTAACACATAGAGGGTAAAGAGTTCTTGGAAAACTATTTCATAAGAGCTAAGTGGTTTTGCTCACATATAGCCTTGGACTCTAATAAAAGATAAGATAACTGAAATGTGTAGCTGGCTAAAAACGTGTGTTACTGGTTAACATAAACATCATGTCATTAGATTAGGACTATATATGTCTCACGAGATCAATAAAAACTTAGAGTGACTTTGAACTACACAGAAGTGTGTCTTGTGTCATCGTCGCTCTCTCTGGCGCCAGATAAGAATCAAATCAAGCTGAATACCGAAGTCTTGTACAAGGGGTACAAACAAAAGGGAAAGAAAGAATATTCCTTACAATTTGGGGGCTCGTCCGGGATTGAGAAGGTCATCCTCTGGTTTGGTGAGAAGAGACACTGATTTTTGTCCTTTGGCCATTCCGAGGGCACTGACCACGTCTCGATTCAAGTAAGTACATAAGGGACCCTTAGATAGACTTCGGGTGAAGTACTGTGTCAGGGATACAGTAAGCATAACTCAGGGAGTTTTTCCTTAGGACTCAGGGAAGTCCAGTAACAAGAAAAGTGCACTTCAGAGGGCTCAGGGAGCCCCGTAAAAAATCTGTTCCGGGAACAGAAAGGACTCAGGGAAGTCCAGTAACAAGGAAAGTGCACTTCAGAGGGCTCAGGGAGTCCCGTAAAAGATCTGTTCAGGGAACAGAAGGTTTTACAGCTTGATTTGATTCTTAATAAGATAATTGTAGAAGTTTTGCATGGTAAGTTGTTTGATAATTGTAGAAATTTTGCATGATAAGTTGTTTTGTCTAACACAGTTATATAAGGGGAAGTGACAGGCTGGGTCGTAAGTGTACAGCTGTTGTCCCAAGACTAACATTCTGTTTTGTTTTTTGCTATTACTGTTTTGAATTCTTTTTAAGAAAATAAGTTTTGATAATGGGTAGTAAAAAATCTAAGATAGAATACCCTAAACCAGAACCAGGAGAAACATGTAAACAATATGTTGCCCGAGTCAGTCCTACAAAATATTACCTTGTTAACCCATGGGTAGATAATTTGGCAGGGTGGACAGAGGTAATGGAAGCGGTAGACCCCTTTCCCAGGGAAGGAGACAATAGCATATATCACATGGACATGGTCAAGGGTCTATGCTTAGGCGACACTGCCGCCTGACCGTATTTTGAACCTGACCCTTCATGGGATATGGATTATATGCAGAAAGGAGATAGAAGAACACATGATAGAGTTATTTAAACAAAAGTCTTCACTCCCAGTAGCCGTAGCATGTAATCAAAAACCCTCAGAAAGCGTTACTGATTTCTGGAGGAGATTTATGGATTGCTGGAAATTGGAGGCAGGGCTACCGGTTCTTTCCACATTTATTAACAATCTGATAGGCTAATGCTTACAGTAAAACAGAACGTCTCGACGTGGACTTCAGACAGCATAGATCAATTAGAAAAACACCTTTATGAAAAGGAAGCCGCAGGGTGTTTCGACATTAGCAAATCCACTGCCCCCACACATGCGTATGCAGGAAACAGAATGTTATAGAGAAAGTGTGGCTCGGACAGTAGGTTACCCGGCTGGCAACAGGGATGAAAATCTGTAAGAATCTGTGAAGTTAGAGCTTACAGACTGTGTACATCAGAACTCCTGTGATGGTGAAGGGGGTGGGGGGGCTTTGGTGAGTGAGAAAACAGAGCAGTGTCAGGAAGTTAATTGATGGCAAGGGAAAAAGTGCCCCAGTGTCTGCAATCAGAAAGGGCTTGTGTTAAATGTTCAGAAATGAACTGGTTAAGTTTTATTGCCCTAATGATATGTGTGTGTGTTTAAATAGGGACGATCCATAGCCCTAGCATTAGAGATCACAGCAGTAAAAGATGTTCAGTTAATGGATAAGTATTGTATGTATCTAGTGTGAGCTACAGAGATTCACTTCCCCCGCCTTCACACAAAAAAATTCCTGAGATAAGGGAAGCGGGCAGGGAATCATGCAGAGTAAGTAATGTGTAATATATTATACAAGACGAAGAATTGTTCAATCATTTTCTTTCCCAAGCAGTGTAATGTGGGAATCCAGCTTTTAACAAAATGACTGTATGATTATAACATGTATATTGTCTTCTTATAAGAGTTGATTAATCACAGAGTGAAGACCAGAAGATATTGGAAAACGCAGCAACAAACAGTGACATACTCCATTAGCAATTCTGGGTGTGGTGTGGATATCTGTTTCCAGGAAAGCTGTGTTTGTCTGTGCTACAAGTTTTGGAATGTAACAAATAAATTGTTTGACTGTGTTGGAAGATACATGATTCAGTGGAATGTGAATGGGTGTGGCTCTGAGTTGTAGTAGTGTTAAAAAATGTAAGAAGACTGAGAGATGTTTTTAGCAGAGCTGTGTGTGCAATTCAGTTTTTATGTATGAGGGCGAGGTTATGAGCTGTTTGTGAAAATGAGTACGAGAATGTGAATGCGTATGGAATACGGTATTTGTTTTCATACAATATGCGCATTGAGAATTTTATTTTATTTTTATTTTTCTTGGAAGTTTTTGGTTTTTATTGGTGCCAACAGCATTGATCAAGCTGTACATTTTTTTTTATTTAAGTGAATTAAAAGTTTTTATGGGCCCTTTGTGTGTTCATGTCTGTATTGTCAGATCTGTTTGTTTCAATGTTTGCAGTTACGTGTTACATGTTAAGTGTTGTGCTTAACATCTGAGCTCTGTTCTTATGGGCAGCTGGGACACTAATGACAGACAGAAGGAGGACCACAGCGTCCGACTGAAAGGGGTGGACTTAGATAACTAAGAGTGGGAGGAAGGAGGATCTGAGCCTTCTATGTGAATTAATGGGGTTTTGACAAAACCTTTCAAAACTGACTCACTACCACTCGAGACCATGGACAGGGAATACATCACAGATCATATATTCAGCATTATACCAGATTGCCCAGTCAGCCTGTTAGGGAGAGATTTGTTCATTAAGCTTGACTTGCAAGTATCAGCAAAGAATCAGGGCATAAGAGTACACTCAGATCTCATTCCAATCTCTACACCAGTGCCACTGATTCTTGCAAACATACAGGACCACTCAGAACTTAATAACATTAACCCTGCATTATGGTCTTCAAATGAATATGACACAGGATTCATAGATTGCACACTTTACAAAGCTACTGCAAAACCAGGTGTCATCTCAGTGTTCCAGAAACAATACCCACTGTCAAAAGAGAAACTTGATGGACTTAGACCAATGATAGAAGAATTCCTACAAAAGGGAATGCTGGAAGAGGAGATTTCACCCTACAGCACGCCCGTGAATCCAGTGACAAAGGCAGATGGTACTGCCCTCTTTGTACAGGATTTAAGGGCCATCAACAACATCATTGTGCCTATAGCCCCTGTTGTACCTGATGTCACTCAATTATTATCTGCCATTCCAGCAGACGCTGTCTGGTTCAGTGTGATAGATCTGAAAAATGCATTCTTTTCTATCCCAGTTGATAAGATAACCAGACAACTTTTTGCTTTTTCCTTTGACGGACGTCAACTGACCTGGTGCAGACCCCAGGGATATGCTGATTTACCTGTAGTGTACAGCATAGTCCTCCAAGCCACGTTAAAACCATGGTACCCCCCCCCCCCCAAGGTTCTGTGCTGCTGCAATATGTCGATGATCTGTTACTGTGTAGCATGTCAGCGGAGGCCAGCATTCAGGATGGTTTACAATGGTTGTCGGGATGTGGTCACAAAGTGACACTTAAGAAAATGCAATGGTGTAAAATGCAGGTTGAATACTTGGGCTTTGACCTCACAAAAGGTGAAAGGAGAATCAGCATAGAAAGAGTCCAGTCTATTGCGGGTCTGGTCACCCCGCACACCAAGAAAGAAATGTTATCTTTCCTTGGTATGATAAACTACTGTTGACAATGGATTCCTGATTGCTCCTATTATGACAATGTTTTGAGGCAAGCCACTCTG
Source organism: Bufo bufo (assembly GCF_905171765.1). Taxonomy (NCBI): domain Eukaryota; kingdom Metazoa; phylum Chordata; class Amphibia; order Anura; family Bufonidae; genus Bufo; species Bufo bufo. The sequence goes on from NC_053398.1 coordinate 100,047,399, forward strand.
GACGGAAATCCAGATTTGATTAAATGGTCTTCTGAAATGTACAATGCATTTGATTATCTGAAATGTTCACTCATGTCGAATCCAGGGCTGAGCCTCCCTGACTATAATATGCCCTTCCACATGTTTGCACGCCAAAATTGTGAAACCATGGCGGGTGTACTGACACAAGAAAACGAAGGCAAGTAGCGTCCTTGTGTATTTTTCTCAAAGGTAATGCCCACCCCTGTTCAAGGGATGCTGGCATGTCTGTGTTCTCTTGCAGCCTGTGCTATGATGGTAGAGTTGGCAACTCCTTTCACAATGTGACATTACACCATTTTGCACACTACTCATGATGTTGTAGGCCTACTCAAGGGCATCCACACTCAACACAGCAGGCAGCTGAGCTCATGGCACTCACTAGAGCATGTATTCTGCATGCTGATAGACCTGTCACCATTTATACTGAGAGTAGGTACGCACATGGGGTAGTGTGGGACCATGGTATGATTTGGCAGAGGAGAGGATTCACGGCAGCAGATGGTAAGGATCATGTCTCACAGGGCAATGCGCTGGCAGATAAGGTGGCGAAATGAGTGGCCAAATGCAACCCCACAGGTTTGTGTAACCATTAGGAGATGCCATGTCTGGCACCTCCAACCCCTGAGATGTTGCAAATGCTTAATGATCTTCAAAGGTATGCCACTGAACAGGAGCAGCAAGACTGGTGTTATCCAGTATTGCAGAAAAATCCTAAGACAGGATTAGTCTTCGAAGAGGGGAAGTTATGCATTCCCCAACACAGTGCTTCCATCTTAATAGCACATTTCCACAGAGTAGGACATAACAGCATTGAGATACTCATGGGGAGGCCTTTCCCCACCCCTTGGGCCCAATGATAGTGCAGGGAGGAGACCTTGATTTAATAAGGGAAGACTATGTCACCAAATTGATACAGGTGCTTAACAAAACTGAGGAAAAAAAGTTGCTTGTAAGTCTCCCTCTCTTCCACAGGAACCCACCCACCCATACAGGGTGGGGGATGAGGTGGTGGTCAAAACACTGAAGAAAGGAAGAGCTCAAGGTGATTTTGTATATGGCCCACCTACTACCGTGGTTGCAGTAACCAGAACAGCTGTGCCGACTGAACAATCTCCAATTTGGATCCACGCCACCCGAGTGAAGCTTGTGAGAGAAAGAGAGGAGGCAGGAACGGAGGCAGACAGCCTTGGCCTTGAAGAAGGACAGGAGGTACTAACGGGGGCAGACAGCCCTGACCTCCAACGAGGCCCAGAGGTACTAACTGAGGCAGACAGCCTTGACCTCGAAGAAGATACAGAAGGGGTACTAACGGAGGCAGATAGCCTTGACCCCCAACGAGATGACGCAGTCAGGAAATTCCTCGAGATGGCTGAGATGCAGTGCCTTAATAATTGCAATTTTGTGTCTCCTACTCACTGTCCCACGGCTGTGGAACAGACAGACATACCTGAAAACGGAATGCAGGAGGGAAGACAATCTGTGGAAGACAAAGGAGAACTTATGGCTGTACCTGGCCAAAACTCTGAACTTAACTGATTTCTGTCTCCGAACCACTTTATCTGCATCTAACATTTTGGAGACATGTCTGGTAGCAGTCCCCACCCCAGTAGATGTATGGACGGGGCTCCTACGTTCCCAATCGAATGACACAGATTTGCAGGATCATGATGTTAAATATAGATATGTAAATCCTTATCATGCTCGTTATAACTGTCCTACATATGAGACTCTGCAAAGTAATATGATAGAAATCTAGAAAGTTGTAAAAAGATAGTATCATGAAAGAATATGCAATGTAATATTACAAAAACAGTACCATCCCTAGACAAACATGTACCTCTACCAACAGGATGGGTATTGGCCTGTGGAAATACTAGTCACACATATATACCAGCCAATATTACAGAGGGACCCTGTACAATAGCTAGGTTGACATTAGCAATGATACCATTATTCCCAGCAATGCAGACACGACACACGAGAGACACTTCCCTACAGCTACCAGAAAATTGTGACTATAATGTGAATCTCCTCTCTAGATCAGAATACATGAGTTTAGGGATGTCTTTGATAGGGGTACCAGGGTTGGCCATATATAACCACAGGACAATATCAAAACGTGCCTGTTTTATGGTAAAGCAGATAGATGTCACTAGTGCAGTTCTGCAAGATATGCTGCTGGATATACAATCATATAAAAAAGCTATCTTGCAGAATAGGGCAACTATTGACTATTTATTGCTCCAACATGGTATAGGATGCTCAGCGTTCGCAGGGATGTGTTTCAATTTATCAGACCACTCCCGTGAAATAAAAGATAAAATAGGCCAACTAGAAGAGATGATAAAACATATAAAACAAGATGTTGACCAAGGTTGGTGGGACTGGCCTTTTGGCTGGATACCTGACTTTGGTCAAATAAGGTATGTTTTAGGAGTGGCACTCGCCGTGGTCGCTGCAATAGTGTGTCTCTGCTGTTGTCTACAGTGTGTGCCCTCCCTTCTTACCATATGTAAAAATGTGGCCGAAAGAGGGGTACACTCAACATTCCTCTATACTCCGGTAGAGGTAAAAGAGGTAAACACAACCCCAACAAAGCCTGAGGATTATACTCCTGAAGGGTATATGGAATATCTAAAGGCTTACAAGCAAACTAAGGAAAAACTAGAAAGGAACAAAATGAAAAAAAAACACATTATATGTAAATGGTGTTTTTAAGAGGGGATTGATAGGTTCTATTTCAGTCCAAAGCCTATTTCTTATATAAGCTTATATTTCATCACTATCTATACATTTATACATCATCACGTAACACAGAGGGTAAAGAGTTCTTGGAAAACTATTTCATAAGAGCTAAGTGGTTTTGCTCACATATAGCCTTGGACTCCAATAAAAGATAAGATAACTGAAATGTGTAGCTGGCTAAAAACGTCTGTTACTGGTTAGATTAGGACTATATATGTCTCATTAGATTAGGACTATATATGTATCACGAGATCAATAAAAACTTAGAGTGACTTTGAACTACACAGAAGTGTGTCTTGTGTCATCGTCGCTCTCTCTGGCGCCAGATAAGAATCAAATCAAGCTGAATACCGAAGTCTTGTACAAGGGGTACAAATAAAAGGGAAAGAAAGAATATTCCTTACAGTGGCCTAAACGGGTGAAAATGCTCCAAACCCAGACACTGTAGCGTGTCTATAACCGGGGGAGCAATTCCTCCGCATGTGGTCTGCAGACAACGGCAATCCCCAGCAAAAAATGCATACTCACAGCTTTGTCCTACCTCACAGTGCATTGGTGATACCACCATGGAGGTATGTGAGAGTCTGGCTGTGAGTTGATTTCTAGCACTGTTCAGACCCTGTTCACACACCACAGGCAGCTGAGTGGTAGGAGCCCATGCGTGTTGAGACACCGTGACGTGGTGCATGAGGAGCTCCGATATGTTCCTGACTGGAAGATATTGGCGAAGTTCTCAGCTTTTAACATCGGCCTGAGGAATTAGCTAGTATTGTCAGTTGCGTATCATTTTTGTGCATTTTTTGCAGTGAATTGTGTATGTATATATTTTTTCATCTGCACAATGTATCATTTTGTGTAAGATGTTCTTGTGGTGCATGCGGTCCGCCCCGGCATCCTCCATTATATGCATTTTTTGCTGGGGATTGCCGTTGTCTGCGGACCACATGCGGAGGAATTGCTCCCGCGGTTATAGACACGATACAGTGTCTGAGTTTGGAACATTTTCACCCGTTTAGGCCACTTTTTTCAGTGAGTTTTTTGCACTTCTCTCTTTAGTCGTACTTAGCTTCAGCCGAGGAATTCATCTCCTGGCTCCTGAGGCTTCTATGCTTTAGCCTCCCTGGCCAGCAGAGCTTAAGGTTCTCTGGCTGGCGTGGGCACGTCCAGCAGAGACGCGCCCCTGCACCCTTCCCCTTGCTGGGGGTAAACTCCAACTGACTCCAGCTAGTCCCCACCCTTCCTTCAGCAAGTAGGGCTAGCCCACTTTCCTACAGAGTGGGGGTTAGAATGGAATGGAGCACTCCATTCTACCTAAGTACAGCTCTACAGTGCTTGCTGCCACAAGTTACATGAACAATTACATAACATTAACATAGATGCACAATGTTGAGTAGCAAGGTGCAGAAGTGGTAACCCCACTCTGGGGTGTTAGAAATATACCTCCCCTCTAGGGCCTGGGTAGGACTGCTACCTACACACCCCATATAACTACATCCCTGACTGAAGCTAATTCTGTCATGTTAGTTTATACTTCCAAATGAGAAGAGTCCCCATGACAATAGTTACCGGCTACAGATATAATAGTGAGGTTCTTAGCACACATTTTAATCAAACTGTGTGAGCCCATCTGCCCCGTCAAGGCGACCTCATTCAGATGGGTCCCTACCCGACTTTATTTGTAGAAGAGGAGAAATTTAGATATAGCATGTGTCCCTTTTATATGTGGCATCCTCTGATCACCGACCTACCCTGACATATGGCGGAAGCAACATCATCACATCCATACGATGCAGCACCTTTAATATTTAATTCCTCTTGGGCTAGGTGATAGCACACATCATACGGTATACTGTCACAGGTTACATCTATACCTCTACATTGTGTAAATCATTACAGTAAGAACCGTGCTATATGCCGCTTTAAAAAAAACAACACCTCTAGGCCAGAGGATGATGCTATGGAGCAGGTAATAGCGCTGTGCGTGATCATACAAGCAAAGTGCAAACCATACTATTAAATAGTTTCTCCAGGAGTGAATAACATGCATATAACTGATCACTAGACTAAGGCTACTTTCACACTGGCGTTCAGAGCGGGTCCGTCTGATGTTTCATCAGACGAATCCGCTCCTATAATGCAGACGTTTGCATCCGTTCAGAACGGATCCGTCTGCATTATAACTTAGAAAAATTTCTAAGTGTGAAAGTAGCCTGAGCGGATCCGTCCAGACTTTACATTGAAAGTCAATGGGGGACGGACCCGTTTGAAGATTGAGCCATATAGTGTCATCTTCAAACGGATCCGTCCCCATTGACTTACATTTTAAGTCTGGACGGATCCGCTTGCCTCCGCACGGCCAGGCGGACACCCGAACGCTGGAAGCAGCGTTCAGGTGTCCGCCTGCTGAGCGGAGCGGAGGCTGAACGCCGCCAGACTGATGCATTCTGAGCGGATCCGCGTCCACTCAGAATGCATTAGGGCTGGACGGATGCGTTCGGGGCCGCTTGTGAGCCCCTTCAAACGGAGCTTACGAGCGGACACCCGAACGCAGGTGTGAAAGTAGCCTTAGGGCTCATTCAGACAATCGTACGCTGTCCGCATAAATGTGGATATGTTTTTTGCAAATGAGATGCACATTCACTTCTATAGGACCTTTTCTTCTATTCTACGGCTGCGCAAAACAAATAAAACATGTTCTATACTTGTCAGTGAAAATCAGGACATGGCCCTATTGAAGTCTATGGGTCTGCAAAAATGCGGAATAGAATCAGTTTTTTTTTGCAGACATGCTGAACTGTCTGCAAAAAAAACAGAGCTGCATTTTTGGGGACAGCATATGGCCGTCTGAAGGAGCCCTTGCTCTAACCCGCTATATACCTATCTATGATTGAGCAGTATAAATGCTGCTCTCCACCTACGCAAGGTCCCAGAGATCAGGGACTGCAGTGTAACAGTGAGGTTTTAAGGAGGTTAGAGCTCATCTAGTGATCACTTATATGACTGCTATATAAATGCTGTTTAATATATTCCCAGAGAATCCCTGTAAAGCCGACCAATTACACTGGAGATCTCCTCTTCTACAAATGAAGTGTTAGTGTAGGGACCCATCTGAATAAAGACGCAGATGGGATGAAGAATGTGTTAAAGTGTGTGCTACCCCTATTGTACTGTGGGACAACAGTGAGTGTAATTGGAAAGCTTTAGCCATTGTACTTTGATTTTGTTCCGTATGGTCACAGCACAGTGATACCTGTTTATTCATTACATAATGATTAATATATTTATTTAAAATATTCATTTTTACAGTCAAAACTATCACGTAGTTACTATAGGTAAAGTGTCCTCCAACTCTTAATAATATTTCAATTCTAAGTTCAAAATTCAGTACTCGTTAGTTTCATAATATATCTTTGTAGAGGATCAACCACTAGGGGGAGCTTAGGAGCGAATTGAAGACAGCTGCATTAAGAAGGCTTTGAGTTCAATAAGACCTGTTTCCAGTATGCTCCCTCTAGTGGTAGTTGTAGCTATGCCAGCTCCTATCCTGGAACACAGCATGGCCTGAGATTCGCCATAATCATTCAGAAGTGTGCACCTCCTATCATGACTGGCGTGCCGATCACATACGTGACGCAAAGGGAGGAAAAGGGGAAGGCCCTGTCCAAGGGAGAGGGAAAGGTGGTGACCCCTAACTCACCTTGAGGCTGGCACCTGACTGCCCTGACGTCCCTAGACGGGTTCCTCACCCGTACGCCGATCACGTGCCTAAACCCTGGCTTTCCCTAAGATGAGCCCTACATAGTGAATAGGGCGGTGGGAACACTAGTCCACACCACTAACACTAAAGAAAAACACCAGGGAGAGGACAGACAATACAGACAAAACATATAATCCCAGGTGGGCGACAACAGCGGACAACAAAAGCCCAACAGGGATCCGGAGGGTAACACTCTGGAACAACAACCAGGAATCACAGCTACACAGCTCCAGTGGGTCAGTATAGAAGTCCAGGCAGGAAGCTCTATATCTGGCAACCAGAGAAGTGGGAGAGGGGAATATAAGGAGGTTGGGAGTGCTGGACAAGAAACAGCTGAGGAGAAGAAGCTACGGATCCCTGAGTGAGACAAAAAGGATTGCAAGGCAAACCCAGAAAGCTACCATTAAGAAACAGCACTATCTTTAGACATAGAGCGCACAGCCACCCGCTGCGACTTCCTGACTCCGGGTATAACGGAGTCAGACGTGGCTCTTGACACCCTCGTGACACCTCCTAATAATTATGGCACATCACTTGCCAGCGCAAGACAGATTAAGTCCGGAGCAGAAAAGACATATTAATAAATGTCCCACTATGGCTGTATGAATGGAAACGCTAACTAAGAAATGACTATTATAAAAATATTGTATCAAGGTGATCAGTGATAAAGGCTTAAAGTTGGAGGAACACTTAAACTTCTACATTAGGCCTCTTTCACACTTGCGTTGTTGGGATCCGGCATGCACTTCCGTTGCCGGAGGTGCCTGCCGGATCCGTAACAACGCAAGTGTACTGAAAGCATTTGAAGACGGAACCGTCTTCCAAATGCTTTCAGTGTTACTATGGCACCCAGGACGCTATTAAAGTCCTGGTTGCCATAGTAGGAGCGGGGAGCGGGGGAGCGGTATACTTACAGTCCGTGCGGCTCCCCGGGCGCTCCAGAATGACGTCAGAGCGCCCCATGCGCATGGATGACGTGATCCATGTGATCACGTGATCCATGCGCTTGGGGCGCCCTGACGTCACTCTGGAGCGCCCGGGGAGCCGCACGGACGGTAAGTATGCTGCTCCCCTGCTCCCCGCTACACTTACCATGGCTGTCAGGACTTTAGCGTCCCGGCAGCCATGGTAACCATTCAGAAAAAGCTAAATGTCGGCTCCGGCAATGCGCCGAAACGACGTTTAGCTTAAGGCCGGATCCGGATCAATGCCTTTCAATGGGCATTGATCCCGGATCCGGCCTTGCGGCAAGTCTTCAGGATTTTTGGCCGGAGCAAAAAGCGCAGCATGCTGCGGTATTTTCTCCGGCCAAAAAACGTTCCGTACCGGAACTGAAGACATCCTGATGCATCCTGAACGGATTACTCTCCATTCAGAATGCATTAGGATAATCCTGATCAGTATTCTTCCGGCATAGAGTCCCGACGACGGAACTCTATGCCGGAAGACAATAACGCAAGTGTGAAAGAGCCCTTAACAGGGTAAAATAAAGAATATACACCTTAACCTATAACTATGAAATACATTCGCTGTGGCCAACAGCAATCTCTGCTGACTAATCTATACACATTAGGCTAAGCTAGGCCTATTAATCTTAATTCAGAAAAAGCAATATCTATCTATATTCACACTTATCTATAGCATATATATAAAAAAGGAAAAGACTGCGGCACTTCCATATGGTGAAAACATGTGTAGTCCTTTATTCACCCATGTCACGTTTCAGTCCACTTACTTGATTGAGAACGGTCCCAGTAAGTGGACTGAAGCATTGCATGGATGAATAAAGGACTACACATTTTTTTCACCATATGGAAGTGCCGCGGTCTTTTCCTTTTTCATTTATTCTTTGATGTTTGGATACATCTAAACTGCTGGCACTCCTTTATCTTTGCTATCGATAGTGCTGCACTGAATTGTGCTACATATATACACAGTATATACCTCTATCATACATTTAAACATTATACAAATAATAGAGACATTGCATAAATCAAAATAGTTTTCATATGGTAACAAGACATACATATAAATATATTACATATAGGGACATTGCAAATGTAAATTCTGTATATTATATATAAGGGGATGGCAATTTACAATATATTACATATGGGGATGGGACAGTACATAAATATTATTAATATATTATACATGGGGATAATACACAAATATATATACAGTGAAAAAATATAATATACATTAATAAGTAAAATATGTACACATAAATATATTACATCTGGGTACAATGCAGAGAAATAGTTATATTACATATAATTATAATAATAATAATATCTGTGGCAACACATACATATAAATACTATATAGTACATATGAGGACAATAGATATGAATATATTACATCTGGAAATAATACACACTGATATATTACATATAAAGACATTATATACATATAGGGTTAATATATTAAATATGAGTAAAGTTTATACATGCGAATACTGTATATTACATATGGGGATGATGCACACATATAAATACATTACAAACAGGGAAAATACGTATATATTGATATATTACATCTGAAGACACTAAACATAAATAGATTACATGTAGAGACATGTAATATATTACATAAGGGACATACATATAAATACTGTATATTACATATTGAGACAATATATACAAATAATATACTGCATATAGGGACAATACATACATATACATATATTAGATTTAGGAGATGTAGAATAGTAGGACGCACAGGACTACTAGTCACCAACCAGGGTGCTCACAGTCCAGTAGTCTCACCCCACTACTAAATAGATAAAATGTAAATATATATGAAAGACTGGGCACACCTGAGGATAATTAGGACACTAAGTTTAATAATAAAATGACAAAATACAACACTGTAGACGTACGCCAAAAGGTGATACGTTCAATCGACATTCAAATATAGCAATATAATAGCGTGAGTGATGATACGCAATAAGCAGGGTATATATGGATGAATAAATAGAATTAGAAATATAATTAATTGGTCTCCTGAAAAAAATAAGTTATATTAAAACATCACCTAAAATACAATAAATATAGCAGCATAGGTAACATATAGAAGCATATATGATACACCTAGGTATTGGATGGCAACATGTATCAAATATCTCTAATAAATTGGACTATTTATAGTAGGAGAACTGTATCCATTAAGGAAACCTAATTGCAACAAATGGATTGTGTCAAGATGGTAAGTAAGTCGCTAGGTGTTTCCTTGGAATATGTCAATTCCGATGTCCTATGTAAAGTTCAGCACACTCTCGCTGGTATTTTCAAACGTGGGATATAACACCTATACGGTCGGTAAGTGCCAACACCGCAGGTGCCTCTAAAGAAACAGTACTGAGACTGACTGCAGCGGCGTCCCGCTGTATCTGAGTCTAGCGGCGTCCCGCTGTATCTGAGCCTAGCGGCGTCCCGCTGTATCTGAGCCTAGCGGCATCCCGCTGTATCTGAGCCTAGCGGCGTCCCGCTAGAAGTGAGTATTTAACTTGTGATCACTCTGTTATCGGAACAGTCTTACCGGTTTCTGAAGTTTTCTGCCGTCCTGTGGACTCTAATGGGATGCTTCCCCTTTTGTCTTTCCAGGATTTACGTTTGCCGCGTCGGCGAGTTGTTCCACATAGGCCTGCCCGTACAAATCCAGGCTTCAGCTCTCTCTCACTTTCACCTGCGGACTCGACTGTAAGTATCTCGGCAGTTATCCCTCACTAGTTGATTGTGGTGCACTTGCGTTCAGGTGGGGGGTCTCCCGTCGGGGGTGAACCCCGCCGAGTGTAGTCTGGTCGCTCGGCGGGCTTCCCTCCGGACGGTGGACCTTCATCACATCTAAATGCGTGGTTTACAGGAAACCCCAATGAAAATACCTCCACAATGAAGAATCACATTCCTTATTATCAGTAAGTTACATTTTTATTTATTTTTATATTGTAGTATACATTTTTAAATATCTTGGATTAAGTCCCTAGGATTAGGGATACATTAATATTAATCAGATAACTTACCAATATGTACTCTATTTCATTTATACCGATCCATGTATTAACTGTCATTTTTTAAATAGAGTGTGCAATACATTGCAACATAGATTTTATCTTATTTTGTAATAATTTTTACACAATCCAACAAACGCAGCATAATCGCATTGACCGTGTCCAGATGGCAATTGCGGCTTTTTTAACACCATATACGAAATATGGGCTAATAAAAGTGTAGGGACTGGTCATCAGATTAGGGAATGTTAGCAACAGACCAAGTGGTGACCCCACCTTTTTTGGCCTAATTAATTCCAGAGCTAAACATACGACACTAACAAATTTTAATTTGTATTTTGTGATTTTATAGCTTACTTGGACACCAGAAGGAAAAAAAAAAATTCTTTATAAAAAATCTCTTTATATAAAGTTCTCTAATTTATTAATACAATTATAATTAAATATACCGATTTTTTATATATATGTGTCATTTTATTTATTATTTCTTATCTTTAATATAATGTGATTCATACTGTAGATTTGTACTAGAATGTGCTATATATTGCAGCGGTGTACCTAAAAGGCTTAAACTAAGGACTTAGCAGTCAAAATAATTGAATAAAAAACGCACCGGTACTGCTGGAACAAAAGTGCGTCTTTATTAACAATGGAACAAGTAGCTATAAAACTACTATTGCACAGAAGGATAACACTATGGAACAACATTACTGTTGGAATAGTATATTTGATCATCGATATACTACAATAGAATGAAATTAACATCTATGTTAACTAAATGACTTCCGGAATGGGATCCATCCCGGGTTTTGCAGCAGACACTATTTCACTATAAAAGAGTTGGTTTTCGGGGGGTCCGATTACCACTGAGGTAGGGGGTATTTTAACCCCGAAACGCGTCTGGTCAGACCTCCCACCTGAACGCAAGTGCACCACAATCAACTAGTGAGGGATGACTGCCGAGAAACTTACAGTCGAGTCCGCGGGTGAAAGTGAGAGAGAGCTGAAGCCTGGATTTGTACGGGCAGGCCTATGTAGAACAACTCACCGACGCGGCAAACGTAAATCCTGGAAAGACAAAAGGGGAAGCATCCCATTAGAGTCCACAGGACGGCAGAAAACTTCAGAAACCGGTAAGACTGTTCCGATAACAGAGTGATCACAAGTTAAATACTCACTTCTAGCGAGACGCCGCTGGCCTCAGATACAGCGGGACGCCGCTAGGCTCAGATACAGCGGGACGCCGCTAGGCTCAGATACAGCGGGACGCCGCTAGACTCAGATACAGCGGGACGCCGCTGCAGTCAGTCTCAGTACTGTTTCTTTAGAGGCACCTGCGGTGTTGGCACCTACCGACCGTATAGGTGTTATATCCCACGTTTGAAAATACCAGCGAGAGTGTGCTGAACTTTACATAGGACATCGGAATTGACATATTCCAAGGAAACACCTAGTGACTTACTTACCATCTTGACACAATCCATTTGTTGCAATTAGGTTTCCTTAATGGATACAGTTCTCCTACTATAAATAGTCCAATTTATTAGAGATATTTGATACATGTTGGCATCCAATACCTAGGTGTATCATATATGCTTCTATATGTTACCTATGCTGCTATATTTATTGTATTTTAGATGATGTTTTAATATAACTTATTTTTTTCAGGAGATCAATTAATTATATTTCTAATTCTATTTATTCATCCATATATACCCTGCTTATTGCGTATCATCACTCACGCTATTATATTGCTATATTTGAATGTCGATTGAACGTATCACCTTTTGGCGTACGTCTACAGTGTTGTATTTTGTCATTTTATTATTAAACTTAGTGTCCTAATTATCCTCAGGTGTGCCCAGTCTTTCATATATATATATTAGATTTAGGCCGAATGCACACGGCCGTGTTCCGTTGCCGAGAGCGGTCCGTGGTATGCCGGGATGTATTCCTGTTCAGAGCAGGAGCGCACTGTGTCATTGGTTGCTATGACACCGTGTGCTTCATGCCGCCGCTGCACTACAGTAATACACTGGTATAGATCATACAAGTGTATTACTGTACAGCAGCGGTGGCATGAAGCGCACGGCGTCATAGCAACCAATGACACAGTGCGCTCCTGCTCTGAACAGGAATCCAGCTCGGCATACCACGGACCGCTCTCGGCAACGGAACACAGCTGTGTGCATTCGGCCTTAGGGTCATTTAAATATATTACATATAAAAAAGGTACATTCATATATCAATACTGTATTGAGACTCTTGTGCTGCACAGCACAGTGCCCTCCGATAGATGAAGGAAAGTGCTTTAGTTTACCTACTGGCGGGCACAACTAAACTGCCACACCTTACCTGTTATTACCCTAAAAACAAGAACCACTGTATGGGTGTGTTACAGGCTATACTATGGTGCAGCACAACAGCTTACAGTCTTACCAAGTTCTACAGTATTCCCCCTCCCATAACAGGTCCTATAGCACATGCCTGAGAATTCCCCCTGAGCAAGAAAACGCCAGCCTGGCTTGAGTTTGTGAGAATTTTTTCAGCTGTCCAATGTCACTTTAAGTTATGGAGTCCTTGAAATAAACAGTAGTAACACTTGTGGCCTGACACAAACCGAAACCCTAACTAACTAACTACAGGCCTAGTCTTAGTCTCTAGGCACCAACACTGTGATGAGGTGCGTGCACGATCCTACCAACCCAGGTCTGTTTGGCATCCGCTGGTGAATCTGAAAAGAACAAATGTCTCTCCAACAAGCATGCGGTACAGAAGTATATGTTGCTTTGTTCCTCTGCTCTCATCAGCATTCCTGGCAGCAATCCTCCTTCCTCTGGGCAGAATCAGGATCTTGGACACGATCAGCTTCACTTAGCTGCAGCTCTGGTCACTGAGGGATGCTCTCACACCTGAAAGCCATCAGATTCTCTGCTCACACAATTACTTAGTTTCACCTCCCTCTAAGATGGCTGCTCTCTCTTTCTCTTCTCTTCAGACTCTGTGTAAAAACCCCACCTCTCTTCTGGAATATATGTGCAGAATGTAGCTGTGTTTAAGAAACAGCGGCATATAACTTCAGGACAATCATGATATGGACAACTTTTTTAATGTTTGAAGCAACAGTTTTGGGAACAACTATGTTTCATGTTACCCATCCGTGCAAGCTGTGACACCTTTGCACTCTTCCATTCCACTCATACAAGGTCCCATGAACAGTGGATCACAGTCCTATTTTGATAGCCTTCCATGTGATTATCCCATATTTCAGGCCTCTCCTGAACCCCGCTGATCAGCATGTCCAAGTGGATCTGTGACATTGTGGCTGGACAACACATGGCACACGGTCTGTGGTGTAGGAGGCAAAGCCAAACCAAACAATCCAGTTTGGCATTCCGCTACGGGGATCAGTTGTCCTCATTTAACTGGAGAAGCAAACACATATGCATGTCTACTTCTCCATTCATCTCTGTGGGACTGACGGATATAGCTGGGTACAAGTACTTGGCTATCTCCAACATCCCCATAGAGCTAAATGGAGCAGCAGTGACCATGCATGAACGCTGCTACATTCAAATTATGGAGCACAGGACCCGGATCTTGTGAATGGAGAAGGCCCCCATGGTCAGATCCCGCCGATCAGACACATCCCATATCCAGTGCATAGGGGATGTGTTGTCTTAATGGTACACCCCTTTAATTCTACCTCAATGAAACCTCTCTGGGTGAGCTTCTAGCAATACTACAACTAACACTAGACCCCTACACATAGAAGACTGATGGCAGAAAAAAGCTGCATGGTCTATTGCATCTGCCCTTACGTTATTTCCTTATTATTTTTCTCTTAGGATAGATATGTGTTTATCCCAGGCATGTATACATTTACTTACTGTCTTCCCTAGTAACTGCCAGCCACCGGACCTAGTGCAAATGGTAGAGAAGCAATATACATAGTTAATTACAGAACACACAGTATATCCTCATACCGTGTATATACAGATTTACAACAAGAAGAGGAGATCTGTGGCACTCATCGATACACAAAAAACATTGTGATTCCAAGCAATTAAAATATAGAGCATGATGGATATATAGACAACACGGGCAATAGTCATCTTGTGCTGGGTGCACTTAGGGCTGAGCACCACCATTTACTGCTGGAATGATAAGCTTGAGATCTGTGAGCGTTGATGTTTCCTCTCTTCAAGCCTGGCTGATATATACATAGCTTTAGGTTATCACATCCAACCTCCATACGTTTGGATCATCACATTCAACCTCTATATTGCCAGCAGTGCCAAGAGGAATAGTAAACGTTACCATGTCTTATCCCAAGTCTGTCTACAAGGAATTGCAACAAGATGTGGCGCAGTCATAGACCCAAAACTGCTAAGGGTGGACCCACTGGTAACAGAAAGGTGTTCTGTTCACTCTTCAGTATCTGGATATCCTGGGTCCTATGTTGCTTTTTTCACCAGATGTTTTAGGATAGATTACTAAAGGTGTTTTCCCAAGACTTTTTATACTGATAACCTATTCTCGACACACAGGATTCCCGCCGATCAGCTGTTTTTTTAAAGGCAAAGGCGCTCACAGCAGACTGAGCTGCGCCTAGGCCTTGGGAGTAAACAACGTGACGTCACATGGCCTAGGTTAAGCTGCGAGAAAGCCGCGGCACAGCCTATGTCATCAATATAAAGGTTACTGAAAACCTTTTTACTGCTGCGATGAATACACTTTGTTAGATAAAGGAAAAAGTTCTGTTTCAGGAACAGAGCCGTTAATGTTCATGGACTAATATCGCATCTTAGCCCCATTCAAGTGAATGAAGTTAAGCTAAAACAGCAGATACAGCCAATGGAAATGAAGAGCACTGGTTCTCTAGAAGACAGGCCCTTATTCTATTCCCATATATCCTCTGTAAATGCTAAAACTAAAATATGACATCAAATTTATCAATAGAAAATATGTGATAATGTATATTCAAATACATTGTGTCCCTATATTATGGAAACTGAGTGAAACCATCTTGTAAACCACAGAACTGTGACCTCACAGTAAGAGATATGTCAAGGCACTTCTAGAACTCCAGTACTGTGACCTCACAATCACCAAGAAATATGCCATAAGTGATGTAATGACATCATTACATTCTAATTCCAAGTCAAACCACTTGACCAAATCACTGCCTCTTGCGACTCGGATAGGAGAGGTGGTCGCTCTGTGTTTCGTTTTAAACGAAGCGATTATTGATATTTACAATGATTTTATTGGAGGAAAGAAGAAGAATCCTAAGAGAAGGGATTCTTCAGAGGATGAGACGGATCATGGGAGATCCGGAACCTTTGTTCACTGTTGGACAAAGGAATCAGCAACCACTGGATATGGATAGTGACACTTTAGAAGTGGTGTCCAAAAGGAAAGATCTGGAGAGAAAAAGAAAGATCAAGAGAGATGCGATCCTCACCGAAAAGAGGATAATGGAGAGCCTCAAAGAGGCTGACTCTGCAATCTCTGCCTATAAACAACTGCAGAAGACCATTCTCAACAACAGAAAGAACATCAGAGAAGAGGTACCTGCAAGACGGAGGATCAACAAGGAGAAGGTCCTCAAACAGCGCAGAAATATTAACAGTGCAGAGTTAGTACTAGAAGAGCTTCTCCAAGTAACACCAAAACGCATCACTTGCCCCAGATCTGAAAGCTCAGAGAGTTTAAACCTCCGAAGATTGGAAACCCAGAAAAGGATTAAGAACAACAGAGACTGGGTTCTCCAGAGTAGGAGGAGACTCAGATATCTGAGCCCAGTGGAAGACAAAAATGGCGCAAACAGGTCCAGGCCATCATCTATCAACACCACATCCAGACAATACGAACATCACAGCTGCATGGTGTCTCCAGCCAATACATCAGGTAAGATGGGAACAGGGAAACAGAATCAACCTGGAGGTAGATGATGGGGTTTGTACTGTTATTTTGTTGCGTCATGACATATAATATATAGGATATAGATTTGAGTTCTGTGTTATGTAATATATTATAAGTGCAGATGATCTACAATTACCTGATATTTTTATTGAGGGCCTATTTTAGAGAGCATTTCAGGCCATAACGTGTATAGATAAATAGAGACAATCAGAATCCGATGCTATAGGATATATAAAATATTTCTATTACACTAGCTTTTAATGGTCATTATGTTAATCAGAAAAACTAACTATCCTGATAATGGACTGTGGAAGTATATTTAATAATGTATTTATTATCTCAGCAGGTGAAAGCCTAAAGCCATGTCCTGGCATTTGGCTCATCCCAACTGAGCACTCCAACATCATGGCCCTACCAACAAAGGGCTCAAACATCTGGGACATGCCAGCAGACAGCTCTGATATCTGGGATATGCCATCAAAGGGCGCTAACATCCAGGACATGCCAGTAAATGGCTCTTTTAAGAACTGGGATGTGCCGGCAGAAGAAAGCCTTTCTCCATCATGTGGTCTTATTAACACCAAAACATCTATTGACCATGAGGACCTCCATTTCCTTAAAGAACTCGGAAAAGGAGGCTATGGAAAGGTAAGTGACTGATTTATATCCATTCATAATAGGAATGATCCGTGTCCCAACCAACTTAATAGTAGCTGTAGAGGCCGAAATATAATTTTATATCTGAGTAATCATTTAATTCGATACTTTACTGAATCGCTGTCCTGTGTCTTCTCCAGGTTCTTCTGGCACAAGATCAAGACACCGAGGAGCTTCTGGCTGTCAAAATAATGGAGAAAAAGCTCATGAACACCAAAATCTCAGTAGAGCTTGAGATCATGGAACTGGCTGTCGGGAGTCGCTTCCTGACCTACCTGCGAACATCTATGGAGACAGCAAAGTATTTCATCATTGTCATGGATTATATGGCCGGAGGAGACCTGCGCCAATTTATGGCAGGAAAGCTGCCTCTAAATATGGACACAGCAAGGTAAATGTCTTACTGATATATTTGCACTGACGTCTCAGAATGAACAGAAACATGTTTTGGATATGACAAGAAATAGATGTCTCATCATTGTGTGTTCTGTGTATGTTCCTGTATATAACACTGATCAACTCTCTTCTCCACTTCACAGATTCTTTGCATCAGAAATGGTCTGCGGACTTCAGTTCCTGCATGAACACGGCATCATCCACCGGTAAGTACAGCTGTTACATTTGATGACAGGACACAAGAGAACAATTAGATACTGTTTTCTTATATCCTTTCCTGGATTGTTATGTGTAAAATATCAATGACACCGCGCTTACCCCAACCTACTGCGGTACACTTACTGCACAATGGAGCAGTCACAGACCAGTGGGCTAATCGCTGGAGCTGCCGTAACTTCCTAAGAAGGAACTGCCGTACCTGTGTCCCAATGGTTTTCTGGTACCAGCTACGATCCGTAGCTGGAATAGTGACGTCACTATCCACTCGTGAGCGCGCAAAGTACAATTTGTAGAAACGGCATCGTGCCACCGGCCGGGGCACGTACCGTGTAACAAACAACCCCAACCAAGTACCTGGTACCACTTTTAACTACAGTCTACAGGAGCAAGCAGCCACAGAACAAGCATTGGGACACAGGTACGGCAGTTCCTTCTTAGGAACTTACGGCAGCTCCAGCCTTTAGCCCACTAGTCTGTGACTGCTCTATTGTGTAGTAAGTGTACCGCCGTAGGTTGGGGTAAGAGCGGTGTCATTGATATTGAGTTTATACTTTTACATTTGATAGCAGTTTGTGCGATTCTGCTACGGCACTGCAGCTAAGGATACAGAGGAGATAACAAGCGCCAGGATTATTACTTTATGTGTAAAATAGTTTCATCTAATCCCCAATCTAATACTTTTACAATGTTTCTCTCCCCAGTGACATAAAGCCTGCTAACGTCCTCCTAGATAACATCGGACACATCAGAATCGCTGACTTTGGACTATGTGCCATTGGCGTATTTGGGGAGGACATGCAGACAGGCTATGCAGGGACAGTTGGATACATCGCCCCAGAGGTAAGGAATATTCATTATAAGTTATTACTGGGCAAAGGAGCTGCAAATGTGTCATGGAGGATGGGATCACCTATCGGTGTAATGTTTGGCATATGTGGACTGTACAAGCGCTACCATATCTGTAGTCACATTTGTATATCTGTCATTATGAGGGTAGATACGATCAGTTTGGGATTATACTCAGAAAAATGTAGGTGAGAGATAAGATCCTTATAATATATGAGAAATAACAATGATCTGATAAGTTCCTGTGTGCATTTCCATTTACTTGCATCAACTTACCTCTAAACTGATGTCATTACAGATGATGAACGGAGAACCTTACAATCATCTGGTGGATTCCTTTTCCTTTGGCGTCACCGTATTCAAGATGCTAACAGGTGATCAGCCATTCAACAGCTACGGGACAAAAATGCAGTATAAACGATCTCTGCAAGAGGATGAGCCTTATTATCCAGCATGGATGTGCCCAGATGCCATCAACATCCTACAAGGGGTGAGTAGGATCATCAGGAGAAGAATGAGGGCAGGGAATAGAAGAAGTGGTGTCAGAACATTAGATTTAGACAAGAGAGAGGAGTGTGATTGTGAAATCTAATCCTAATCCTATACAGACCTTTATAACGTGACCTATTTTGTTATATTTATCTGTAATAATCCAGAAGAATAATGGTTGATGGTCTCTCATTATGTTTTTAGCTCCTCAGCAAGTCCCCATGTAGCCGCCTGGCAGTAACATCTACCATCAGATCACACCCGTTCTTCAGACCAGTAAACTGGGCCAATGTGGAGTCCGGCAGCACCCACCCACCTTTCCATATGGACATTGTAAGTGTAATACATAGTGACACCCATAGTGTTATCATCCGGCTCTGTGATATCCATATATACAGTATAATTCTCATTATTATGGCCTATGATCTACCTTCATGGCTGCAGACAAATCACACATGATGCACTTGTAATTGTAATAATATGAAATACTTACCTGGAGGTGTCTGTGTGTCCTCTTACAGCGACCATCTCACAGTCCAGAACTGGAAAGGAGAAGACGATCTTCAACATCGTCATCGTCTTCAACATCTACAGACTCCTAGATCCTGGCAAGTCCACAACATCTGGACACCTCATCTAATATATTAACATCAAGGAGCCAAGGACAGAAGAGTCTTATAATTCACCCTTAAAAAAAAAAATTCCCTACCTTACCCTACCCCATCTGTCCCCACCCTTCCCTACCCCATCCATCCCCACCCTACCCTACCCCATCTGTCCCCATCCTACCCTACCCCATATAACCCCTTAAAAAAAAAGAGAAAATTCCCTACCCTACACTACCCTACCCTACACTACCCTACCCCACCCCACCCTCATCATAACCCCTTAAAAAAAAAAAGAAAAATTCCCTACCTTACCCTACCCCATCCTTCCCCACCATACCCTACCCCATCATATCCCCTTAAAAAAAAAGAAAAATTCCCTACCCTACACTACCCTACCCTACCCCACCCTCATCATAACCCCTTAAAAAAAAGAGAAAATTACCTACCCTACACTACCCCACCCTAACCTCATCATAACCCCTTAAAAAATATAAAAATCATCCCTTTTCCCCATTCCCCCTCCCCCCCCCCAAAAAATAAAAAAATAAAAAAAATCTATTTGCATGATAGTGTCATCTTTTTTGCACATGTTCTTTATTTACATGATAAACATCCTTCCATCTTTAGTGCATATGATAAAGATTTTACCATCTTATATGTGACTGTAGATACATATTCCTGGTTGCCAGCCATCCGTAAATGTACAGACAATCCCCAAAAACTTGTTTTTCTAGGCCTTTCGTTTTGTTCAAGCAGAAATTTGCAGGTCAAATGCCATCTGCTATGCACAGTGCAGACTGACAGGGTCAGACAGTGGCGTATTGTTCAAGCCAATGTGACTCTAAGGCCTGTGATCGACTGCAGGACGAGACCAAGACGCTTCCTGGTCCAGCCGAGAATGGCAAGACCTTTCGACAGGTTAGGGTGGGTTCACATCGTTTAACATGTACAAAAATTGTATATGTTAACGGATGCCTCAGCCTGATCCATACAGTGGCATCCGTTCACTATAAAGTTGCAGTATTAAAAAAAAAAGTATACCGTTTTTTTACCGAACTTTGCAGAATACAAAAGCGCGGTGTGCTATGTTTTTGTATTCCTTTTTTTCCCCCAACGTCAAACAGGTGGCAAAAACATGATATGAAGCCACCCTTAGACCTCATACATAAGGCCTTTGCCGTATTGCGGCCCACATACAGCAGGTTCGCAATACACAGGCATCATGGATGCGGACCCATTCACTACAGAGTGCTTCCGTGGTGTTTCTGTCCCTGCCTCCGCACTGCAAAAAAAATAGAACATGTTCTATGCCGCCGCATGGATGTTGCCCGTGCATTGGGGACCACAAATTGCGGTCCCCAATGCACGGAACAGCTGCACAATGGCCGTGTGCATGAGGCCTTAGTGTGCATTAGGCCTTAGTTACAGTGAAGTCACGAACGAGGAAAGCAACCCCAACACCAGCTTTTGCCAAAACAGAATTTTACTTAAATGTGGCAATAAACACAACTACAAATGCTGGGAACATAAAATCAATTTTCGGTTTCTGGTTCCGGCGCTGGTATGAGGAGTCGCGCTTAGCGGAGCTCCGCCACCTTCCCGGACAACTTTACCCACCGCCTGCGGGCTCAGTTAACCACACGAAGTGTGGTGAGTGTCGGAAGACAGTTTACCTTGTATGGAGAGGTACCTGCTTCGTAGCGGGAAGAAGCCGGAGGACGGAGACGAGCCACGGCCTGAGCGGCTGCACAAAGAGGCCAAAATGGCGGCCGAGAATGAGGCCACGCCACGAGCTGCTGAATTGAATTGAATCAGCCTTTGCTATCCTCGCAGGAGGACATGTTTCAACATACCCCGTTACCAGCTGTGGATCTCAAGAAGCTGGCAATAGAGGTTGCTGCTCACCTAGCACCTGATCTCAAATCCACGTTGGCAGCGACGGTACAGGAATCCCTTACAGAGCTGCAGGAAGCCTACAATCATCAGGGGTACCGCATAGATGAACTCAAACAGAGGACGTCCTGCGTGGAAGAAGATCTACAAGGCACGCAGTCGCGAATGAAAACGCTGCTGGAGACGGTGAATGAGCTAAAAGATAAGGTAGATGACCTGGAAACCGCTCACGCCGCAGTAATCTCAGGTTAGTGGGTCTCCCAGAGGAAATACCGGGCTCAGAACTTAAACATATATGTGCGTCAGAACTCCCCAGAGCGCTGGGACTGTCAATTCCCCGCAAAGTGGAAAGGGCGCATAGATTGGGGTCAATACAGAGCCCTCCTGGGGGATCCAAGGAGATACCTAATCGTTCACTGAGGGATAGACAGGTCATAATGAAGTACCTCGATTTCTCTGATAAAGAGGACATTATACGTGCTTTTAGGGCGCAAAAAGAACCTCTGACCTACAGGGGGCAAAAAATCATGCTCTTCAATGATTATTCGGCAGTGATCACAAAGAAAAGGAGAGGTTTCAGTGAAATATGCACATCATTGTTCCAGAGGAAAATCTGTTTCCAACTGCTCTACCCGGCAGTTTTGAAAGTGAAGTGTGCGGACGGAGTTTATAGGAACTTTAATAACGCCTCAGATGCTACAGCTTTTTTTGCACAAGGCCCATACATCTCCGATCCCGAGGATCAGGCGGAAAAGGAGAAAAGAGGACCGCACAGCACACAGATTAGTTCGCAAGGGACTTCTCGTGACAAGTCGCAGTGGAAGGAAGAGGTCCTACATTTTTCTTCTAGTAACCAACGGAGGCAGCGAAAGTGAAGGTCGCTATACACCATATATGAACACCTCCTTAAAGGGGGGAGAAAGAAATTAATGAGGGGGCGGTTTTGGTCTGGTAGTCTCCGGCCTCTGATGTCAGCAAACCAGGGGGAAGTTTGTGGTAATGTAATATGGTACCAGAAAAAAGTGAAGCCCACGATGTGTTGCTTTGTTCACGTTCCTTCGCAGGTTATTCAGTGATGTTTCTATGCGTTCTTTATTCATGTTATAGTTATGTTGAAATTGTCCTGCTAATCTTCAAGGCTTTTACATGTGACAGCTGGGGGAAGAACATACTGAAAATGTGGGGTAATGGTTAAGATTATAACTTGGAACGTCAAGGGCCTGCGTTCCCCGCAGAAACGTATAATGGTGCTGCGTCATCTGAAGCGCCTGGGAGCAGATATTGCGTTTCTGCAGGAAACACACCTCCTGGAGGCGGATTTTATGAGAATGTTGAGGCTGTGGGTGGGGAGGGTCTATGGGTCTCTAGCAGTGCAAGGCAAAGCGGGTGTAATCACTCTGGTGCATAAGAATTTAGTGCATAGGATCCAATGATCCCATGCTGCAGATAATGAGGGCAGGGTGATAGTACTACAGGGAGTGCAGAATTATTAGGCAAGTTGTATTTTTGAGGATTAATTTTATTATTGAACAACAACCATGTTCTCAATGAACCCAAAAAACTCATTAATATCAAAGCTGAATATTTTTAGAAGTAGTTTTTAGTTTGTTTTTAGTTTTAGCTATTTTAGGGGGATATCTGTGTGTGCAGGTGACTATTACTGTACATAATTATTAGGCAACTTAACAAAAAACAAATATATACACATTTCAATTATTTATTTTTACCAGTGAAACCAATATAACATCTCAACATTCACAAATATACATTTCTGACGTTCCAAAAAAAACCAAAAACAAATCAGTGACCAATATAGCCACCTTTCTTTGCAAGGACACTCAAAAGCCTGCCATCCATGGATTCTGTCAGTGTTTTGATCTGTTCACCATCAACATTGCGTGCAGCAGCAACCACAGCCTCCCAGACACTGTTCAGAGAGGTGTACTGTTTTCCTTCCTTGTAAATCTCACATTTGATGATGGACCACAGGTTCTCAATGGGGTTCAGATCAGGTGAACAAGGAGGCCATGTCATTAGATTTTCTTCTTTTATACCCTTTCTTGCCAGCCACGCTGTGGAGTACTTGGACGCGTGTGATGGAGCATTGTCCTGCATGAAAATCATGTTTTTCTTGAAGGATGCAGACTTCTTCCTGTACCACTGCTTGAAGAAGGTGTCTTCCAGAAACTGGCAGTAGGACTGGGAGTTGAGCTTGACTCCATCCTCAACCCGAAAAGGCCCCACAAGCTCATCTTTGATGATACCAGCCCAAACCAGTACTCCACCTCCACCTTGCTGGCGTCTGAGTCGGACTGGAGCTCTCTGCCCTTTACCAATCCAGCCACGGGCCCATCCATCTGGCCCATCAAGACTCACTCTCATTTCATCAGTCAATAAAACCTTTGAAAAATCAGTCTTGAGATATTTCTTGGCCCAGTCTTGACGTTTCAGCTTGTGTGTCTTGTTCAGTGGTGGTCGTCTTTCTGCCTTTCTTACCTTGGCCATGTCTCTGAGTATTTCACACCTTGTGCTTTTGGGCACTCCAGTGATGTTGCAGCTCTGAAATATGGCCAAACTGGTGGCAAGTGGCATCTTGGCAGCTGCACGCTTGACTTTTCTCAGTTCATGGGCAGTTATTTTGCGCCTTGGTTTTTCCACACGCTTCTTGCGACCATGTTGACTATTTTGAATGAAACTCTTGATTGTTCGATGATAACGCTTCAGAAGCTTTGCAATTTTAAGAGTGCTGCATCCCTCTGCAAGATATCTCACTATTTTTGACTTTTCTGAGGCTGTCAAGTCCTTCTTTTGACCCATTTTGCCAAAGGAAAGGAAGTTGCCTAATAATTATGTACACCTGATATAGGGTGTTGATGTCATTAGACCACACCCCTTCTCATTACAGAGATGCACATCACCTAATATGCTTAATTGGTAGTAGGCTTTCGAGCCTATACAGCTTGGAGTAAGACAACATGCATAAAGAGGATGATGTGGTCAAAATACTCATTTGCCTAATAATTCTGCGCACAGTGTAATGATGAAAGATGGGAACAGGAATCTCAACATGTATAACATATACGCCCCCAATATAATGCAAGGCCGTTTCTTTGCCTCCCTGAGAGATAAAGTTTTGGCAGATCCCGTGGGTAACATACTAGTGGGAGGGGATTTTAATGCCACAATGGTTGAAAGTAAGGATCATAAGCACCTAGATCTGTTGAGGAAAAAATGTCATGGGAGAAGAGGGGTTTTGTCTTCTTTTACTGAGGACATTGCAGTGGTGGATGCCTGGCGGATCTCGCATCCTGATGACCGAGATTTTACCCACTTCTCCCATGCACAAAATTCATGGTCTCGCATAGACTACTGGTTTGCTAAACCAGAACTCTCCAGAGTTAGTGATGTAGCCATTGAAAATTTAGTGATCTCGGACCATTCACCAGTGGTTTTGACATAGGCGGATGTGGAACCGAGAGGGGCAGAACGAATCTGGAAATTCCCGTCTTTTCTAGCAGATGACGAGACTTTTGTAGAACTACTACGGGGTTGGTGGCTGGAATATAGCACTCTCAATCAGGAGCATGAAACGGACCCTCTACTTTTCTGGGAAGCGGGCAAGTCTGTTCCAAGAGGCAGGTTGATAACATACATAACAGGTCTCAAGAGAGCTACGAAGATACAGTTCGTTAAGAGTAGCCAAGAAGTCCAGAGATGTTACAGAGCTTTTGTGCAATCTCAAACAATAGAAACCAAAGACAAATGGATTGCAGCTAAAAGGGATTTTGAGCTTTGGGCATTGAGAAAGGAGAGTTTCCATAAAGCCAGGTGGGAATTGGAGCTACACAAGTTTGGCAACAAGGCCGGTAGACTCTTGGCCAATTTGGCTAAGGGGCGTAGACAGACAACCCAAATCACTTATCTACGAGATTCTGCAGGAATTTTGAGGTCCCAGCCCCCCAACATCTTGAAAATCTTTAAAAGTTACTATTCTGACCTGTATAGTAAACCATCCGATAGTACAGTGACAGAACCCAGCTTCCTAGATGGCTTAAATCTCCCGAAAATAACGCAAGAAGATCTGGCCCAGCTCAATATGCCCATCATGGAAGGGGAAATACTGAGTACGATATCACAATTACCTGGGAATAAGGCGCCAGGACCCGACGGTTATTCAGGTGACTTCTACAAAGCTCTAAAAGTACAAATTTCACCTGTATTATCCAAGTTGGGGAATGTTCTCCTACAAGGGGGAAGACTATCCGCCCAAATGAACATGGCGCATATATGCATGCTCCCTAAGGAGGGTAAGCCAGCTGAGGACCCCGCGTTGTACAAACCAATTTCTCTCATTAATCAGGATGTTAAAATCCTCTCGAAACTTATGTCTAACAGATTAGCACGCATCCTCCAGAGTCTGATCAGCCCCCTACAGGTTGGTTTCATAAGAAACCGTTCAGCGGTCACTAAGATACGTCGGGTCTTGGTGGCCTTGGATGAGGTGGGCCGGAGAAAGGGAGATGGGTCGGCACCCTCCCTAGTCACCCTGGATGCTGAGAAAGCCTTCGATAAAATACACTGGGAGTGGCTGGGGAGGGTGTTGGATAAATTTGGGGTGAGGGGCTCTTTCAGGGAGTACCTTCCTCAGTTATACACAACTCCTATGGCCAGGATAGGCATGCAGGGCTTTTTTTCTGACCCTTTTAGCTTACATAGGGGAACCAGGCAGGGTTGTCTTATCACCCTTGCTGTTCGATCTGGCTGTGGAGCCACTGGTTCGTCTCTTGAACTCTGATGGGATTTTTAAGGGTATTAGAATAGGGAACTCTGAACTGAAAGCTATTTTTTTCGCTGATGATATACTTTTATTTATGGAAAACCCTGTGTCAGATCTACAAGCGGTATTGAACACCATAGCGGACTTTGGTCAGTTTTCAGGTTTCAAGATAAATACATCCAAGTGTGCTCTCTTACAGTTGGGGAGGGAGGGGACAAGATTGAACCCGAGGAGTGTTATAGGTGGGGTACCAATAGCTAAAGACCACATTACATACTTAGGAATCAAAATAGGTTCTAGAGCAGAGTCCTTGTATAGTTTGAATTATACCCCTCTTTTAAACAAGATGACATGTGAGTTGCGAAAATGGCAGAATCTTCCCCTATCCCTACTAGGCAGAATTCATTTAGTCAAAATGATCAGCTTCTCCAGACTTCTTTATCCTCTCCAAAAGCTGCCCTTGCTGATTAAGCATGCGGACATCAGCAAACTCCATGGTGAGGTGACATGCTTTATCTGGAAAGGTAAGAGACCAAGAATAAGTCTGAAGAAGCTGATGGCTCTTAAGATTAAGGGGGGAGTGAATATGCCTGACATCAGATTATATAATCATGCGTGTCTTCTCAGACATATTATTGATTGGCTGCGTCACACCAACTTCCACTCTGACTATGCTTTGGAGAAGGAACTTTGTGCGCCATGGGATCCTTGCACCTTGCTACACACGGCCTTGAGAGCCCTCCCTATGCATTTGCGGAATTCGACTATATTCCGTCACACTTGGGCAGCTTGGCGAACCATTAGGAAGAATTTATGTCTTTGCCAGAGGGTCTCGAAATTTATGCCTTTGTGGGGGCATCCGAATTCGAGCAGGGTAGGAGTAATGCCCTATTTAAGGAATGGAAACAGAAGGGAATACTAACGGCCCAACAGTTGTTGCATAAGACCGAGAATAGATGGTTATCATATCAGGAGGTTAGGGAAGTTTTCCATCTGAGTCCTTTTCAAATAATTCAATATGCCCAGCTCAGTAAATTCCTGACTGACAGGTTGAGAGATGTTTCAAAGGAATCATTGAAAAATGAATTTGATAAAATAGTACTGAAGGGTACAGGCCCACAGTCCATATCTCTCTTATATTCCCA
This sequence comes from Bufo bufo, assembly GCF_905171765.1. NCBI lineage: Eukaryota > Metazoa > Chordata > Amphibia > Anura > Bufonidae > Bufo > Bufo bufo. The sequence continues at coordinate 100,074,889 of NC_053398.1, forward strand.
ATTACGTGAGATTCTGGGGGACGGTTTACCACACCTAGCGTTTCGCCCATGGGCACGTATCTTGGAGGATGATGAGGCAGGGGAGAAGATCTTGAAGGGATGGTGGGCTTTAAGGAATTCAGTTATCAATGAAACATGGAGAGACACACATTTTAGGCTAATGCATAATGCCATCTATGCTTTCAATCTCCCGGCAGCTCCCAATAGGCCGGACAGGCTCACTAGTTGCCCAAAATGCAAGACAATGTACACCGACCTATTTCATGGTCTATGGTCCTGCCCTCAAATCCAAAGCCTGTGGAATCAGGTAGCCCAGATATCAAAGGATAGTTGGAATCTGACGGTCCCTTTGAGCCCTATGATATTTTTGTTTCATTACTGGGAGGAACTGAAGGATGGGGTCCTTCTGGAGCGTAGACTGCCGGCCCTTTTCCATGCACTTTGTATGGTAGCTAAAAGGAGCATACTGCAACGCTGGCTTCAGCCTTCGGTCCCCTCTAGAGATGATATTTTAACCCTTCTTAGGGAGTTACTGGCCTTGGTGCGAGGGGAGGTAGTAAGGCAGAAGGAAGGGAAGGGAGGCAAATTTCTGAAGAGATGGAGAGGCTTCCTGACACATTTCTTCTCTGACTCCGAAATTGAGAGCATCATGAAACCTTTCACAACAACGAAGTGGTATTTAGAGGAACAGCTGAAAGGGACGTTAGGTCGTTTGGCTCAATGACATGCTTGTTATGACTGATCGAGACGTTACCCGTTTTTCAACATAATACCTATAGCCCATGTCAAGATGCATGGTATCTGCCGAGTCGGCAGTTTGGTGTTCTAGCAGGACGAAAGTTAGGTTTGTTTAGGGTTTAGGGGAGGGGTAGGGAGGGGGAATAGGTTTTCTGCCTCTGATTCAGATCCAGGAGGGGGGGGGGGGCTCTTAATTAATTGACATTGAAGATCGAATTGTATGAATCTTTTACTTTTTAAATAGTCATCAATGTATGTCTTATCGAAATGATTTATAACCAACAAGTTATGCTTTGATTTTATTTTGTACATGTCTTTTCCAGCAAAAATAAAATAAAAATTTTTGTTTAAAAAAAAAAATCTATTTACATACACCCAGCCCGAAGGCTGAGACCCTTGTGCTGCACAGCACAGCGCCGTCCGATAGATGGAGGAAAGTGCTTTAGTTTACCTACTGTCGGGCACAACTAAACTGCCACACCTTACCTGTTATTACCCTAAAAACATGAACCACTGTATGGGTGTGTGTTACGGGCTATACTATGGTGCAGCACAACAGCTTACAGTCTTACTAAGTTCTACAGTATTCCCCCTCCCATAACAGGTCCTGTAGCACGTGCCTGAGTATTCCTTGAGCAAAAAAACTCCAGCCTGGCTTGAGTTTGTGAGAATTTTATCAGCTCTCCAATGTGAAATTATTAGTAGTAACACTTGTGGCCTGACACAAACAAAAACCCTAGCAAACTAACTACAGGCCTAGTCTCAGTCTCTAGGCGCCAACACTGTGATGAGGTGCGTGCACGATCCTGCCGACCCGGGTCTGCTTTGCATCCGCTGGTGACTCTGAACAGCATCCGCTGGTGACTCCAACAAGCATGTGGTACCACAGTGAATGTTGCTTTGTTCCTCTGCTCTCATCAGCATTCCTGGCAGCAATACTCTTTCCTCTAGACAGAATCTGGATCTTGGCCACGATCAGCTTCACTTAGATGCAGCTCTGGTCACTAAGGGATGCTCTCACACCTGGATGCTGTCAGATTCTCTGCTCACACAGTTCCCTAATTTCACCTCCCTCTAAGATGGCTCGTAGAGTCCCATAGGTAGGATGAAGGCCGTCTTCGCTTTGTCCTTCTTGGCCATACCTGCCAATACTCACTGGCCATGTCAAGAGTCGAGAAGAAATTTGCATGACTCAGGACGGACAACGACTTCTCAATCCGCGGAAGGGGGTAGATGATCCACGCAGAATCGGAGACTCCCATCTTTCTTCTGCACCATGTCTTTCAATGGAACCAGGATAAAAACATTTCATTTTACAGAAGATGACAAATCAGTACGGCAGAAGACAAACACAATGCAAGGAACGTTGTACTGAAGTAATAACAGTGAAGAGCATGAAAGTCGCTGCACTGCTTAGTAAGGGGCCCCTGTCCCACCAGGTTTCTTAGTATGCTTGCACAAAACAATCCCAGGCATCGCAGAATAAAAAGTGTGACTCTCCAGAATGCTGAAGAATTTAAAAACTACTACTATGTGGGGGCAAATTACTATATGGGGCAGTGTGGGGGCAAATTCCTGTGTGGGGGCAAATTATTATGGGAGGGACTACTATGTAGGGGCAAATTACTATGTGGGGGGAAATTATTATGGGAGGGACTACTATGTGGGGGCAAATAACTATGTGGGGGCAAATTATTATGGGAGGGACTACTATGTGGGGGTAAATTACTATGTGGGGGCAGTGTGGGGGCAAATTATTATGGGAGGGACTACTATGTGGGGGCAAAATACTATATGGGGCAGTGTGGGGGAAACTATTGTGTGGGGGCAGTGTGGGAAAAATTGCTATGTGGGGACAGTATGGGGTAATTTCTATGTGGGGACAGTGTGGGAAAATTGCTATGTGGGGACAAATTACTGTGTGGGGGGCAGTGTGGGGGAAATTGCTATGTGGGGACAGTGTGGGGTAATTGCTATGTGGGGACAGTGTGGGGTAATTTCTATGTGGGGACAGTGTGGGGAAATTGCTATGTGGGGACAAATTACTGTGTGGGGGCAGTGTGGGGGAAATTGCTATGTGGGGACAGTGTGGGGTAATTGCTATGTGGGGACAGTGTCGGGTAATTTCTATGTGGGGACAGTATGGGGAAATAGCTATGTGGGGACAAATTACTATGTGGGGGCAGTGTGGGGGGAAATTACTATGTGGGGGCAAATTACTATGTGGGGCAGTGTGGGGGAAACTATTGTGTGGGGGCAGTGTGGGGGAAATTGCTATGTGGGGACAGTGTGGGGGAATTTCTATGTGGGGACAGTATGGGGAAATAGCTATGTGGGGACAAATTACTATGTGGGGGCAGTGTGGGGGAAAATTACTATGTGGGGACAAATTACTATGTGGGGGCAGTGTGGGGGAAACTATTGTGTGGGGGCAGTGTGGGGGAAATTGCTATGTGAGAACTGTGTGGGGTAATTGCTATGTGGGGCAAATTACTATGTGGGGCAGTGTGGGGGAAACTATTGTGTGGGGCAGTGTGGGGGAAATTGCTATGTGGGGACAGTGTGGGGTAATTTCTATGTGGGGGCAGTGTGGGGAAATTGCTATGTGGGGGCAGTGTGGGGAAAACTATTGTGTGGGGGCAGTGTGGGGAAATTGCTATGTGGGAACTGTGTGGGGAAATTGCTATGTGGGGGCAAATTACTATGTGGGGCAGTGTGGGGGAAAATTACTATGTGGGGGCAGTGTGGGGGAAAATTACTATGTGGGGGCAGTGTGGGGGAAAATTACTATGTGGGGGCAGTGTGGGGGAAATTACTATGTGGGGGCTGTGTGGTGGAAATAACTATGTAGGGGAAATTACTTTGTGGGGGCAAACTACTATATGGGGGCAGTTTGGGGGAAATTACTGTGTGGGGGAAAATTACTATGGGGGATTACTATATGGGGCAGTGTGGTGGAAATTACTATATGGGGGTGTGGCTATTGGGGAGGCACTGTAGGGGAAATTCTATTATTTTTGGGTACACTATACAGGGATTATTGCCTGGAGCACAATAGAGGGTGGTATTATTACTCTGGGCACTCTAGGGGACATTATAGCTGCTGTGGACACTATAGGGACATTTGGGGTAATTTATCCAACTGGTGTAAAGTAGAACTGGCTTAGTTGCCCATAGCAGCCAATCAGATTCCACCTTCATTTTTGACAGCTCTTTTGGAAATCCAGTTCTACTTTACACCAGTTTGATATATGACTCCAATTATGTCTATTAGGGTCACTATTTTTTCAGCAGTATAGTACCTTGGACATTAGGGAGCAAAACGGGCACAGTATTGGGAGTGGCAGCAGGATGACAGTGTGGGGACACCAGGATGAGGAGGTTGATGGAAAAATGGAAAAATCGAACGTGTCTGTGTTACAAACTGTAGAGACGAGATGTGGCTTAAAGAATTTGCCATGGTGGTCTGGGTCAAAAGGAGGAGAAGAGGAAAGAGGTCTACATGACAGGTGTTGTCACTGGATGTAAGAGGTATGTGGTGCTGTATTCTCCTCCATGTCTTTTTTATTATAATTCTATGTATTTTAAATTTGGCGACCAAATTTTTCAGTTTAGGACCCAATTTGGGGTATTTTTTTTGTTGTCTGAAGATGTCATATGGCCTAGGAAGAGACTGTGGCGCTCATAAAGCACCGCAGCCTCTTCATACAAAAAAAACTAAACTAAAATGGAGGGAGGGGCCCAAGTTGGGTAGACAGCCCCAGGACTATCATGCACTTAATCCGCCCCTGCCTGGAGACATAATATATGTGGATTGTATATGCGGACTTGTGCGAACACCGCCATACGCTTCCGGGGACCTCCCAGACCGCGTACATTCCAGGACATAATCGTTACAGGCGCCATGAGTACTGGAGGAATATTAATGAAAGGAATAGTCCAGGAAACCCATAATTACATGCAGGGGCGGACACAGACAGCAGAGGACCCCTGTGCAAAGTATGTTACCTGGCCCCCCCCCACCCAAAAAAAACAACAAACTGATATAAACATATACGTGCAAAATAAAAAAAAATCTTGATAATATGGGTCAATGTTTATATATTTTTTTCATACTAGGTCATGCCTTTAACTCCTCCCAAGGCCAGCACATAGTAGTAACGCCCACATTATGCCCCCTTCACAGCACTTATGCCCAGATATGTGCCCCCTTTCACAGTAGTTATATCAAGATATGTGCCCCTCACAGTAGTTATGCCCAGATATGTGCCCCTTCACAGTAGCTATGCCCAGATATGTGCCCCTCACAGTAGTTATACCAGATATGTGACCCTTCACAGTAGCTCTGCCAGATATGTGCCCCTCACAGTAGTTATACCAGATATGTGCCCCTCACGTCAATCGAGCATGAATTAGGCCTCCATGGAGTGGAACTATGTTTTCTCCGGACGAGTTACACAGAGGAATGCAGAATGTTCCTACTTGGCTTACTGAGGTTTATTTTATGCAGGAATTATTTCCTATTTCGGGATGATTACTATGTACAGTTAAGGGGGACCGCGATGGGGTCCAATGTGGCGCCCACTTATGCAAATATATATATGACGTATTTGGAAGACTCCTACATCTATGGCTGCCGCGACTTCAGCCATGTGCTGGGGTGGTGGCGCTACATAGATGATGTTTTTTTTATATGGGTGGGCGCCACAGAGGACCTCATGGCCTTCCACTCATTTTTGAATGGGATTGACCCTAGTGTCAAATTTACCCTGATACACTCTCATGAGAAATTACAATTTTTGGACACAGGGGTAGTGATTCAGGGTGATACTCTGGACACTGACCTCTTTGTGAAACCTATGGACAAGAACACCCTTGTCAGATATGAGAGTCACCACCTGAGGCCGATGATCGAGTCTCTTCCCCCCAAGTCAGATGCTGCGAGTGGCCAGGATAGTCGGTGAGGGCCCAGTGAGGGACCAACGTTTAACGGAAATGGCTGGAAAATTTAGGGCTAGGGGTTACCCCAAAAAACTTGTCTCAGAGAGTATTCATAAAACCAAAGTTAGGATGAGAGATGGAGACCCTGTGAGATCGAAAGAGTCAACACAAAGGATACCGTTGGTGACCGATTACTGTATTAGCAGCCCTCAGGTTTCTTCTGTTGTCAGGAAACACTGGTCGATTTTAGCTAGTGGTTTCGACAATATAGAAGAATTTAAAGTTCCTCCACTATGCTCCTTTCGGAGAAGCCGGAATTTAGGAGACAAATTAGTCAGGTCTGACGCTGGGTCTGCGAGGGTTGATTGCAGCACATATTTTGGCTCTACTCGTAAGGGCTGCTATCCGTGCTGCAATTGTGTGAATTGCCCTTATATGCTTAGGGGTGATTCATTTGTGAATCCAGCCTCTGAGAAGACAGTTCGAATAAAGCAGTATTTGACATGTGATTCAACATATGTAATTTATTTATTATCTCGTCCCTGTGGACTATGGTATGTTGGGGAAACAACCTGGGATGTCAAAACAAGGCTAAATCAGCACAGATATACCATAAGAAAAAAGAGGCTGGATTTACCTGTACCCAAGCACTTCACAGAAGCAGGACATTTAGAACGGGATTTAAAGTTTAGGATACTTGAACAAGTGCCCTTACCCAGACGTGGTGGGGACAGGACGATACGTCTTAAAAGAAGGGAGTTCTATTGGATTTTTGAGCTTAAGACTCTAAAACCAAGGGGGCTCAATGTAGATTTTAGGGTGGTTTGACTCTCTTAGTCTTGTCTTATTGCTTCCCTTTCTGTGTGTTTGTTATTAGTGTAGGTGATCCTGTACTACCCCCTGTTGTGAATTATATGTGGGGTTCTGAGAAATTCTACTTGTCCCTTGTGTAAGGTTGTCTACAAGTGCAATCGCTATACTATAAGTTGATTATTAATATTGTCTCTCTATATATTTTTTGTAGATGAACATGAAGTCATATTCTACAATTGGATCATCTCTGTGAATACTGGAAGATGGCAGGACCTACCGGCACTAAATAGTTGACACTATTGATATATATTTGTGTAAAGAATGTGTGGTTTATGGGCAGATATCTGGGGCCCGATACTATGGATGGAGCTGGGCAGCAGTGGCGGTCTGGGGCATGGCTCTTCCAGACAATTGTGTGGCTGGACGGGGGACAGGGGCAGGACACATGTGCAGAATGGATACAATTGTGTGTTCTCCTAATGGGGCGACTTTGATATAGAGTCATCTTACGGTGACATCTCTGTCTACAGGTGCCTCTAATGCTTGTTGCCTCCGATTGGTTTTCAATTGGAGGTTTCCGTAATAGGAGTCATGAGTTTGAATGCATGGGATGCACGGACGTGGAGGGCATTAATTTTCAATACTATGGGGATGAGGTGGTGAAATATGAGAGTGTTTTTTTCCACCGTTTTGATAAAAACCGCTGGACCCCCTTTTCTCTATGATAGTGTAAGCCATAATTTGAGATTAAGATAAGCCCGTGACGTACTGATGTGTGCGCACATGATTGTTATGCCGGCTGATCCGTGTCCGCCCATGTTTGGAAACGAGCATGCTCAATGCGCCCCTGTTGTCACGCGGCCATCTTGGTTATGGGCTGTCGGTCTCTGCTCATTACAGAAAGTCTCGCGGTACGAATTGTGTCCCACGCATGCGCATTTTCAAGTTCCGGACGCCGAGTGAATCCTGCTTTCGTCCACAGTATGTGAGATATCCATCGTTTTTTTTTTTAATTACACAATTATGGTCACCTGTAATCAATGAGTAATCACTATGTTTTTATATTATATCTACCTAGTTTATGGATTTTTTTATAAATCACAATTTGGACATGGGTATTGATCATGTTTAAGGTTTGATTACTATACATATATTATGAATTTGTACAATTATTATTCATTCTTTGTTATGATTTTCTGTATTAATTGGATTGTAATCATGTAAATTGCACAGTAATTTTGTATGCTATATAAGCACCTGTGTTTGCACTGAATGCTATGGCTTGACAAAGGCTCCATAGAGAGAGCTGAAACGTTGTCTTCACATGGGTGAATAAATACCCTCTTTTTTTCACGGATACCTGTGTACTGCCTTGGTTTCTTCTATACATGCCCCTCACAGTAGCTATGCCAGATATGTGCCCCTCACAGTAGTTATACCAGATATGTGCCCCTCACAGTAGCTATACCAGATATGTGCCCCTCACAGTAGCTATGCCAGATATGTGCCCCTCACAGTAGTTATACCAGATATGTGCCCCTCACAGTAGCTATACCAGATATGTGCCCCTCACAGTAGCTATGCCAGATATGTGCCCCTCACAGTAGCTATACCAGATATGTGCCCCTCACAGTAGCTATGCCAGATATGTGCCCCTCACAGTAGCTATGCCAGATATGTGCCCCTCACAGTAGTTATGCCAGATATGTGCCCCTCACAGTAGCTATGCCAGATATGTGCCCCTCACAGTAGCTATGCCAGATATGTGCCCCTCACAGTAGCTATGCCAGATATGTGCCCCTCACAGTAGCTATGCCAGATATGTGCCCCTCACAGTAGTTATACCAGATATGTGCCCCTCACAGTAGTTATACCAGATATGTGCCCCTCACAGTAGTTATGCCAGATATGTTCCCCTCACAGTAGCTATGCCAGATATGTGCCCCTCACAGTAGCTATACCAGATATGTGCCCCTCACAGTAGTTATACCAGATATGTGCCCCTCACAGTAGTTATACCAGATATGTGCCCCTCACAGTAGTTATGCCTGATATGTGCCCCTCACAGTAGTTATACCAGATATGTGCCCCTCACAGTAGTTATACCAGATATGTGCCCCTCACAGTAGCTATGCCAGATATGTGCCCCTCACAGTAGCTATACCAGATATGTGCCCCTCACAGTAGCTATGCCAGATATGTGCCCCTCACAGTAGTTATACCAGATATGTGCCCCTCACAGTAGTTATACCAGATATGTGCCCCTCACAGTAGCTATGCCAGATATGTGCCCCTCACAGTAGCTATGCCAGATATGTGCCCTTCACAGTATCTATGCCAGATATGTGCCCCTCACAGTAGTTATGCCAGATATGTGCCCCTCACAGTAGCTATGCCAGATATGTGCCCCTCACAGTAGCTATGCCAGATATGTGCCCCTCACAGTAGTTATGCCAGATATGTGCCCCTCACAGTAGCTATGCCAGATATGTGCCCCTCACAGTAGTTATACCAGATATGTGCCCCTCACAGTAGTTATACCAGATATGTGCCCCTCACAGTAGTTATGCCAGATATGTTCCCCTCACAGTAGCTATGCCAGATATGTGCCCCTCACAGTAGTTATACCAGATATGTGCCCCTCACAGTAGTTATACCAGATATGTGCCCCTCACAGTAGTTATGCCTGATATGTGCCCCTCACAGTAGTTATACCAGATATGTGCCCCTCACAGTAGTTATACCAGATATGTGCCCCTCACAGTAGTTATACCAGATATGTGCCCCTTCACAGTAGCTATGCCAGATATGTGCCCCTCACAGTAGCTATGCCAGATATGTGCCCCTCACAGTAGCTATACCAGATATGTGCCCCTCACAGTAGTTATACCAGATATGTGCCCCTTCACAGTAGTTATACCAGATATGTGCCCCTCACAGTAGTTATACCAGATATGTGCCCCTCACAGTAGCTATGCCAGATATGTGCCCCTCACAGTAGCTATGCCAGATATGTGCCCCTCACAGTAGTTATACCAGATATGTGCCCCTTCACAGTAGTTATACCAGATATGTGCCCCTCACAGTAGTTATGCCCAGATATGTGCCCCTCACAGTAGCTATGCCAGATATGTGCCCCTCACAGTAGCTATGCCAGATATGTGCCCCTCACAGTAGTTATACCAGATATGTGCCCCTCACAGTAGCTATACCAGATATGTGCCCCTCACAGTAGCTATACCAGATATGTGCCCCTCACAGTAGCTATGCCAGATATGTGCCCCTCACAGTAGTTATACCAGATATGTGCCCCTCACAGTAGCTATGCCAGATATGTGCCCCTCACAGTAGTTATACCAGGTATGTGCCCCTCACAGCAGCTATGCCAGATATGTGCCCCTCACAGTAGTTATACCAGATATGTGCCCCTCACAGTAGCTATGCCAGATATGTGCCCCTCACAGTAGCTATGCCAGATATGTGCCCCTCACAGTAGTTATACCAGGTATGTGCCCCTCACAGCAGCTATGCCAGATATGTGCCCCTCACAGTAGTTATACCAGATATGTGCCCCTCACAGTAGTTATACCAGATATGGGGACCAGTATAGGACATGTCACACTTTCTATCCTTTGGGGAACAGACATAAGGATGCAGAAAGCAAATGACTTCTATGTGCTTTCCATATCCGTATGTCCGTTCTGCACAAAACAGAAAATGTGACACGTCCTATACTTCGCTACAAAATGCGGACTGCAGACCCATTTAAGTCCATGGGTCTGCAAAAATATGCAGATCGCACATGGACCACATCCATATCTTGCCGATCCACGGACCGCAAAATACATGAGTGTGGGCCAAGGCCAGTCACAGGAGGGCCAGAGGGGGACAGGGGTGATAGGTGGAGTAAAAAAAATAACATACCAAGTGTCAAGTTCAGTGTCTGGCAGGGACAGTGGGCACAGGGGCCACCTCCAGTCCTCACTTACTTTCTCCTGAGTTGCTGGTTTGCTGCAGGCCTCACACATTAAGCACCAACTCTGAGGTGCTGAAAAGCTATGAGAGGACCAGATGTGGGTGAAGCTACCGATGGGGGCTACCACCATCACTTCATGGGGACGGAGCTACCGCCATCACTAGACGGGGGCGGAGCTACCACCATCACTAGATGGGGCGGAGCTACCACCATCACTAGATGGGGCGGAGCTACCGCCATCACTAGACGGGGGCGGAGCTACCGCCATCACTAGACGGGGGCGGAGCTACCGCCATCACTAGACGGGGGCGGAGCTACCGCCATCACTAGACGGGGCGGAGCTACGGACACAGTGAAGTGGCTCAGCACAGGAGGCAGGGCGATCACAGATACAGCTCAGGACGGGCACAGCACGTCCTCAGACTCAAGACAGTGAGCCGCAGTTTGCCAGGGGGGCCCCCTTCTACATGCTGGATGGAGTTATGAATGGTGAAGCTGGGAGCGGGCGGCTCTCTGCTTCACCATTAAAATAATCAGCTGTCTGTGTGTCCTGTGGAGGGCCCCCTCCCACGCTGGGCCCCTGTGCAGCTGAACCGGCTGCACAGGCGGTATGTCCGCCCCTGATCACATGCTTTAAAACTACCACAGCAATGTATACCACAGCAATAAATGATGCACCAATTGACATACACACAGTTAAACAGATAACTCAACAGCAATGCCCAGCATTCTGGGTAATAAACATGCTTGGAACACGGAACTTCAGTGACCATGAAAGTGGGGAACCTGCACAGTGTAAAGGTGGATCAAACTGGTGCAGGTGAGAAAGCTGGTTCCCTAGATCAGTGTTTCCCAACCAGTGTCCGGTTGGGAATGCTGGGAGTTGCATGCTGGGAGTTGTAGTTTTGCAACAGCTGGAGGCACACTGGTTGGGAAACACTGCCCTAGATTAATGATCAGCAGGGCCAGTAACCTATTGCTGCTTGAACAGTACCTGAGATATGTTTCAGTTATGTCCACGGGTCTCTCACACCCGCTTGTTGGCAGGTATAACGTTCACATGGAAGTCAAATAAAACCTTTACAGCTCATAATAGAAATAACAGAGGATGTATGTGTCCGACCCCGGACAATAAAATATAACTTCCCTTGAAGAAATATCACCTCATCTCTGGGGCGCATTCCTAGGTCTCACCAAGAGCCAGTCCTCGGTCTCTCTGGGGTTGTTGAAAAAATGTGATTTCCCTCCATCTAGGACCCTCAGACGGGCAGGGTAGGCCATGGAATACTGCAAATCGAGATCCCGCAAGCGTTTCTTGATAGATGTAAACGTGGCTCTCTTCTTCTGTAGCTCCGCTGAGAAATCCGGGTACAAGGATATGTTGGCAGATCCGAGGGTAATGGTTTGCTTTACTCTCGCTTTAGAAAGAATGAGGTCGCGATCCCGCCAATTGAGCATTCGGGCGAGAAGCGGTCTTGAAGGGGCCCCAGGTGGGGGCATCCGAGCTGGAACACGGTGAGCTCTCTCTACTGCGAAAGCCGCCGTGAAGGACGCGTCCGGGAACGTTGATTTGAACCATCCCTCTAAAAATGTAGCAGGATCGGATCCCTCGGTCCTCTCAGGCATACCAAGTATGCGGATGTTGTTTCTCCTCGAGCGATTTTCTAGGTCGTCACATTTCTGACGACACATCTCAACCGCTACCTCCACAGCAGATACTCTAGCTGCCATGGGTCGTCCAGCTCGGACACTCTTTCTTCTGTGAGCCGGACCCGCTCCCACAGTTGTTGAACATCATGGCGCAGGAGGCTTAGGTCTACTCTGACCTCATCTATCTTGCCTGTGAGAGACGACTGGCATCCCATGATAGCCGCCATCAACTGGCTGTAGGAGGCTTGCAGGGTTAGCTCTGGTTCCACTTCTGTCTCCGTCGTTGGGATTTGCCCAGATTGTCCTCTGGTTTGTGGCGCACGAGGAGAGGAGGTAGCGGCGGCGCCATGTTGCGCCTCCTGGCGAGCGAACTCCTTTAGGCGATCCGCCGATTGTTGCGCTTTAATGGGACCCATGACCAGGATGTTCGGTCTCTTGGGGTTCTTGGGCTCAGGTTTTGGGCAAAATATCTGGGTTACCAACGGCAGGATTATTGCATGGAGCCGGAGCAGCTCTCAGACACGTCCGGCCATGTCGGCAGTTAGCCACGGCCCCCTACATTAACATTTCTAACTCATTTCTGGAGTCATGCATTCCTTGTGGTTAAAATTCTGTAGAAAACAGTTGATATATTTGGCGCAAATCAAAACGCCATTCTTTTTGGCGTATTTTACGCCATGATTCTGAAAAATGTCTTGCTACACTTGCCTCATGCATAGTTTTTTCTTGAGTAAACATTATGTGTGAATAGGACCTAATAGCCGAGTGTTCATTCAGTCAGATTTTCCCCATACGTGTTCTCTGACCGATATACAACTTCCCAGATAAGCAAATGCACTTTAACTGAAGTCGTTGCTGTGTCCAGTAAAAGGAGTGGACGTGAGGATTGGGGGTATCCTCTGACACACTGTTACGCAGCTATCTGCACTCTTGTGTTTTGTTTATTACGCAGAACTTTTACCTCTCAGTCCCATAGCAGTGAATGGAGAGAACCATGCACGCAAGGCCTGTTCTCATAGAAACATAGATTGTGTCGGCAGATGAGAACCATTTGGCCCACCTAGCTCTTCTCTGAACTCTCTCTAAAGTATCAATATCCTTCTGGAGATATGGTCTCCATTACTGAGCACAATACTCCAAATGAGGTCTCACTAGTGCTCTGTAGAGCGGCATGAGCACCTCCCTCTTTCTCCATTCACTGCAGTGTGTGACAGGGTCTCAGAGATCGGATCGGGTCCAATATCCAGATGGCACAAACTTAAAGGGATTGGCCCATCTCACACGCTGGTGGCATATCACTAGGATATGGCCCAAATGTAAGATGGGTGATGTATCTCTGGGACCCAAACGGGGCCCTCACAGCAAAAAAGAGTGCATGTGCATGTGCGGCATGCTCTCCATTAACCTCTTTGCGAGTTCCGAAAAGAGCCCGGCGGGCACGGCTGTGTGCAGGTATATACCAATTATCCCACATTTACTAAAATCACAAGGAAGAGAAATTCACTTTAAAAGCTGTATTATTTAAGTTTATTTGTAAAAATATACATACAAAGAACAAAATACACAATCTGTAGGTGGAAGAAAACAAAGAAATGTGACTAATGTGCAGCCACTGCTACTTAGTGACCTGTGGAAACAGCAGTTGTCCCATATCTGGCTAAACACATTACAGGCAAAATGTTTAATTCATTCATATTAGACAGCTGATGACAACTGAGCAGGCATGTTTATTTCACTAATACCTCCCAGCCATCCGTGGACAGTAGGCTATCAAATTAAAGAGGACCTTTCATGGCTCCAAATATTGTAAGATAACTATCTGGACATGTAGAGCGGCGCCCAGGGATCTCACTGCACTTACTATTATCCCTGGGCGCCGCTCCGTTCGCCCGCTGTGGCCCCGTTACCTTCTCCCGCGCTGTATGGAGTCTGCCCTGTTTCTCCTAGGCTGTAGCGCTGTCCAATCGCAGCGCAGCGCTCACAGCCTGGGAGGTTTATTTTTCTCCCTGGGGAGTTCCTACAGAATCAAGGGGTTACCGACCTGCTCGCCAAGAGTAAAAATCTAATCAGGCCTTTTGATAAAAGTGTCAAATGGCCCGGAGGCGCTGAGTGCAATCACTAACAGGTCATTTAAAGGGGTTTCCAAGGAGGTGCATTTATATATATATAAAAAAAAAAAAGCTGCAAAGGACTACAGAAAAAAAAACAATACTTACTCTCACCTTTCCACTGTAAAAGGGGTACATGGCCATGTAAAATGGATGCCAACAAAAATACAACACTGAGCAGGCGCTGCAGAGGCAACATTTGTCCTGCTCAGCTGCTTCCCTAGTAAACTTCTGGATGGTGCAGGAGGTCACTATAAAATCTTGTGTTCAAAGCTATACCTGGACACAACCCGATCTGCAGGGCAAGGGCTGTTTGTTTACAATTGGACACTGCTAGGTGGAGGCTTCCGCCTAGCAGTATTTCCCTAAACGTCACTGACTCTAATGGCCGGGCTTTAGCGCTGCCCTAACCTTTTAAAACAGGCTAGGGCAGCGCTAATGACCGCACATTAGTACCGGTGACGTCACCGGACTCGCTGCTAGCCAGAAGCCTTCACTTAGCTTACCCGGTATGTCACTGGATCTCAAGAAATTTCCCTTGTCCTGCGTGATTTAGTGCAGGGCAAGGGGGAGCATCGGAGCGTAAAAAGCTCTGATGCTCCACTCATTCATGGTAAAGGAGTGCTGATCGGGGTGTGTCTGAGTTCAGCTCTGAGGGGACAACCCCTTTAAGTGTATTTGTCGGTTCAGGTGACTTTTTAGAATAAGCTCATCATTTGTGTGCATATGAGGAACTACGCTGTATCTTTTCATTATATGACTTGTATTCTGCATTTATCGTTAACCTCCTGCAGACTACATCTTTAATAGTCAGTTCTTGCTGAGATAGTGGCTGGAGTCTAGCTGCTATGATGTCTGCCATACACTGCACACACAAGAGCCTGTTCCCCAGTCTCTCTGTAGCACACCTTCAGAAGCAGCAGAATGGATGAGCAGTGAAGCTGTGAATCCAGCACTGGGGCGAGACAGAAAACTTACTAGAGCTAGCAGCATTGTATGTGCATGTCTCCCTCGAGCAGCTCACTCCTCCTCCATAGACTTCTATGAGCAGCAAGTAACCTATTCCCTCCGTGAGCTGACAACTTGTCTCATCGCTCAGTGAACAATCTTTCTTACATTTGTTTATATTATTGAGTTATGCAAAGTCTGCATAGTGAAAGTATAGTGACCATTAAGGAGTGTCATTTCTGCCTTTTCAGAGACACTTGTTTCTATACAATATACAGGCTTAAAGAGGTCTTCCCCGAGTTCCTATTTTATTCTAGTAAAGTGGCGGAAGCCTGTTAAAATAACAAAAAAATACCTTACCTTCTGATCCAGCACGGCTACTCCATCCACTTTCCTGGGCTGCAGTGGTGACAGCCCATATACCGCTGCAGCCAGCTGCTGGCCTCAGTGGTGAACAGCACAAGACAGCTGAGGCCAGTAACTGGCTGCAGCAGCTTTCTCTATTCACCTCTATGGGACTTCTATGGGAAATCAGCCAAACACACTATTTTCGGTAGCCCCATATAAGTGAATGGAGAGAGAAGCACAAACACAGAGACTTGCATCTATTGGACATTTACGGCATGTCCTGTGGATATGCCATAAATGTTTAGGTGGAATAACCCTTTAAGTCTTAAGTTCAGATGACAGGTACTTGAAACATATTCAAGTGGTGGCACCACAGCAGAGACACAACAGCGAGTGTGAAGACTATCATCTTGGTCATAACATCACATCCATTTATCACTGTTGGGCAAATCTTCCTATTGAGCTACATAACCAGCCGGGAATCCATCGACAAGCGAGGACCTGTGTGAAAGAGAGAACAACTGTACTGAGAGAAATGTCCATTCCTTACTGTAGTGTAAAACACAATGTAGACATCTCAAATGTCTTTTTTCCAGACCTCACCCTCAGTGGTAATCATACTTATCTGCTCCCCGTTACTGGGTTCCGGCTACATTTCTCCACCCCCAGCTCTGCCGCTCTCTTGGCATCACCATCCTGTTGATGGGGGCATGTGACCATTGCAGCCAATCACTGTCTTCAGCTGTCTACCGCTGAGGACAATGATTGGCTGCAGCGGTCACATGTCATATCTCGCCACATCACTGTGACATATACACAGTATATCACTGTGGCGCTTACGTGCCACATCCTAGCATGTCACCGCGGCAAGAGATCCAGTTCTGCTCAGCAGAGAATGGTGCTGGAGAAAATAATATATATTTTTTTTATTTAAAATCAGGGATTGTCTTAGATTGGTAAATATCTCTGATAAATCCCTTTAATACAAATGTAAGCAAAAGAAAATAGGAGGACACCAGCTCTATATAATCAAACAGTACCTGCAATGAATGAGCCCAGTATCCTGTGGTCCTGGTGGAGAACCCCAATGTTCTCACAGCATGGCGAGCATAAACATCAGGAGACGGAGCAAACATGTGAGAGGTTCCATAATGAGATGTGTGTTGTGTGCCTCCTACATGTAAAGGCGTTAAGCACTGCACAAATATTCCACTGGCCGACACCTCAGAATCTAGTTTTCTGCTGAAGGTTTCTAGATAGGCCTGGATGGAGAAAAGCACAACATTAAAAATCTAAAAAATTTGCAGTAGCGGTCTCGAGTGCCAAGGCTTTCTTCACACACACACTTTCTTTCAGTGTTTGCAAGAAGTGCCATCAATTTCCAGTGTTTTATAATGTTTTATCAGCTTTTTGGGGCATTTTCTATTTTCTTAAATTTTTTCAGGTGTTTTTCAAATTGACTAAATGCCTACAAAAAGCCTTAGGCTACTTTCACACTTGCGTTCAGGGTTCCGCTTGCAAGTTCCGTTTGAAGGCTCTCACAAGCGGCCCCGAACGGATCCGTACAGCCCCAATGCATTCTGAGTGGATGCGAATCCGCTCAGAATGCATCAGTTTGGCACCGTTCCGCTCAGCGGCTTGCAGCTTGCAGCGTTCGGGTGTCCACCTGGCCGTGCGGAGCCAAACGGATCCGTCCAGACTTATAATGCAAGTCAATGGGGACGGATCCGTTTGACGTTGACACAATATGGTGCAATTGCAAACGGATCCGTCCCCTATTGACTTTCTATGTAAAGTCAGGAGTCCCTATTAATATACCATCGGATCGGAGTTTTCTCCAGTCCGATGGTATATTTTAACTTGAAGCGTCCCCATCACCATGGGAACGCCTCTATGTTAGAATATACCATCGGATTTGAGTTAGATCGTGAAACTCAGATCCGACAGTATATTCTAACACAGAGGCGTTCCCCTGGTGATTGGGATGCTTCAAGTTAGAATATACTGAGAACTGTGTACATGACTGCCCCCTGCTGCCTGGCAGGTGCTGCCAGGCAGCAGGGGGCAGACCCCCCCCCCCCCCCGTATTTAACTCATTGGTGGCCAGTGCGGCCACCCCCCCCCTGTATTTAACTCATTGGTGGCCAGTGCGGCCTGCCCCCCCTCCCTCCCTTGTATTTAACTCATTGGTGGCCAGTGAGGGAGGGAGGGGGGGCCGCACTGGCCACCAATGAGTTAAATACAGGGGAGGTGGGGGGGGTCTGCCCCCTGCTGCGTGGCAGCACCTAACAGGCAGCAGGGGGCAGTCATGTACACAGTTCTTTTAGTATATTCTAACTTGAAGCGTCCCCATCACCATGTCAACGCCTCTGTGTTAGAATATACTGTCGGATCTGAGTTTTCACGAAGTGAAAAATCTGATCTGGTTATGCAGACGGATCCGTTCTGAACGGATGCAAGCGTTTGCATTATAGGAGCAGATCCGTCTGTGCAGACACCAGACGGATCCGCTCCGAACGCAAGTGTGAAAGTAGCCTTACCCAGAACATATATAGCATTAAAAAAAATATATAATAAAGCAAAAAAATGGTAAATAATAAAAAGCATTGTATGTAGTGCATTTTGTATTTCATCATACACTTTAATGTCAAATCTGGCTGCAGTGTTTTTAGCCAATAAAAGGTGCACATACATTTTTCAGCAAAAAGCTGTGTGTGAAACCAGCCTGACCTTGCTCCAACTTCATGAAACAGATGTGTGCACCAGAATAAGGTAAAAGGTCTACTGTGAAGCCCTATGCTTGAAAGGTGTATCACACATTTACACCTGCCGTTTCTATGGAACAGTCTTTCTGTATCCACCACATTAAGGCCTCATGCACACGATTGTTCCGTTTTTTGCAGTCCGCAAATTGCGGATCCGCAAAACACGGAGGCCGGCCGTGTGCCTTCTGCAATTTGCGGAATGGAAGGCCCATTGTAGAAATGCCTACTTTTGTCCGCAAAGCAGACAAGAATAGGACGTTATATTTTTTTTGCGGACCACGGAACGGAGCAACGGATGCGGACAGCACACGGAGTGCTGTCCGCATCTTTTGGGGCCCCATTGAAGTGAATGGGTCCACATCCAAGCCGCAAAAACTGCGGCTCGGAAGCGGACAAAAGAAACGGTCGTGTGCATAAGGCCTAAAGAGGACCTTTCAACAGTTTGTAAAAAAATTTCTTGATCCTCTCCTCCGTTGAGCCGATGTGCCCCTCGTTCTGTATGCTAATTAATAGCTTCGGAACAACGGGGAGGAGACATCAGCTTTTCTCCGTAGGCGTCTCTTCTCTCTGGCTGTGGCGCTGTCCAATCACAGCGGAGCGCGTCACAGCCAGGGAGAAAAAACAGCTCACCTTCTGCCTGGCTGTGACGCGCTCCGCTGTGATTGGACAGCTCCACAGCCAGAGAGAAGAAACGCCTATGGAGAAAAGCTGATGTCTCCTCCCCGTTGTTCCGATGCTATTAATTAGCATACAGAACGAGGGGCACATCGGCGCAACGGAGGAGCGGATCAAGAAAAAAATGTGCGATATCACATGTACTGAACATGGGCTACAGTGTGAGGTATCGCCTTTCTAAAGCACAAACTGGTGAAAGGTCCTCTTTAAATGTGCCAAGGTGGACGCACCTGCTCAGTGTGGCGAGGTGGACGCACCTGCTCAGTGTGGCGAGGTGGACGCACCTGCTCAGTGTGGCGAGGTGGACGCACCTGCTCAGTGTGGCGAGGTGGACGCACCTGCTCAGTGTGGCGAGGTGGACGCACCTGCTCAGTGTGGCGAGGTGGACGCACCTGCTCAGTGTGGCGAGGTGGACGCACCTGCTCAGTGTGGCGAGGTGGACGCACCTGCTCAGTGTGGCGAGGTGGACGCACCTGCTCAGTGTGGCGAGGTGGACGCACCTGCTCAGTGTGGCGAGGTGGACGCACCTGCTCAGTGTGGCGAGGTGGACGCACCTGCTCAGTGTGGCGAGGTGGACGCACCTGCTCAGTGTGGCGAGGTGGACGCACCTGCTCAGTGTGGCGAGGTGGACGCACCTGCTCAGTGTGGCGAGGTGGACGCACCTGCTCAGTGTGGCGAGGTGGACGCACCTGCTCAGTGTGGCGAGGTGGACGCACCTGCTCAGTGTGGCGAGGTGGACGCACCTACTCAGTGTGGCGAGGTGGACGCACCTGCTCAGTGTGGCGAGGTGGACGCACCTGCTCAGTGTGGCGAGGTGGACGCACCTGCTCAGTGTGGCGAGGTGGACGCACCTGCTCAGTGTGGCGAGGTGGACGCACCTGCTCAGTGTGGCGAGGTGGACGCACCTGCTCAGTGTGGCGAGGTGGCTGCTTCTGAAGTGGCATATATAGTAATGCTGTCTAACTCCTATCATCTGAGAAGCAGAGAAGATGCTGCAGCTTCAGAAGCAGCCACCTTGCCACACCAGGAATCCCTCTGCATAACCAAAGGAGCAAAGCGAGAGATAATACTGAGGACATTTACTGAGGTGGACACGGAAAGGCTGTTGAATTGAAACGGGTAGCGCAATAGTAGCATTATCCCTGAAATCTCCGAGAATAAAAGCTTTTTTTTTTTTAAATAAATATAAATACAAAAAATGCTATGGGTTGGATTTTACTATAAACAATATCTCTGAGAGATAACCCTTTTAAAGGGGTTGTCCAGTCCCTTAAGAAATGTAAACAAAAGCTTATAGTGCTGCGAAGGAACGAGTAATACTCACCTTACCAGTCCCCCACTGGTCTCTATACCTTGACCCCCAGCAATGACACGTCATGTCACCACTGCAGGAAGGAACTGCCTGCCACAGTCACATGACCATTTTGGAATGTCATCACTGGAGGCCACAGTTTAGAGACCACCAGGGACCCAGGATGTGGTGGCACAGCAGCGCCAGAGGATCAGTAAGATATTACTTAGAACACATTTTAAAGGGTTTCTCTCACCTCAACAAGTGCCATTTATCATGTAGAGAAAGTTAATACAAGGCACTTACTAATGTATTGTGATTGTCCAAATTGCCTCCTTTGCTGGCTGGATTCATCACATTATACACTGCTGGTCAGCCTCTAAGGTGGCCAGGACCGTGGTAGAGCACATAGGCTAGTGCTTTGTATTAAAGGGGTTGTCCCGCGAAAAATATTCTACAGTTTTCAAACCGGCACCTGGACCTGAATACTTTTGTAATTGCATGCAATAAAACATTTTGTATAGCTACTGAGTTATTCGATAAAATGTATCTTTATAGAACCACCTATGTTCTTATTTCTTTGACCTGCTCATGGAGATGGCCGCACATGCTCAGTTTCATCTTTCAACTGCCTCCTGAGCTGTGATAGGGAGAGCATGGACACGCCCCCTGAGCTTTGATCGGTGGAGAATGGACACGCCTCCTGAGCTGCAGTAAAAAATAAAAATAAAAAAAAAGACACGCCCCCTGAGCTGTCAGCTTGATATAAATCCAGCAGAGCAATGAATGGGAGATCTCTGGATCCATGTGAGGTACAGGGCTGGTTCTAGCTTTGTTAGAAGGGTATTGTCATGTACTATATGGTGTAATTTCTTACATTATTCATGTGATGACCCCTTTAACCTCCTCTACATAATAAATGCCTTTTGTTGAAGTGAGACAACCCCTTTAACAGTCTGCATTACAATATTCTATGTAATTTAGTTTAACAAAAAGGGTGGATGATTTCCTGGATACAATTTCTTGAAGTCACTCCACGTATTCTACTTCCTGTCCTAACTCTGTAACTTCCTCTTTGGACTTTTAGCACAAAACAGCCTTCACTTCGACCAGAGCAGGAAGGGGATGAGTGACGCAACATCACACATGACGCTGATAAGAGCAATGCTTTTCTGTAGGCATCTTTATCCGGGACTATCAAAAAACAATAGAGCCGTCACACTGTTATCCTAATTCTACATCTACTATTATAATGAGAATTACCTTACAGATAACATTCCCCCCTCACAGCAAGAGTAAACTGACAGTGGTCTACCTATCTACAGAAGGACAATATTTTGTATGTACCATAATTATCAAAGGCATAGTACTGCTGAAATAAAATAAAAAAAAAAATAAATAAAAAAAACGCCCAAAATTAAAAAAACAAAAAAACAAAAAACACTATGATCATGGGAGTTAAGTCCGTTTAAGTTGGTTTGAAGTGACTTGCTAGGCCCCATTATGCCATCATACCATTTGTTATAAAGACCATACAGATACTAATGTCTGTAAAGTGCTGTGGAATATAGTAGTGCTATATAAGTGCATAAAATGAATTAATAAATTAAATTAAATAAAGTGATGACTGTTACTTACATAAGGTAGTTTTCTTTACAAATTCTACTTAATATGACTCTTTAAAAAAAAATTTAATACAAAAAAAAAAAAAGTCTTATAAATGCTCCCGGCCCCCTTGTATACGACCGAAATGCTCATATCTCAATACTTCACCTTGGAGGCAGCGGTTTGGGGGTCACTTTTGCCATCAGACCCAGATATCACATTGACGATGGCACCTCTCTTCCTCTCCACCATTCCCGGGAGCACTAGGTGAGCCATCATTACAGCTGCAGCCATGTTGACGTGAATGATCTCCCAAACTGTATCCTCTGGCATCGCAACGACACCTTCTGGACGCTCATCGAACCCTGCAGCATTATTCACTAGAATCCCAACATCTAAATTTCTCAGTGCCCCCTTAATGGAGGGATAGACCTCCGGGCCTCGGCTGAAATCGACATCAATAAAGTTCGTATTAACTCCGTAAATGACAGCGATGGCCTCAGAAACGCTGTGTAAGGCCTCTCTCTGGCTGCAGATCAGGAGGACATTCATACCACGCTTGGCGAGTGCTTCTGCATATGCTTTGCCAAGGCTGTTGGTGGCACCTAGGAGAGAATGAGGAGAAAGCTATTTTAGCCGGCCTCTTAGTGTTGCCCTTATAAAACTGGGCACCATCCTCCTGAGGCCTCTTTCACATGAGTGAATCTTGAGTCCGGATTTGATGCGCGTTGTGAAAGGATAGTATCCGGACTGAATACTGACCCATTCGTTTCAATGCGTATGTGCACCTGAGCATTGTTTAGGATCAGGAGAGAAGAACGGGGACTTCAGTACTCAGCACTACCTCCAGAATGCAGTCAGGATACAGTACTGGTATTATTATTAAAGCGCCATTCATTCCATGGTGCTGTACATATGATAAGCGGTGCACATACAGAATATAAAACAATTGCACTAAGCATGAACAAGACCAGTTACATACTGGTACAGAAGGAGAGAGGGCGCTGGCCTCGAGGGCTTACAATCTACAAGGGATGGGAGAAGGACACAGTAGGTGAGGGTAAAGCAGGACGTGGCGGCATAGTGGTAGCAGGGTTACTGTAGGTTGTAGGCTTGTCTGAAGAGGTGGGGTTTCAGGTGAACGTCTGATATGTTGGGGTACAGAGTTCCAGAGTGTGGGGGATGCACTGGAGAAATCTTGGAGGCGATTGTGGGAAGAGGAGAGGAGAGGAGGAGGTCTTGTGAGAATCCTACTGACAGCATTATGTCACTGTAATTCTGTAGCAGTAAATTCATGCAGAGACACACAGCATTATAAATCAGTATAATGCCGTGCACTCCAGAAAAACAAGTAGTGTCCATAACAGGGAATCATGCTCACACAGGACACGCCCGTCTGTAATAGCTCTAGGTGTTGTTTATGGGCAACAGGGAACAAGTGAAGGGATTGGCAGAGGAGTAGCGGGGGGAGAGGGGGATTAGTCGGGGGGCAGAGTTGAGGATAGATTGGAGGGGTGAGAGAGTGCTAGACGGGAGGCCACAGAGGAGGAAGTTACAGTAGTCTAGGTGGGAGATGAAGGAATGTGTGGATCAGAGAGATATTGTGCGGTTGAAGGACAGAGCAGAAGTGAAAGTTACCCCAAAGCAGGGAACTTGGTTGATCGGGGACAGTGTGCAGCCATTGACTGTGATAGAAAGGTCTGTTGGGGGGGCTGAGTGAGATGGGGGGAAATGATAAATGCTGTTTTATCCATGTTACATTTTAGAAGGAGGAGGAGGAGGCTATAGAAGATGGGCATTGTGGGATTCTGGATAGTAGGGTGGTGCTATCTGGACCAGAGAAGTAAATTATATAGGAGATACTTTTATTAGTTAATTTGCAACGTGTTTCGAGTCTGTATTCAACCCTTCGTCAGGCATCAACATAAATGACAAATAGTGGAAGGGTCGATAAAAAAAATGGCTGCACAACTTTACACATACAAAAAATAGAGCTGAGAAATGGGGATCATTCTAAATTAAAGTGGTATTATACCTACTATAAATGGGAAAGATGGAGCTTCTATTTATAGTAGGTATAATACCACTTTAATTTAGAATGATCCCCATTTCTCCGCTCTATTGTTTGTATGTGTAAAGTTGTGCAGCCATTTTTTTTATCAACCATGTTCGCTTGAAGGATATGCAACTGTGACTATGTATATGAATGTGCTAGTCTAAATTTTCTTGTAGTAAATAGTGGAAGGGTTTAGTTTAAAGGGGTTCTGCACTTTGTTTAAACTGATGATCTATCCTCTAGATAGATCATCAGCATCTGATCGGCGGGGGTCCGACACCCAGGACCCCCGCCGATCAGCTGTTTGAGAAGGCAGCGGTGCTCCAGCAGCGCCGCGGCCTTCTCACTGTTTACCGCTGGCCCAGTGACGTCACGACTAGTATCACTGTCCTGGGCGGGGGTAAACTCTTCACTTGAATGGAGCTTAGCCCCGCCCAGGACAGTGATACTAGTCGTGACGTCACTGGGCCAGCGGTAAACAGTGAGAAGGCCGCGGCGCTGCTGGAGGACCGCTGCCTTCTCAAACAGCTGATCGGCGGGGGTCCTGGGTGTCAGACCCCCACCGGTCAGATGCTGATGATCTATCCAGAGGATAGATCATCAGTTTAAACAAACTGCAGAACCCCTTTAAAAAAAAACTGGCAGCAAAGTATAAGGAGGGAGGAGTAAGGCAGGTCTTAATCCGTCCTCTCCTTTCCTTGACAATATACCGCAATGTTTGTAAAAAGCCTCATAAATAGAAATAAAAATAAATTAATAAATATATCAGCTAATAGAGACATACAAAATATTTACCTAAAAATAGGATGATGAAAAAGATAAAAATGATGATTTCAAAATAGAGAGTTTAAAAAAGAAAGCTGCAAGTAGATAGCAGAGCAGCACAGCGGAATACACTATATGATCCTACAAATCTTTCCGGTCGGAGCGCACTTTTCTGATTCCTAAGCTTCCACTTACCGGTCACAACCGCCCATTCTCCATACTCCTGGACAAAGTCTCTCCTGCGGAGCAGACACGGGGTAAGATGAAGTCTGAGCAGACGGTAACAATCAGACAAGATGCAGAGGCTTTTCCTGGCTGTGTACAGGGCGCCAACCACAGCCAAAAACTCCAAGTTGTTGTGACACGTCTGGGCCACCGCTCTGTATAAGATGTGAAAGCTGTCCACTGCCGCCATGGAGGACGCCGACCTGAAATCGGAGAGAAATTGTGTTCAGCCAAGTTACATATCTACCCCCCAACAGTCACATTAAAAGAGGGAAGACCTTCCCAAAAATGTCACCTTTTTATTGTAGATTTTGAACTGATGTCTCAAATAAATATAGATGGAGCAGAACTGAGGGGGGGTGAAGTGTATTTAACCCCTTAAAGACATAACTAATAAAGGGGTTGTCTCATTGGGTATAATTAAAATTGTGGGGATTTATCCCCCTCCTCGGAGTCCACCCAGTTTTTAGTTTTCTTCTCTTGTTCGCATCCATGGGCAATCCCTTCGCTTGTATGTAGGGAAAATGTCTCCTGAATGGAAGATCGACCCCGTGAGGGGCTTGAAACTACAGGGGATCTGTAGGCAACTAAAGGTCTCTTTACATGGGACAACAGAGCAGCAGCTTATGAGAAGAGAACGCTTCCTTCCCGACAATCTGCTGCTCGCTGGTAGAGGAGACCACTACTATTACATGCAGCGATCGCCTCCACAGTATGGGGAGAAACGATCCCGAACACCATTGCTCTTCCCCATGCTGACTCGTTGCTTGCCGGCAGCAGATTGTGTTTACACCGCAAGATCTGCTGCCAGCAAGCGACGATTTTAGTGTACGCACAAACAATCGGATTACCCGATGAACAAGCGTTTTGCTTGTCCATCGGGTAATCAGCAGTGCATTTACACCGCCAGATAATCGCTAACGAGCGCTCCAATGAACACTTGTTATCTTTCTCGTACCGTGTAAAGCAGGCATGTTGCAAAACTACAACTCCCAGCATGCCTGAACAGCCTACAGCCATCAGCAGGGCATTGTGGGAGTTGTAGTTTTACAACAGCTGGAGGGCCGCAGGTTGAGCATCCCTGGTGTAAAGGGTCCTCAAGGAAGCGAGTGCCTCACACCGGGACGCCGGAGTAATGACTATAGTGCAGACTCTGAGATCTTGGAGTGTACAGCGTCAAAGCCTGGGGATTATATTGTGGCCCATGTTGCCAGGGTTAATGTGGGAGTATTTATTTTTTGGGCAAAGTACTGATTGCCCATTATGTGAGGAGATACTTGATGGAGTCACTTACTATTAAGGGTGTATTAGACGGGCAGATTTTCTGCCCGATGATCGCTAACCTTTCTTATAAACCATCTTTAGTGATCATCTTGCAGTGTAATGCTGACGCCGATTGCCCGATGAATGAGCAAACGAGCTCGTTCATCGGACAATCCAGATCTTTCAGTGTGCTGAAAGAGCAGGATTAGCCGGCGGCAGATTGTGGTGTCTAATTACCATCTGCCGCCAGCAGACCACTGTACAGCATGGGGACAAGCGGTGGCCTAGTGATTGCTGAGGAGATCGCTGCATGTAATAGCAGCGGTCTCCTCCTCTAGTGAGCAAGTGATTGCCAGGAGGGAACACTGCCACATCAGGGTGTCTAATACAGCCTAGGGCACAAGATTGTATCAGTTTGGACCTCATATAGTAAATAACCCCATCTTGTACCTCACATTAACCCCATGTTGCCCATTATATGGTGGAGGTACTTGGAGTCCCTTTTACTAATAATGTGAAGCACATGGAGGTACTAAAGTAATAACACTATGTGTGTCACATTAATAATAAGTGACCCCATCATCCCACAATGGCAACACTGGGGTTAATAAGTTATCCCAAATGTTCCTCTAAGCTGCTGACTGGCCATGATCCTCCGCTCATATGTGCGCACTATTATCCACCCTCCTTCTGACACCTCACCCGCTCTCGTTTTCATTGGTGGCAGTGGCCAGCGGCCTCACAGTCATTGGTGGCAGTGGCCGGCGGCTTCACATTCCCTCCCTGGCACCAGGGCCGATCCTAGGGTCACAGGCGCCTGGGTGCAGAAATATTTCTGGCGCCCCCCACATGGGCGTGGTTATCTTACTAACTCCTCCCCTTTACAATGTAGTGGTAATAGAGTCTCAAGGGTCTATAAAAGCAGCTACACTATTTTTACAAAGCATTGAAACTCTATTAACACTACTATCAACATAAGGTCATCTAGAGAAACCGTAGGTTTTTATTTATTTTTTCTTTCTCTTTAGGTGTTAAAACATAACTTTAATTAGATTGCTCTAACACCTAAATGGGAAAAATAAGAATTTTAAAAACCTGCTTTTTCTAGTCTAGATGACCTTATGTTAATAGTAGTGTTAATAGAGTCTCAAAGGTCTGTAAAAATAGTGTAGCTGCTTTTATAGACCATTGAGACTCTATTACCACTACCATAAACATAAGGTCATCTAGAGAAACAGCAGGTTTTTAAAATAATTTGGGGGATCTGTGGATGACACATTGTTATGGGAGATCTGTGGATGACACATTGTTATGGGGGACCTGTGGATAACACACACTGTTATGGGGGACATTATACAGGGGTAATATAACTGAGCCCTCACCTCACCAGCTAGCAGGCGGCCAGGCGCGCAGGGTACTCAGATGTAGCGTAACGTGACGTGACGTGACCTCAGCCTGCGCCGCACAGCACGCACTCCCTCTCTGCCTCCGGCGGGTCCAAAACTCTGCCCCCCTATTTGAATACTAGCCACCGCCCACCAGCAGCCCAAAGCCAGGTATTGTAAATGAACTGACCGTGCGGCGGGCGGCGTCAGCCAGCAAAACAGCGGGGGAATCAGCTGGGGGCCGGCACAGCTGAGTGAGCGGGCATTATAAAATAAAATAAAGTCAAAAAAAAAAATGTCCCGGCGGCTCGCTCGGCGCCTTTCGGGTGACAGCGCTGGGGTGCGGGGCACCCACTGCACCCCGTGTAGGATCGGCCCTGCCTGGCACTCCGCGCTGTCATTGGTGGCAGTGGCCGGCGGCTTCACAATCCCTCCCTGGCACTCCGCGCTGTCATTGGTGGCAGTGGCCGGCGGCTTCACAGTGGGAAGGGAGGGACGCCCGCCTTCCTTCTCCACTGTGCGACCACTGATGAGAACATATATTGTACGCGCGCCATGATCTCCGAAAAATGGGTAATCCCAGTATCAAACTGGGTACCAAAAAGTATCATAACTTCAATACCTGGTACAACCCTTCTACACAGTATAGTCTGACCTTAAAGGGATTGTTCATCTTTGGAGCCTTTTGGCCAAAGAAGGCACCCATCACAACCAAATGCCGACTGTGCCATTTCCAAAGCCCATGTCCTTCCTAACCTCCCCCTAATGACACGCGCCTGTTAATAACAGTATCTACGAGGAGACACCGCTCTGACCTGCAGAAGCAGCCGCCGCGGGGAGCCTGTCACGTGATCCAAGAGACCGGAAGTAGCAGACGGCTAAAGCTGATAGGCTGACGCAGAACACGTGAGTGGCGTCTCCAGGCTTCAGGTCCTGGCGTCGCAGCAACTAGCAGCCATGTCACCGTAAGGACACCGCGAGGAGGAGGTTCGGTCTTCAGTGCGGTGTCCGTCATGGAGCTTCGCTGTGCTGAGCAGTAATTATATGATGGAGGACGGAAACCTCCCCGTGTGGGTTACACGCCCGACAGGACCTCTCCTCTGCAGAAGGCTGGACAACAGCACAACCTGCCAACATTAACCCATTCCTAACCGAGGAAACTGCACAACCAGTCATTCCCCTATAAAATCTAATGATTGAAGCTTGTAGGCTGCCTCCTCCTGCTGGCCCCAGAGACGTCTTCCCTCTCACCACTGCATATACATACTGAAGGAAACCTGTTTGTGTAGGAGAGATAGCTGTCATGGCAGCCTTGGGGTTTTGGGTGTTTAAAGGGTTATTCTCATGTCAGACAATTGGGGTATATGGCTAGGATATGCCCCCATTGTCTGATAGGTGCAGGTCCCGCACCTATATCAAGAAGGGAACCCCGAAAGTGGTGGAGCGCTGGCTCGGCTATTTCCATAGAAGTGAAAGGTCATGCCTCTACAATCTGATATTGATGCCCTGTCATGAGGATAGGCCATCAATATCAAATTCTCCGACAACCTTCCTGATGCAGCAATTTTCAGTGTTTTTGTTTTTCTCAGAGCCCAAACTTTTTTTTAATTTTTCCATTCACATAGCCGTAGGGGGGCTTGTTTTTTGTGGGACAGGTTGCACTTTATAATGCCATCATTTAATATGGCATACACTGTAGTGGGAAGCGGGGGAAAAAATCCAAATGGGGTGGAATTTGAAAAAATAAAAACCGCAAGTTTTGTTTTTATGGCGTTCACTATACAGTAAAACTGACTTGTGCTCTTCACTCTCCAGGTCTGTACGATTACATCAATATCACAAATGTATCGTTTTTCTTGGCTTTTAATATTGAAAATAAAATAGCTGCGGGGGTCTGAAACAGCAGGCGCCCAGTGGCTATGGCGCTCGCTCTGGAGAAGGCGCTATCTTTACAGACCCAACATCCGATATACATGTATGGCGGATGTCGGGAGGGGGTTAATATCTAACTTGGAATTTCTAGTGGAATTTCCACCACAGACTGTTAAGCAGCTAAATTGGTGACTGTATACAGATGTTGCAATTAGGCCTCATGCACACGACCGTTCCGTTTTTTTGCGGTCCGCAAACCGCAGATCCGTAAAAAACAGAAGCCGCTCGTGTGCTTCCGCAATTTGCGGGACGGAACAGGCGGCCCATAGTAGAAATGCTTATTCTTGTCCGCAAAACGCACAAGAATAGGACATGCTATATTTTTTTTGCGGGGCCACGGAACGGAGCAACGGATGCGGACAGCACACGGAGTGCTGTCCGCATCTTTTGCGGCCCCATTGATGTGAATGGGTCCGCACCTTTTTGCGGCTCGGATGTGGACCACAACAACGGTCGTGTGCATGAGGCCTTAGGGTGCGTTCAAAACCACATCTGGGCCATAGCCACACATGCAGGTTTTCTGATGCAGTTTTTGAAGCAAAAACTAGGGATGGATTCAAAAATAAAAAAGTAGCATATGTCTTTAATACTTGGGAAGACTTGGGCCCCTTGCAGACGAGCGTTCCTCCTGCAGCGAGTCCGCGTCGCAGCACCTGGCCTGACCTCCTATGGCTGCCAGGAGTCACATAGCATTATATTGATTTATGATGCTATGTAACCCTTACAGTTCTGGAATGTATTGGATAACACTGACATAATACTGCCAGTGTTATCCAATACATTCCAGAACTGTAAGGGTTACATAGCATCATAAATCGACAATTACTATGTGGACTCGCTGTGGGAGGAACGCTTGTCTGCAAGGGGCCTTAATGTGATTGAGCTCAGATTGGCAAAGTATAAACTGCTAGTGGTGCTTGGTCAATGATCACACAACCAAGGTGGTGCCCCCTTTTTTGGGGGTTCTGCAACAGAGTATATGCTGGGTGGCATCTCCCCTTGCTGTGATACAGGCTGCCCCGCTGGCATGGTAATGTCATACAGATGCTGGATGTCCCCCTGGGGTCATTCCTAGCTCTTTCAACCCGTAGCTCAGCCAAGGTGGTTGTTGTGCAGGGGAGATCTGTTGCCCTATCCCAGTGGTGGCAAACCTATGGCACGGGTGCCAGAGGCGGCACTCAGAGCCCTCTCTGTGGGCACCCACACCCTGGTAAAATTCTACGGTGTACCAATATGCCTTAGACTGTTCCTGCCATTCTTCAGCGCAGGGCGCACTATGAACGGCACAGACGGCGCACGGACTGTAGGCAGGCTATTATAGCTAAATGATAAAGTACATGGAAGATATACTATATTGGACTGTAGTATTCAGGTTAAATTGCCGTGTTGGCACTTTGCGATAAATAAATGGGTTTTGGGTTTCAGTTTGGGCACTCGGTCTGTAAAAAGTTTGCCATCAGATAGTTTGCTATCCAGTCCCAGACATTTTCAGTGGGGGAGAGATCTGGCGATTGAGCTGGCCGGGGAACCGCTGGATACCCTAAAGAGCACTTTGTGTAGTGGGCAGTGTGTGGGCAGGCAGGATCTTGTTGGAACACCACATCTTCAAACTGAGTAAAAAAGGTAGTAGGACAATGTCCTGGAGATACTGAAGGCTGTTCAACGTTCCCTACAGGAATACCAGATGGGAACCTCCATGGTAGCCAATGGCGCCCCACATCATGACACCTGGTGTTGGTCCTGTGTGTCTCCACACTATGTATGATGGCAGTAGGCGCTCTCCAGCCCTCGCATCAAACTCTGAGACGGCCATCATTAATACCAAGGCAGAACCTGCTTTCATCACTGAATATTGATACCCCCCATCCTTCTTTTGTCCTCTTTTTTCTCACTCATATACATATGCGTTCTCTCGTCTCACTTTTGTTCTCCAGTTCCACCTCAGGCACACTCTTATATGGGTCAATCTATTTTAGTTTATTTATAGTATTTAAATTATGTTGTAATGATAGAGTAATTTAAAAATATATATTAAAAAGTATATAAATGCTGGTAGTAAAATATGAGATAAAAAGGATCAATAGTCTAAAGATGAGAGTCAATGAAAATGTCCTTTGGAGTAAAAATAAACAATAAAAAGTAAAACAATAAAAATGGATAATAGCCACTAGGTAGAAGATTGGATGCAATGGATGATGCGCCTTTTATAATAATGCTCCTGTTTGTAGGATAGTCTTTCATAAATCGAATGAAGATATGCGGTGATAGTCTCTGGTCTTGTATTGGACCAGGAATGGTCTTCTTTGAACTAAGACTTCAAGGTGTAAGGAACAGTATATATGTAGTACAAATAGCTGTATTATTGTACGGTACTGTGGGAAGAAAAGATGCTCTGTGCCTCAGTGCGGCGTCCCGCACTGTCTCTGGCTGCAGAGATCACTTACCCACCAACCGGCGCTGTTGTGACAAATCCTCCAATGACGGTCAGCTGTTCCTGGGAGAATTTGCGGAGTCCAACACGATTTGGTGTAGTCTTCGGCGTACCTCGTGTTGCCTTGGGCGCCGGGGGCGTGGTTCGCGCATCTGTAGTGTGACGCGGGTGGTCATGTGATCGCGATCTTTTCAATGTCTTTTCAGAGCGCTCCTTTTGGTATAGTTAAGATGGTACACCGTAGTTAGTGTTGTGACAATCCTCTATAGGCTTCTTAAACGCGTTTCGGGAGACTCTCCCTTCATCAGTAAGACTGAACACCACATCTTCAAACTGAGTAAAAAAGGTAGGAGGACAATGTCCTGGACATACTGAAGGCTGTTCAACGTTCCCTACAGGAATACCAGATGGGAACCTCCATGGTAGCCAATGGCGCCCCACATCATGACACCTGGTGTTGGTCCTGTGTGTCTCCACACTATGTATGATGGCAGTAGGCGCTCTCCAGCCCTCGCATCAAACTCTGAGACGGCCATCATTAATACCAAGGCAGAACCTGCTTTCATCACTGAATATTGATACCCCCCATCCTTCTTTTGTCCTCTTTTTTCTCACTCATATACATATGCGTTCTCTCGTCTCACTTTTGTTCTCCAGTTCCACCTCATATACACATTAGCCATTTTCATGCTCTCTCTTCTACATATCTCACTACTTCATTTTACAATATTCCGTTTCCCTCCCTCCATTCTTTTTTTGTTTCCTACGCATCCTACACTGTGCTGTATCAGCCAGCCTCCATCCCCCCTACACCGCCCCCCAGGGGCGGACTGGGAACTTAAAGTGGCCCTTGAAAAAAATACGAAAAGTGGCCCCGTTTTGTAGATGAAAGGCAGGGCCAGCAATACCATATTGTGGCACATTATACCACCCCAACAGAGCCAAATACCACAGTCCATCACAAAATACTGCCAGCAGCACAAAATACATCCCCAAAAACTTCCACTGGCCAGCCGTGAGGATGGCTCAGGCGGTAAGCTGGGCATCGGCCCACCCGGAAATTTCCCTGTATGGTCTATGGCCAATCCACCCCCTCTAACATTGCAGCCCGCTGATCATCCCCACCCCATACTACCTGCTCCCACACTTTGCCACCCGTGTCCATCGCAGCCATATTCTTGGTGGGTCTGGAAATGACCCTGATCACAGGACGTCATCAGTCCCGGACGCCTGCGCGGGTTTTGTATCTAGCAGACGTTGAATGGCCCATTCCCCTACAGGTCTCCATTGACAGCCCTAGCTCCATAGGTGAGACACAGCGCTGGTCACGTCAGGAGCTCCATTATCACTTCTTTCCCACCTGTTTTTATTCTTCCTTCAGGTCTCTTCAATATACTAACAACTGGACACCATGCCTGTTCTTCCACCTCTCTCCCTGCTATCTACTTGTCTTCTAGATTAGCTTCTGTCACACTATGGCCTCCCGTGATGGTGACATCTTTATGGTATTTTTCAAAGGGCTTATGCACACAAACATATTTTCTTTCCGTTTTCATCCAGTTTATTTTTTTTGTCGCCCATATGCGGAACCATTCATTTTAATGGGTCTGCAAAAAAAAAAAAAACGGAAGTTACTCCGTGTGCATTCCATTTCCATATGTCCGTTCTTCAAAATAATAGAACATGTCCTATTATTGTCAGCATTAAAGAGGACCTTTCATGGGTCCAGACATTATAAACTAAGTATCAGGATACGTAGGGCATAGTGCAGGGATCTAACTGCACTTACTATTTTTCTGGGTGCCGCTCCGTTCGTATACTTGAAATGTAATTTCCTGACTGGATATATATCGTTTTCAGACTTAATGTGATAACTGACCGTATCAATTTAATTAATCTATATTTTGCGTCAAATTTGAGTGCTGCATTTTCTTCTGTAATATTCTGGCCCCTGCTAATGAATCTGGGTGAAGAAGGGAATATGTCCGGGTTCAGCTTTGAACGTGGACAACCCCTCTAATTACTAATCCTTTCCTAACTATACATAAAACATATACAGTACATTAAAATATAAAGTCAATTAGCTGTGAATGGTCACAAAAATACTCGAAATCAATGTCCATTTTCACTATCCAAAAAGTTTCCTGTTGCAACAATCTCCTTGGTTTTCCATGCCACTCTGAGCGATGTCCACACGTTCCAGCACCATCCACCTGAGATCCCATAGTTGATGTTTTTCCTCAAAAGATGTTTTAATTTCCCTTTTCATCTGTCCAAAATAGCACTTTTCACACAGACATTTCCACCCATAAACGATATTCTTGGTGTTACCCGTGGCATGGCCTTTTACAGGTATTTATACCCATGCAGCGGACGGTATGGATGCCGGCGTTATAGTCCTGTCAGCCTAGTCATGGGAATCTTTCCTTCCTTTGTGCTGCCGGAACTTTCTGTCATCTTTTTGTGGTCTCACGCCACTTCTAATAAGCATACCACACAATGTTCTACCCTCACCATCTAAACACATGGCCAAATTGATCATTAAGGTTTTCCACCTTTGTCGAAATGTGCCACTTTTTCAACAGTACTTGCTCAAAACTTGCATTGTTGCCACGCCGCCCAACTTTTTGGATGCTCAAAGAGGGACGCTTATGGCCCATTTTTCCTGCATCGCTATACCTTCAATAGTTTTCCTTTACACAATCCACAATAGTGCAAAAATTATCTGAATATAGAAATTTCTAATATCCAATTTGCATTTAAAGGGAGTCTTTCACCTGAAATCCCCATTATAGAGCACTAACATCAGGATCTCCATTACATTCCCCATATTAGAATGCTGCCTTCCATATTGTTGTCCATCGCCGATTTTCTCAGAAAAACACTTTTATTCAATATGTTAGTTATCTTCTGAAGGTGCCCAGGGGCGGCGTTCATGCAGCCGTTGCCCAGGCCCCTCCTCGCTTTTCATACGAAACCTCTCCCCTTTCACCCCTCTGGCCCGCCCTAGGTTCTTTTGATGACGTCCTCCACTTAGTGAGAAATCCAGCGCCAGCGCCGTTCAATAGATTTGCCGCGCCTGCACACTTCATTTTCCATTATGGGCAGAGGCACAAGGCCGGCTAGATCGGGATGTACGGGCTGGCACATGCGCATTAAACGCTCTTGTGCCTCTGCCCATAATGGGGAATGAAGTGCGCAGGCGCAGCGAATCTGTTGAACGGTGCTGGATTTCTCACTAAGAGGAGGACGTAATCAGAAGAACCTAGGGCGGGCCAGAGGGGTGAAAGGGGAGGGGTTTTGTATGGAAAGCGACAAGGGGGCTGGGCAACGGTCGCATGAACGCCGCCCCTGGGCACCTTCAGAAGCTAACTAACATATTGAATAAAAGTGTTTTTCTGAGAAAATCGGCGATGGACAGCAATATGGAAGGCAGCATTCTAATATGGGGAATGTAATGGAGATCCTGATGTTAGTGTTCTATAATGGGGATTTCAGGTGAAGACTCCCTTTAAGCTTGCCAGTATCTCACCGGCAAAGCTGGTAATTTAGTGCCCCTGCCGGTAATTTTTTACTGCTACTAATGAGTGATTCCATTGTGGAGCGCTCATTAAAGCCTCATGCAGACGTCCGTGGAACACGGTCCGTGAGATACTGGGCTGGCATTGCAGGAGCGCACGGTGTCATTGTTGTTATGACGCCGTGCGCTCCTGCAATGCCAGTCCGGTATCTCACGGACCGTGTTCCACGGACGTCTGCATGAGGCTTAACACAGCCTTTATTCCCCCCCCCTCCCCCGCACTTGTGTTAAGAAAAAAAATTCACCTCTGCCATTTCCTCGCACCGCGGTGAACACTGCGCTCCAGGGTGATGATGTCTTGCAGGTCCTGTCCTGAGCTTCCAGTCAGCAGTGAGTGTTCATCGCAGCACAGGCAAATGGATGAGGTTAGGTTTTTTTTGCAGAAGCAAAGAAGGGGGCACTAATGGGGGCATTATTCTTACTGGGGGAACTTATGGGTCCATTACTCTTACTGGAGGGAACTAATGGGGGGCATTAATTCTGGGGCAAACTAATTGGGGCATTACTACTACTGGGGGGGACTAATGAGGACACTATTAATTCTGGGGGCACTAATGGAGGTACAAACTAAGAAGACAGGTTGGCATTAGCAGGAGGTGCTTCAAACCCACATGCAGTTGTGCATATATATAGGGGAGCAGATCCTGCACTTGTGGCCCGTTGCTAATGGCAATCCCCAGCAAAATGCATACAATGGAGGATGCCCGCGGCGAACCACAAGTACCACAATAGACATCCTACACAAGGTAACAAGTGCGGATGTAATAATTAATATAACAATATAACAAAACAATAACAAACACAGGTGCACTCTGCAGTATTACTAAATCCTCAAACTGATTTTAAAATTGAGAGATTAGTCAACATGTCCTACATTGTAGAACATGTCTAAGCCCGGACACCGCGACAAGGTTTCTCAAGTAGCCCGGGACCCTACACTCTCCTACCTGAGCCGTATGGGCGATACCAGGAGCCAGTGGGCAAATTACAGGAGCATAAGGCCGACTCACAAACAACTCACCAGTTACCTCCAGCATGTGGCCATGCTTGCAATTGGAGGAGAGAGGAGTCTGTGAGTCCCACTCAAGACTTGCTGATATGTCCCAGGCCTCACAGGTGCACCTAAATGTGACCTGTAGATGGAAAACAGGCACATTTAAATAGGAGTTTATACACCTCCAGGAATCTATATATACAAACTAAGAAGACAGGTTGGCATTAGCAGGAGGTGCTTCAAACCCACATGCAGTTGTGCATATATATAGGGGAGCAAATCCTGCACTTGTGGCCCTATTTAAATGTGCCTGTTTTCCATCTACAGGCCACATTTAGGTGCACCTGTGAGGCCTGGGCCATATCAGCAAGTCTTGAGTGGGACTCACAGACTCCTCCCTCCTCCCATTGCAAGCATGGCCACATGCTGGAGGTAACTGGTGAGTTGTTTGTGAGTCGGCCTTATGCTCCTGTAATTTGCCCACTGGCTCCTGGTATCGCCCATACGGCTCAGGTAGGAGAGTGTAGGGTCCCGGGCTACTTGAGAAACCTTGTCGCGGTATCCGGGCTTAGACATGTTCTACACCGTAGGACATGTTGACTAATCTCTCAATTTTAAAATCAGTTTGAGGATTTAGTAATACTGCAGAGTGCACCTGTGTTTGTTATTGTTTTGTTATAGGGCACTAATGGAGGCATTATTAATTCTGGGGGGGCACTATTAATTCTGAGGGGCGCTAATGAGGGCATTATTAATTTTGGGGGGCGCTTTTAACTCTGGGGGGCACTTAATTCTGGGAGCACTAATGAGGGCATTACTATTACTGAAGGCACTATTAATTCTGGGGGACGCTAATGGAAGCATTAATAATAATAATGTGGGGGGCTAATGGGGGCTTTATTAATACTGGGGGCACTAATAGGGGCATTACTATTACTGGGGGCAGTATTAATTCTGGGGGACGCTAATGGAAGCATTATTAATACTGGGGGCAGGCATGGGATTCAGCCGGTTCGCTCCGGTTCTCCAGATCCGGTTGTTAAAATTACAGCCGGATCGGAGAACCGTGTTGCTGGCTGAATCCCGATCCGGAGCTCGGCAGCAGGTCAGGGGAAGATGCAGCAGAGCAAGGGAGAGGTGTCTCCCTTTCCTGCTCCTCTGATAGGCTGCAGGCACTTGGCTTGCAGCTTATCAGAGGCTGGCGCAGGCGGAGCGATGACATCATCGCGTCCGCCTGAGCCGAGATTTGTACTGTGTAGGACACAGGTCGGAAGAGGCCGGCATCGCTACCAGCATGGAGGTAAGTATTACTGTTTTTTTTTCTTTTATGTGGCGTGCTATGGGGCATCAACTAGGGGAGTTACTGGCACATGATGGGAAACACTATGGGGGCATTACTGGCACGGCGGGGAGTGGGGGAAACCCCCCACCGTGCGGTGTCAAAGGGTAAAGGGGATCAGTCTGGCCAAAAAGAGTAATAAGGGAGCAGGTCACCTCCTACCGCGTCCCTAATTCTGGCCCTGACTCCTCACTGTATGAGCCAACCCAGAAGGTAGGAGGGCTCATACTCCGGAACCTCGGGGCCCTACTAACCCTCAGGAAATCCCTGGACTAGGAGCAGGGTAAAGACTACCTGTTCCTCCACAACACGGACGAACAGGAGTCTCCACTGGCCAAGCTGCAAGGAGAGGGGAACACATACAGCTATAAGGAGATGGCAGGTAAGTGAAACCAGTAACACACTTACCTGCCACAGAAAAACTGACTGGAACCCGTGCACAAGTGCTGGTGTCCACACCAACATTAAAAGGACACAGCACACACCACAAACCACACAGGAACCCAGGACCACCATAGCTGCAATAAACGTGAGACACCACAAGAACATCTATGACCACAAGGGTGGCCCTCACTGGACAGATGGAATATGAAGACCAGGAGGATAGCTCCAGCATACACCATGGCTGGAGTACCCCTCCGCTTCAGGCATCCAGCAGAGACTCCCACACACACATAAACC
This sequence comes from Bufo bufo, assembly GCF_905171765.1. Lineage (NCBI taxonomy): Eukaryota > Metazoa > Chordata > Amphibia > Anura > Bufonidae > Bufo > Bufo bufo. The sequence goes on from NC_053398.1 coordinate 100,113,398, forward strand.
CAGTGTTAACAAAACACTAGGAAGGGAGTTAACCCTTCCAACACCAGACAAGGGAAGGAAGCCACTTAAAAGGGAAGTGCACACACAAGCATAGGAAGCTACACGTTGCCGCCGGCAACAGCATGCGTGGCAACCATGTCATAGCAATCACCCAGAAGGCCGAGACACTGCCACTGCATGCTATAACAGCAACACGTTGCCGCGGGCAACCACAAGTGTGGCAACAGTGTCACAGCGTACACCATAGGCCATGACAATTACTGGCACATGATGGGGAACACTATGGGAGCATTACTGGAACATGATGGGAAACACTATGGAACATTACTGGCACATGATGGGGGACCCAATGGGGGGCATTACTGGCACATGATAAGGGATACTATGGGAGCATTACTGGCACATGATGGGGGACACTATGGGGGTATTACTGGCACATGATGGGGGATACTATGGGGGCATTAGTGACACATGATGGGGGATACTGTGGGGGCATTACTGGCACGTGATGGGGGATACTATGGGGCCATTACTGGCACATGATGGGGGAATCTATGGGGCATTACTGGTACATGATGGGGAAACTTTGGGGGCATTACTGGCACACTATGGGGGCATCTACTGGAACATCATGGGGGACACTATGGGAGCATTACTGGCACATCATGGGGGGCATCTACTGGGGGTATTACTGGCACATCATGGGGGACACTATGGGAGCATTACTGGAACATGATGGGAAACACTATGGAACATTACTGGCACATGATGGGGGACCCAATGGGGGGCATTACTGGCACATGATAAGGGATACTATGGGAGCATTACTGGCACATGATGGGGGACACTATGGGGGTATTACTGGCACATGATGGGGGATACTATGGGGGCATTAGTGACACATGATGGGGGATACTGTGGGGGCATTACTGGCACGTGATGGGGGATACTATGGGGCCATTACTGGCACATGATGGGGGAATCTATGGGGCATTACTGGTACATGATGGGGAAACTTTGGGGGCATTACTGGCACACTATGGGGGCATCTACTGGAACATCATGGGGGACACTATGGGAGCATTACTGGCACATCATGGGGGGCATCTACTGGGGGTATTACTGGCACATCATGGGGGACACTATGGGGGCATCTACTGGCACATGGGGGACACTATGGGGGTATCTACTGGGGCATTGCTGGCACATGGGGGACACTATGGGGGCATCTACTGGCACATCCTTGGGACACTATAGGGGGCATCTACTGGGGACATTGCTGGCACATGGGGGCATCTACTGGTGGCATTGCTGGCACATGGGGACACTATGGGGGCATTGCTGGCATATGGGGGACACTATGGGGGGCATTGCTGGCACATGGGGGACACTATAGGGGCATTACTGGCACATCATGGGGGACACTATGGGGGTATCATATACTGGCACATCATGGGGGACACTATGGGGGCATCTTATACTGGCACATTATAGGGACACTATGGTGTTGGATTGGGGGAAGAACACTATGGGGGCACTAAGAAGGGGCATTTATACTGGCACATTCTGGGTGACACTGGGGGAATCTTATACTGGCACATTATGGGGAAGAGGAGAGGAGCACTATGTGGGCATTTACTAGGGACATTATATAGGGGTATTTTATACTTGCACACATTATAGGGGCACTATGGGGACATTAGCTCAACTGGGGGCACTGAGGGAATGTTTTTGTACTGGCACACAGAACGGGAGCATTTTTAAATTAGTGCACATTATTATTATTGAAGGTGGCAGGTGAGTTGTTAAGAAGGTAGGAGGATGATGAAAAAGTAAGAACCTAAGATGTCTTTTGCCAAACTGCAGAGACGAGAGATGGGTGAAAAATCATCATGGTCGTCTGCTCTCAAAGGAGAAGATGAAGAAAGAGAAGGTCTGCATCAGAGGAGAAGTCACTTGATGTAAGAGGTATGTGGTGCTGTATTCTGGATAGCACAAAATATAATATGTCTGCAAATATGTCGAGTGTAGTGTCTATCTAATAATTTTCAAAGACCCTTTGGACCCGGGATACTCAACTTATAATTTAATTCAAATAGCCTAGTTGCCTAGACTAGTAAACTCCCGTTTCTGGTCGGTATAAAACTTAACATTTATTTCATTTTATTTATTAGAAAAATAACATAACGGGAGAACAAAGAATAGTTTACAATTCTAGGTGTGGTAGGGCACTAGTGGCTGGGATAGGGGTTACTTCACCCATATAATCAACCCCATAGCATCCATTTGTCCCACTTTTTCCTTTTTGTCAGCAATAGTTTTACTTTGTTTGCCTAGGTGAGCATAATGCTAGGATGCACTTGTTCATTCACCCTAAGTCTCTGGAATGTCCAGTGATTTTCCTTTTGTGCAATTCTCAGCCACTGGTGTTCAGACACGATCGAGTCTGCAGTTAATCCGTGCTGTAACACTTGGTCCTACCTACTCCTAATCTAAAAACTAGCACAAGAGCTCCCCCAACATGTTTCACCACTGGATGTGGCTTCTTCAGGGGATGGAGCTACTATCAACAAGAATGCTTTACCACTACACCCTTTTAAACATTAGGGGAGGGTCATTAAATATTCTATGGCCAAACACTGCCAAGCATTCCTGTCTGACAGACCAGTAGCCCAATCTAGTACCTTCGTGATGTTTTTCCAATCGTTCCGTCACTTCCTTTATTCCTATAGTGGCTCTGCGCCTGTGTGAAAACTCTAAGCTCCGGTCCGAGAAGCTGTAAGGGTATGCGCATGCGCAAGGTCTTTAACTTTTCCAGTATCTCGTCCCTGCGCTTGCACACAAAATTTAACTTTTTCGCTCAAGGAGTTATGTTACAGCGCATGCGTCAGATCTTAGATTTTATTCTATTCGCAGTATGTTATGTTGCGCATGCGCAGGATCTTTAACATTCCGATCTGAAATAAAAAGACCATAGGAATATGCGCTTGCGCACGCCGTACGAGTATGCGCATGCGCAAGATCTTTAACTTTTTCCAATATACCGTCCCTGCGCTTGCGCAAGAACTTTAACTCCTTAGCTCAAAGAGTTATGTTACAGCGCATGCGTCAGGTCTTAGATTTTATTCTATTCGCAGTATGTTATATTGCGCATGCGCAGAGTCTTTAATATTCCGATCTGAGATCCAAAAGACCATAAGAATATGCGCTTGCGTAAGGTCTTTAGCTTTTTACAGTATATCATCCCTGCGCTTCCATGAAAACTCTGACTTTAGGTCAAAGAATTACATTACAGGGCAAGCGTCGGATCTTAGGTTTTATTCAACTTGCGATATATAGTATTGCGCTTGCGTGAAATCTTTAACATTCCGATCTGAAATATTGCATGAAACTACTTACATCTACGCTTGCCTTCTGGTATATTAGTAGGGTATATTGATTTTAGACCTTGGTGTAGAAATTAACTTTCAGACCGAGAATGTAAAGTCACGGCTCATATATTGAGACTCAGAATTCATATAGCGACATTTTTATACTGCCGTTGTATATGCGCATACCTTTTACCTTTTACCTTCAAGTTATGAGGATAGTATCACTGCACATGTATGTGGACTTGGATATTCTTATCATTTTATTATTATTTCCTTCATTCCCATGTCAGTATTACAGATATAGTCATAAAATAACTATACCTGCATCTGAACCTAGGATGGTATTATTTTATCAGTCCTTCATCTCTTTATACCTTTCTTTTTACATTGTCAGTTCTTATGTGCATATATAGTTCCCATGAACTTTATCCCCATACATTCGCCTTTTATAGTTATTATTTTTTATTTTTAAGTTCACTATTATTTTCGTCTTTTATCCCTATTTTTATAGTGAAGAATATGATTGAATCTGATTCAATGGACTGAGGGTTACTGTCTTTATTCTACCAGGTAGTTATACATTTCTCTTATTTCCTTCTTTTTTCTTTTTTTCATAGTGATATTATTTACTTTTTTGGGGGGTGTACCTCCTAATATCTAGATAAAGGCTGTGAAGGAAAATCCTTCATTCAGGCCCTGTGGACTCATTGTACCCAGCCTATGTATCCAACGAGCCTCACTTTGTAATAATTTTTTATCAAAGTTGCCACCCCTTGGTCCTAGGGCTATTTTCTCTATGCCCCAGAATCTTAAGACGGAGCTTTTGTTATTGTGGAGGTATTTAATATGTCTGGCAATTGATGTGTCTTTTCCGGTTTCGATGGTACTGATATGTCCTGAAATACGACGTCTCAACTCCTGTACAGTTTTTCCCACGTATAGTTTTGGGCATGGGCAAGATGCCAAGTATACTACCCCCTGTGTTTTACACGTGATAAGTTGTTTGATCTCATATTCTTTCTTGTCCGTAGGGTTTATATACTTTTTTATGCGCGGGACATATCTGCAAAAGGAGCAGTCTCACATGGTGAGGATCCTCGGTATCTTTCAACCAATTTCCCTGGACTTTCTCCTTTTTCCATCAAATGGCTATGAACCAGCTGATCTTTAAGGTTCTTGCCCCGTCGGTATGTCACTGATGGATTAGAGGTAAGTATCGTATTTAGGTCTCTGTCAGATTTTATTATATGCCAGTGTTTCTTCAATATTCCATATATTTCTTTATTGTATCCGTCGTAGGTACCTATACACCTGATGATGTCATTTTTCTTCGGGGTAGTTTCCTTAAGGAGATCTTCTCTCTTCGTTCTGTTAGCTCTGTTATAAGCTTTTTTCAAGGGATTTTTGGGGTACCCTCTCTTTCTAAATCTCTGAAGAAGTTGTTCACTTTCCTTAGAGAAAGAGGCCTCGTCTGAACAATTCCGGCGTGCCCTCAAGTATTGGCCTACAGGAATTCCTTTCTTCAGAGATGTGGGATGCCAGCTATTCCAATGCAGGTAACTATTTGTTGATGTTGGTTTTCTAAAAACCTCTGTTACCAAGTGACCATTTTCAGTCTTCTTGATTCTCAAGTCAAGAAACACAATCTCCTTTTCCTGGATCTCATAGGTATATTTCATCCCTATACTGTTGCGATTTAATTTCTGAGTAAATTCACAAAACAAGGAGTGACCCCCATCCCATAGGATGAGAATGTCGTCTATATATCTAGTCCAAAATATAATGTGGCAGACATATGACGACATTCCCTCCGTAAAAACGTGATTGTTTTCCCACCACCCTAAAAATAAATTAGCATACGTAGGGGCACATGACGTCCCCATCGCAGTACCATTAATTTTCAGATAGAATTGTCCCTGAAAAACAAAATAGTTGTGCTCCAAAACAAACCTTAGTGAGGACAGAACAAATTGGTTATGCCTATTGAAGTTCTGACTTGTCGTGTTTAAGTAGGACTCTACTGCGTGCATTCCTAATGAGTGTTGGATATTACTGTAGAGTGACTCTACATCCAAACTGGCTAAAATTGTGTCTTGTGTTACAGTGATGTCATTAATCTTCAAAAGAAGATCTTTTGTATCTCTAATATACGAGGGTAGGGTGGTCACAAAAGGTCTCAGTACTTGATCGATGTATTCGCTAACAGATTGTGTGAGATTGTCGTTACCCGACACGATTGGTCTTCCTGGAATTGGTTGTTTATCCTTGTGCACTTTTGGGAGAGCATAGAAGGTGGAAATCGTTGGGTTTTTGTTGTAAAGATATTTAAATTCGTCTTTTGTTATTAGGTTTTCCTGAAGTGCTCCATCTAGCAGTTTTTTAAGGTCGTTAAGAAATTCTTTTGTGGGGTCACTCATCAGGGGTTGATAGGTTGATTTATCTTTCAAGAGTCTCAGCACCATGTCAACATAGTCACTCCTGTCTTGAATGACTATGTTGCCCCCCTTATCACTCGGCTTTATTATGACATCTTCATTTTTCCTGAGGATATCCAGGGCTTTTTGTTCCTCATCATTGAGATTCTGCACTAGGTGGTCTTTCCTCATTTGTAAGGATTTGATATCCTGAGTGACCAACTGTACAAAAGTCTCAATTTCTTGGAACTGTGTGAACTGTGGAGTCATTTTTGATTTTGGTCTTAAAGTTGAGAAAGGAGGTTCAAGATTGATTTGGTAACCCTCACTTTCTTTCTGTAGTGACTCCAAGATCTCCACACATCTCCTCTCTTTGTCGTATAGTCTCCGTGAATCACTTTCTTCTTGTTTGTGTACCTTATGCAAAGCTAACTTTCGCGCAAAAAGGTTCACATCCTTGATCCATAGGAACTTATCACATTGTGGGACCGGAGTAAAGGTAAGGCCTTTACTTAAAAGCATTTTTTCTGATGGTTTTAAGACATGTTTTGACAAATTGATGACTTGTTTATCATCTGGATCAATTTGATCCTCAAAACATGTCCCAGCAGTTATTTGCTGTAGCCCCACCTCTCTCGGTCCCTCAACTGGACCCCTGTTTGGCCTAAAAAAAGGGGGGCAATAGTTGTTGTTTTTTCTCCCAACCCCATATTCACTTGTGATGAATATGCCTGCATTAAAGGTTGTGATGTTTGAGGTTGGAACACTGCTTGCGCCTGACTCGTATTCCCTCCCTGAGATGTACCAAAGGAGAAGGATTGTGTAGGTTGTAAGGATTGCACACTTGGAGGGAGATAAGATGGTACAGATATCCCACTTGCACTTAATGTGCCTTGTTTTCCTGTTGGATCTCTTATACATGATTGAAAAGATTCACGTCTTTCTAGGGATGATTTCCTTGGGGGGTATTGTCTTTTTTTGGTCTTACGTTTGGTTCCCTCGGAACGATTCCCTTGTCCCGTGGAACTGTATCCTGACCCCTCTGTTCCTGAGGTTTCCGTTTCTGAATTGTCCCTATATATTCTTTGTGGGTTTCTGTTATTCCCTCTATTCCTCCAAATGTACAAGCGATTACTCTCAAAGTCTGACCGATCTCTAAGATATTTTGCGTGTTTCCTTTCTTTAATTTCGTTTTGCAACGTATCTATATTTTTCTTTATTTTTTGTTCCAAATCAGGAAACTCCGGGTGTTGGCCAAATTCCTGTCTTTCTCTGATTTCTTTCTCCAGTTGTTGATCTACCTTCTTAAAAACTTCCTTTTCATATTCTGCTAAATATTTTAGTAATCTCAAGGAGCACTCTGTTAGGAGGTCTTCCCAACCTTTAATAAACTGAGTATCTTCTAGATGTACGTTTGGTCTCAGAGGAATACGTAATCCTCTGTATACCATGCCCTGTTGTATGTAAGTTTCCAAACTTGCTACCTCCCACCAAGATCGTATGTGTTGGCTATATGTCTTATTGAGGTTCCTGAAGGCTATATTGATATCTGTCTGGCCCAGCGGAATATGTATGTTTGAAAACACCTGACTTGCCTCTATGGTAAGATTCTCCAAGCTCAATTTTTGCTTGAGGAAACCTGCCATATTAGTCCCTCAGAGATCTTTATTTTGATTCTTTCATCCTTTTTTAGAAAAAAATTATTATCAAAATGAGGTAGTGAATATCCTATTGAGCTATATTAGTAGATTGTATATATTTATATATGTATTTATTTTTATGTATTCAATGCCCTACCTAGAATTTTTTGTGTGGTGTATACATGGTGTATTTATGTATGTGTGTGTGGTGTATACATGGTGTATTTATGTATGTGTGTGTGGTGTATACATGGTGTATTTATGTATGTGTGTAGTGTATACATGGTGTATTTATGTATGTGTGTAGTGTATACATGGTGTATTTATGTATGTGTGTGTAGTGTATACATGGGGTATTTATGTATGTGTGTGTAGTGTATACATGGTGTATTTATGTATGTGTGTGTAGTGTATACATGGTGTATTTATGTATGTGTGTAGTGTATACATGGTGTATTTATGTATGTGTATGTGGTGTATACATGGTGTATTTATGTATGTGTGTGTAGTGTATACATGGTGTATTTATGTATGTGTGTGTAGTGTATACATGGTGTATTTATGTATGTGTGTGTAGTGTATACATGGTGTATTTATGTATGTGTGTGTAGTGTATACATGGTGTATTTATGTATGTGTGTAGTGTATACATGGTGTATTTATGTATGTGTGTGGTGTATACATGGTGTATTTATGTATGTGTGTGTAGTGTATACATGGGGTATTTATGTATGTGTGTGTAGTGTATACATGGTGTATTTATGTATGTGTGTGTAGTGTATACATGGGGTATTTATGTATGTGTGTGTAGTGTATACATGGTGTATTTATGTATGTGTGTAGTGTATACATGGGGTATTTATGTATGTGTGTAGTGTATACATGGGGTATTTATGTATGTGTGTGGTGTATACATGGTGTATTTATGTATGTGTGTGTGGTGTATACATGGTGTATTTATGTATGTGTGTGTAGTGTATACATGGGGTATTTATGTATGTGTGTGTAGTGTATACATGGGGTATTTATGTATGTGTGTGTAGTGTATACATGGTGTATTTATGTATGTGTGTGTAGTGTATACATGGTGTATTTATGTATGTGTGTAGTGTATACATGGTGTATTTATGTATGTGTGTGGTGTATACATGGTGTATTTATGTATGTGTGTGTAGTGTATACATGGTGTATTTATGTATGTGTGTGTAGTGTATACATGGGGTATTTATGTATGTGTGTGTAGTGTATACATGGGGTATTTATGTATGTGTGTGTAGTGTATACATGGTGTATTTATGTATGTGTGTGTAGTGTATACATGGGGTATTTATGTATGTGTGTGTAGTGTATACATGGTGTATTTATGTATGTGTGTGTAGTGTATACATGGTGTATTTATGTATGTGTGTGTAGTGTATACATGGTGTATTTATGTATGTGTGTGTAGTGTATACATGGTGTATTTATGTATGTGTGTGTAGTGTATACATGGGGTATTTATGTATGTGTGTGTAGTGTATACATGGTGTATTTATGTATGTGTGTAGTGTATACATGGGGTATTTATGTATGTGTGTAGTAGTGTATACATGGTGTATTTATGTATGTGTGTGTAGTGTATACATGGTGTATTTATGTATGTGTGTGTGGTGTATACATGGGGTATTTATGTATGTGTGTAGTGTATACATGGGGTATTTATGTATGTGTGTGTAGTGTATACATGGTGTATTTATGTATGTGTGTGTAGTGTATACATGGTGTATTTATGTATGTGTGTGTAGTGTATACATGGTGTATTTATGTATGTGTGTGTAGTGTATACATGGGGTATTTATGTATGTGTGTGTAGTCTATACATGGGGTATTTATGTATGTGTGTGTAGTGTATACATGGGGTATTTATGTATGTGTGTGTAGTGTATACATGGTGTATTTATGTATGTGTGTGTGGTGTATACATGGTGTATTTATGTATGTGTGTGTAGTGTATACATGGTGTATTTATGTATGTGTGTGTAGTGTATACATGGGGTATTTATGTATGTGTGTGTAGTGTATACATGGTGTATTTATGTATGTGTGTGTAGTGTATACATGGTGTATTTATGTATGTGTGTGTAGTGTATACATGGGGTATTTATGTATGTGTGTGTAGTGTATACATGGGGTATTTATGTATGTGTGTGTAGTGTATACATGGTGTATTTATGTATGTGTGTGTAGTGTATACATGGTGTATTTATGTATGTGTGTGTAGTGTATACATGGGGTATTTATGTATGTGTGTGTAGTGTATACATGGGGTATTTATGTATGTGTGTGTAGTGTATACATGGGGTATTTATGTATGTGTGTGTAGTGTATACATGGGGTATTTATGTATGTGTGTGTAGTGTATACATGGTGTATTTATGTATGTGTGTGTAGTGTATACATGGGGTATTTATGTATGTGTGTGTAGTGTATACATGGGGTATTTATGTATGTGTGTGTAGTGTATACATGGGGTATTTATGTATGTGTGTGTAGTGTATACATGGTGTATTTATGTATGTGTGTGTAGTGTATACATGGGGTATTTATGTATGTGTGTGTAGTGTATACATGGGGTATTTATGTATGTGTGTGTAGTGTATACATGGGGTATTTATGTATGTGTGTGTAGTGTATACATGGTGTATTTATGTATGTGTGTGTAGTGTATACATGGGGTATTTATGTATGTGTGTGTAGTGTATACATGGGGTATTTATGTATGTGTGTGTAGTGTATACATGGGGTATTTATGTATGTGTGTGTAGTGTATACATGGGGTATTTATGTATGTGTGTGTAGTGTATACATGGTGTATTTATGTATGTGTGTGTAGTGTATACATGGGGTATTTATGTATGTGTGTGTAGTGTATACATGGGGTATTTATGTATGTGTGTGTAGTGTATACATGGGGTATTTATGTATGTGTGTGTAGTGTATACATGGTGTATTTATGTATGTGTGTGTAGTGTATACATGGGGTATTTATGTATGTGTGTGTAGTGTATACATGGGGTATTTATGTATGTGTGTGTAGTGTATACATGGTGTATTTATGTATGTGTGTGTGGTGTATACATGGGGTATTTATGTATGTGTGTAGTGTATACATGGGGTATTTATGTATGTGTGTGTAGTGTATACATGGTGTATTTATGTATGTGTGTGTAGTGTATACATGGTGTATTTATGTATGTGTGTGTAGTGTATACATGGTGTATTTATGTATGTGTGTGTAGTGTATACATGGGGTATTTATGTATGTGTGTGTAGTCTATACATGGGGTATTTATGTATGTGTGTGTAGTGTATACATGGGGTATTTATGTATGTGTGTGTAGTGTATACATGGTGTATTTATGTATGTGTGTGTGGTGTATACATGGTGTATTTATGTATGTGTGTGTAGTGTATACATGGTGTATTTATGTATGTGTGTGTAGTGTATACATGGGGTATTTATGTATGTGTGTGTAGTGTATACATGGTGTATTTATGTATGTGTGTGTAGTGTATACATGGTGTATTTATGTATGTGTGTGTAGTGTATACATGGGGTATTTATGTATGTGTGTGTAGTCTATACATGGGGTATTTATGTATGTGTGTGTAGTGTATACATGGGGTATTTATGTATGTGTGTGTAGTGTATACATGGGGTATTTATGTATGTGTGTGTAGTGTATATATGGTGTATGTATATGTAAACATGTGTCGTGATGCCGCGTATCTGCCGTTGAGTAGGGAACCTGTTGTTAAAAATTTTAATCCCACCCCTGACTGGGGGCACTATTAATTCTAGGGGACGCTAATGGAAGCATTATTAATACTGGGGGCACTAATATAACTGAGAGCCACAGTACAACAGCGACATACACCCGGTGTTAAGCCACGGGCACCTTTGGGGGTATGGCTTAACTTGGCCAGTATTTTTTGTGGGGAAAGTTGGCAACCCTATTTTGCATTAAATAATGAAATAATACAGAAGGCGGGCTCTAATATATAGAGAAGAACCAAACACTTTCTGGATCAATATTGTAAATGTAATAATACAAATCTATAGCTCAGATCAACAAGAGGGAAGGACATAGGACAAAAGTAGGGACTGTTCCTTTCAAAAGAGGGAGACTTGGAAGGTCTGTACTAGTCTGTATACGCCACTGTCTGTTCGCCTACAGAATTAGACAATAAAGTTTTTCTTGTTCAACCAAAGGAAAAAGGAACAAAAAAAGAAGAAGCCACGCCTCTGTCGGCTGCCTCCGGTGACGTAATTTGTCACAGCCAAAAGGAAGGAAAAAAAAAAAAAAAAACACTGAAGATGGCGGCGATGTGTGACCGGGAGTGAAGGAAGTTGCCCGTAGCCCGGTGTAGCTGCAGTTCGGAAGCCGTGTGAGTGCTGCTGCCGGTGACGGCGGGGGGATTAGCGCTGCGGTTACCGGGAGGCCTGCGCGGCTGTCCCTCCATGCTTCCCTTGCTCTGAGCTTAGTTCTTATAGAAGTCAGTTACTCGCTGAGTGTGGGCGGGAGGGCATGCTGGCACTTGTGGTGCCCTCAGGAGGGGAGATAGCTGCCCTGTATTACCGCCTGGCGGTGCCGCGGTCAGTGGTCTCCATGTTGTAGTCAGTGGCGAGAGAAACAATATTATAGAAGGATCCAAAACGGATAAAGTGTCTGTGTCTGCAGTGTAACCGGTGGCCCCTGTGGGGTCCCTCCTGGTGTCTGACGTCTCCCCTCAGCTGGTACATACTGTCATGATGTCCAGAGATAGGACCGCAGTCCGTCACATGGCGACCTGTGGACTGTAATGGGGTCAGGTCCTTATACTGACACAATCTGCGCCTCCTATAGGGCCAGCGCTTCCTCACCTGGGGCCTCGGGGGCTGTAATGGGGTCAGGTCCTTATACTGACACAATCTGCGCCTCCTATAGGGCCAGCGCTTCCTCACCTGGGGCCTCGGGGGCTGTAATGGGGTCAGGTCCTTATACTGACAGAATCTGCGCCTCCTATAGGGCCAGCGCTTCCTCACCTGGGGCCTCGGGGGCTGTAATGGGGTCAGGTCCTTATACTGACACAATCTGCGCCTCCTATAGGGCCAGCGCTTCCTCACCTGGGGCCTCGGGGGCTGTAATGGGGTCAGGTCCTTATACTGACAGAATCTGCGCCTCCTATAGGGCCAGCGCTTCCTCACCTGGGGCCTCGGGGGCTGTAATGGGGTCAGGTCCTTATACTGACACAATCTGCGCCTCCTATAGGGCCAGCGCTTCCTCACCTGGGGCCTCGGGGGCTGTAATGGGGTCAGGTCCTTATACTGACAGAATCTGCGCCTCCTATAGGGCCAGCGCTTCCTCACCTGGGGCCTCGGGGGCTGTAATGGGGTCTGGAGCAGATTTTACCAGCCGGAATAGCACGGCATGGGTTTGTCCGTGACGCCCGAAGCGGATGTGAATGAGGCCTGCGCTATCACTTGCTGTGTGACTTTGTCCAGGACAGTGCGGGAGGTTTTTATTTTTTTTAGGCCTGGGCTACACAGAGACTTGTGCAGCACTGCCGATTAACTTTAAAGGGTTTGTCCCATCTCAGACAATATGCCCCCATTGTTTGATAGGTGGAGGTCCCGCACCTACAACGAGAACGGAGCAGGGAAATGAACGGAGGGTGCACCGTGCAGCCGCCCTCCATTCATTTCTATGGGGCTGCCAAAAATAGCCGAACGCTGTCTCGGCTATTTCCGTCTGCCCCATAGAAATGAATAGAGCCGCTGCGTGCATGTGTGACCGCGCTCCATGGAGTACGGGGTCCCTGTACTCCTGACCAGCAGTAGGACCTCCACAGATTTAATGGTTATCCTCTATCCCGTGGACAGAGTATAACACAACTAGAGTACCCCTTTAACCATCAGGTGTGCAGTCCAGCAGCTTGCATACAGTGTGTCTTTGTATGGCAGCTGTAGCTTCATAGAGAACGTCAATCAAAAAGTCTCTGAATAGTCCAGGCCTTAATGTGGACTATGCTTAAAGGGGTATGTCTCATCATGGACAATGGGGGCATATCCCTCGGAGATGCCACCATTGTCTTATAGTGGTGGGTCCCACTGCTGGGACCTGCACCTACATCAAGAGCGGAGCCCCACAAGTGAAGGAGGGTGCACTGTGCATGCGCAGCCTCCCTCCGTTAATTTTCTATGGGGCCGGCAAAAATAGTCAGCCCCATAGAAGTGAATGGGAGCGGGGGCCGCACATGCGCGGTACGCTTCTATTCACTTCTATGAAGAGCCGCGCCGGACTGTAGTCCTCCAGCCACACCACCTTGCGGGGGCTTCGTTCTCGATATAGGTGCGGGTCCCAGCGGTGGGACCCGCACCTATAAGACAATGGGGGCATATCTTAACGATATGCTCCCATTGTCCATGATGAGACAACCCCTGTAAGTCCTCATGCATTTTTCATCCATGTGCTATCTGCATTTTTTGGTGTATAGCACACTGACCCGTAAATTATTTATACTGATGGGAGTGAGGAAAATGTGGGGTACATGGAAGTTACCCATATTATGGGCGATATCATTTATCATGTAGATAATGTGAATACAAGGCACTTACTAATGTACTGTGATTGTCCATATTGTCTGCTTTGCTGGCTGGATTCATTTTTCCAGCACATAATACACGGCTTGTATCCAGGGGTTATGGCCCCCGCTGCAGCGCAGATACAAGGAGGCCGGGACTGGAGCTGCTGTGCACACGTTCCTATACACTTTCCTAGGGTCCCGACCACCATGGGTTCTCAGCTGATTGCTGTGTGCAGCCACGACCGGGTGCCTTGTATTAACTGCATCTAATGGTAAATGTCATCTGCCGAAGTCAGACAGCCCCTTCAACTTTTTAAAATTAATTTATGTTGTGTGTAGAATTTTTTATTTTTTTTTGGCTATTGAACCAAATCAAAGTCTCCTGGAATGGTCTGAATAGTCCTGAAGTCTGTAGTCATTAAATGTGATGCGACCACAGAGTCTCGGGGCGTTAGTCACGGCGTATATCTAGGATACAGGGTAATAAGATTCATCTTGGAGGGATTCTCAACATGAGCATTTAGTGTATATCCAGAGCATATGGCGTAAGTGTCTGATGACGAGGGTCTCCTGGCAGTCACATTCAGATGGAGGATGACTGGCTCACTTCACTCACATTTGGGAGATACGGTATATGCCTCATTTATACGTCAGTGACTGTGAGTCAGAACCAGGATTGGGGCCTCCACAGACATAAGGTATAAGGGAAAGATCTGCTCCTGTTCTGTGTTTAGAGCCGCACCTGGTTTTGGCTCAGAATTGGGGATGAGCGAACTTCTGTTCTCAAGTTTGGCGTACAAGATTCGGGTTATCTAAGAATTCTGTTATGGATTCCGCTACCACGGACCACATGGCGGAATCCATAAGGGTATTATTTAATAACCCGAACCTTGTACGCCAAACTTGAGAACAGAAGTTGGCTCACCCCTACTCGGAATCACTGACTTAGGCCTCATGTGAACGACCATATGTATTTTGCAGTCCGCAAAAAATACGGGTGACATCCATGTCCATTCTGTATTTTGCGTAACGGAACAGCTGGCCCCTAATAGAACAGTACCATCCTTATCCGTAATGCGGACAATAATAGGACATGTTCTATTTTTTTGCGGAACGGGAATACGGACATAGGGAAACGGAATGCACACGGAGTAACTTCAGTTTTTTTTTTTTGTGGACCCATTGAAATGAGTGGTTCCGTATACGGGCCGCAAAAAAAAACCAAAAAACTGAATGGATATGGAAAGAAAATGCGTTTGTGTGCCTGAAGACTGATGTGTGAAAGATCACTGATTTTGGAAGGATTCATTCAGTGGTTACAACTTTTTTTTTTTTGTAACTTGAACCCCTTCAAATAGGACCTTTCACCTCTCAGTATCTGATCGGTCTGACCACTATGGTCACCCCCTAAATGACTATAGGCAGAGATGTATTATAAAGTGTTACTGGGACAGGTACGGGTCTGTTGTGCGGCCGGCCCTTGTTGGCTATCCTCTGTGTGAGACTTGTCATTTATAGTCTTGTGGACTTTTTTCAAGTGACTTAATCTGATTTTTATCTGTCTCGGAAAGAGCAAAGGAAATTCCACAGCACGCTACTTCCCCCATCTACTCCACCTTTTTTCTGAATACTTTCCACTTGTAAATGGAGTCTTAATAATGAATTTAGTTAGGTTTTCCCACCATGTTGTGTCATGACAGGTCAGCAGGACCTCCATACAACCCTTTGCAATGAGCGGCAGTACTCCGGTGGTCCCCCACCCATCACTGATATCGACCTAGTAAACACTTTGGTGGAAACCCTCTTTAAAATACAGCTGCATGATCTATTAACTTTGCTTTTAATTTTAATGTGTTTCCCCCCCCAGGTATTCAGGTCTTGCAGCAGCTCATTCGAAGTGGTCATCTTGTTCTTCCGTTATGGATTTTGAACTCTCTTCTTCCCACGCTGAGTGAGCAAGGAGGCTGGGCCGCCATGGAGAAGAAACGCAGAAAGAAATGAGCAGTGCACCCAGCCTACTGGCCTCTGACATGCCGACTTTTCTGAACCCCTAGAACTGTTTGTAGTTACCCGGCTGGACATTGCCAGTGCCAGCTCTGTGTGCTGATCTTGCCTCCGCCAACACGGGCCGTGACGTCGCCATAGAAATTTCATGCCGCATTTTATGAACATGAGGTTTGCAAAGTTCTGGCTGAAGCTGGTTGTGATATTACTGTGTCTGAAGAAGCACCAGAGCTCCCAGCCGGGAAACTCGTCCCGTGAACCCGAACCCTGTAATGGCTGCTCCCATCTTACACTTAGTGTGGAGTTTTCTTCATCGGTGGTGGAACATGGTGAGTTCAGTTGCTTGCCGTGTTTCTTCTAGCAATTACTCAAACCCCTTAGGTTCCCATCTGCGGCAGAGGTTCCATTAGGCACCTCAGTGTCAGATTGTAGCAAAAAAGGCAGAAAATACCGCTGCATGCTGCAGTATTTTTTGTGGCTGAATGCCAGTTTCCTTGTCGGAAACCCAACGGATCCAATTGTAGTCATTGGTATCCATCGGGCACTGTGGTGCCCAGCATAAGCCGGAACAGAAGACTGGAATCTCCCTGCAGATGTGAGCCTAGCCGTAGAGTTTTTACTATCTTTAGGACTGGGCTGAGCCGGAGAGCCAATGCACCTAAAAGTTTGAGCAAATTTTTTTGTAAGAATAGATTCATCTCACTAAGCAGAGTCCTGCACCTGTGACGTGTTGTCCCCGAAGTGGAGGACGCCTCTCCTGGCGCTTGATTGACAGAGCTAGACATCTCAGCCCTGACAACCTGGAGCCTAGTAGTGACACAAGCGCAGAGGCTCTGTTCCGCTACTAGAACAGCGCTTGTGCATGCACCGCTACACTTCTAGATAGCAGCACATGCAAGTCGCTGCTCCAGTAGCGGAAGAAGAGAACCTGCTCTTGTGTCACTACTTGGAGCAGCGACGCGGTAGTGAGATTGTTCCGCCCTGTCAATGAAGCTCTAGGGCAGGCATGCTCAACCTGCGGCCCTCCAGCTGTTGCAAAACTACAACTCCCAGCATGCCCGAACAGCCTACAGCTATCAGCCTAGAGCAGTGCATCAGGGGAGTTGTAGTTTTACAACAGCTGGAGGGCCGCAGGTTGAGCATGCCTGCTCTAGGGGGAAGCGTCCCCGTTGCAGATGGATCGATTCACTCATCTCTGCTACACACGGATTGTAGATCTTTTGATCAGTTCACTGCTTTTATTTTGAAGAAAAGTTATTGGGTTAAGAAAAGGGAAATATCCGCTGTGCTGAACCTTTTGTATTTCCCAATCTTGTTGATCGAGAAAAAGGTAGACTAGAATGTATAAAGCGTAGTCCACGGTCCAGTGATTGCAGCTCCCTCTAGGGTAAGTTCACATCATACGTGATGATACATATGGATTTTACCTGTGGATTTGCACCTTAGAATCTGCAGCGGTGCACAGTAGGAGGAAGAGATTTGTACGATTCTCGCCCCGACGCTGTGGATTTTCAGTGCAGTGCGGGAGAGATCCACCATGAATACGCAGCTAGATGAGCATGTTGGACATGTGGACCCCCTTTCTTAGACATAGAATTTGTTTGTTTCAAATCTGACTTGTTCTTTTTTCCTACTGGATCTGAGGTTTTCATTTAGATTTCTGCTGCAAATGCAGTATATTGGGGCTAATCCCATGACTATTCATTATATACACTGCTCAAAAAAATAAAGGTAACACTTAAACAACACAATGTAACTCCAAGTCAATCACACTTCTGTGAAATCAAACTGTCCACTTAGGAAGCAACACTGAGTGACAATCAATTTCACATGCTGTTGTGCAAATGGGATAGACAACAGGTGGAAATTATAGGCAATTAGCAAGACACCCCAATAAAGGAGTGGTTCTGCAGGTGGTGATCACAGACCACTTCTCAGTTCCTATGCTTCCTGGCTGATGTTTTGGTCACTTTTGAATGCTGGCGGTGCTTTCACTCTAGTGGTAGCATGAGAAGGAGTCTACAACCCACACAAGTGGCTCAGGTAGTGCAGCTTATCCAGGATGGCACATCAATGCGAGCTGTGGGAGGAAGGTTTGCTGTGTCTGTCAGCGTAGTGTCCAGAGCATGGAGGCACTACCAGGAGACAGGCCAGTACATCAGGAGACGTGGAGGAGGCCGTAGGAGGGCAATAACCCAGCAGCAGGACCGCTACCTCCGCCTTTGTGCAAGGAGGAACAGGACGAGCACTGCCAGAGCCCTGCAAAATGACCTCCAGCAGGCCACAAATGTGCATGTGTCTGCTCAAACGGTCAGAAACAGACTCCATGAGGGTGATATGAGGGCCCGACGTCCACAGGTGGGGGTTGTGCTTACAGCCCAACACCGTGCAGGACGTTTGGCATTTGCCAGAGAACACCAATATTGGCAAATTCGCCACTGGCGCCCTGTGCTCTTCACAGATGAAAGCAGGTTCACACTGAGCACATGTGACAGAGTCTGGAGACGCCGTGGAGAACGTTCTGCTGCCTGCAACATCCTCCAGCAATGCCAGCATGACCGTTTTGGCATTGGGTCAGTAATGGTGTGGGGTGGCATTTCTTTGGAGGGCCGCACAGCCCTCCATGTGCCCGCCAGAGGTAGCCGGACTGCCATTAGGTACCGAGATGAGATCCTCAGACCCCTTGTGAGACCATATGCTGGTGCGGTTGGCCCTGGGTTCCTCCTAATGCAAGACAATGCTAGACCTCATGTGGCTGGAGTGTGTCAGCAGTCCCTGCAAGACGAAGGCATTGATGCTATGGACTGGCCCGCCCGTTCCCCAGACCTGAATCCAATTGAGCACATCTGGGACATCATGTCTCGCTCTATCCACCAACGTCACGTTGCACCACAGACTGTCCAGGAGTTGGCAGATGCTTTAGTCCAGGTCTGGGAGGAGATCCCTCAGGAGACCGTCCGCCACCTCATCAGGAGCATGCACAGGCGTTGTAGGGAGGTCATACAGGCATACGAGGCCACACACACTACTGAGCCTCATTTTGACTTGTTTTAAGGACATTACATCAAAGTTGGATCAGCCTGTAGTGTGTTTTTCCACTTTAATTTTGAGTGTGACTCCAAATCCAGACCTCCATGGGTTAAAAAAATTTTATTTCCATTTTTTTTATTTTTGTTTGATTTTGTTGTCAGCACATTCAACTATGTAAAGAACAAAGTATTTCAGAAGAATATTTAATTAATTCAGATCTAGGATGTGTTATTTTTGTGTTCCCTTTATTTTTTTGAGCAGTGTATTTCCGTAGCATGTGAAAGGGTTTTGAATATCCAGTTATATTTGCACGCAGATTGTGTATTTTAGGGCCGTTTCACACTTGAATTGTGGCGTTCCGGTTTTGAGATCCGGCAGATTATCTCAAAACTGGGCCGTTTAAGTATGCATCCGTTCCATTTTGTTGCATTTTGTTACCGGACACAAAACCGATGCGAAACAGGTTTGGATCCGGCAGCAAAGTCAATGATGCTGGATCCGTTTTCTTCTATATAGTGCCGGATCTTGTTTGTTCCGTTTCGATGTACCACCACCCCGTCCAAACGGAACGAACGGATGCATCTGGATGTGTTAACACCAAACAGAACCATTTTGGTCCGGTTTTGAGATCCTCCACCAGATCTTAAACCTGGAAACCAAAACGCAAGTGTGAAACAGGCCTTCGTTTGGAATCTGCATCTAAACCAATGTAAAATCCTGACCTTGGGAATGGATCCGGAAGGGATATTGGGCAGCAGGTTGGCTCCGTGGTTGTTGCCTTATAGTGTCGGTGTCCTGGGTTTGAATCTGATCATCTGCATATAGTTTGTATGTTGCAGTATGTATGGCGGCAGCTCAGGATGTCCGAGCTAGAGACTCTCTGCTCTGAATAGGTGGGGGTGGTCTTCTCTATGATTTTGTGACCACAACTGAGCTGCCTCTATAATGTGAGGCTCTAGTACAGGGATCAGCAACCTCCGGCACCCCAGCTGTGGTGGAACTACGACTCCCAGCGTGCTCCATTCACTTCGTTCTGCGAGCAGCTAAGCCAGTGTGCATGTTGGGAGTTGTAGTTTCAGCTGGAGTGCCGGAGGTTGCTGATCCCTGCTCTGGTAGTTTTGGTGTGAGAAGGTGCTGCTGTTCTCTCCTGTAAGTAATGGAGGTGGGCATTACATTCTCTCAGGGCAGGTCCAAGTGTTTTGTTCATGTCTTTCCACCTCCTGCCTGTAATACGGAGCGGGCCTGCCCTGTCCCCCTGGAGCCAGACACAGGGTCAAGATTATTTGCTAGATTCACAAAGCCAATTTTATTTTTATGCAGAATACATTGTAGCATTCAAGGGATACTTCACAGCCAATGCAAGAAGCAAGTTTATCACCAGTGCACTGAGGAGCCGAGGGATCGAGGACTGGAGGATTGTACCGAGGAATAACCCTGCCAGTGATTACCCTAGCGACTTTGAACTGATTGAGATCAAGAGTGATCAGCGTGATGGGGTGCTGACATTAGAAGACCACCCCAACATCAAGCGAGTCACCCCACAGAAACGCGTTTTCCGTACGCTTAAGTTTGCAGATGGTGAGTTTTTTGGTATTCTGAATATTGCTTTACGGTTGCACTGAATTAAATTCTATGGACACCTTTTTTATTATTACGTTCTATACATTTTTTTTTATTTTTTTTATTTTTTCCCATTTGGTCTTTTCTGCAGTTTTCTCTGTACAGCTTTCAGCTTCTATTTGCAGACTGCCACCTTCGGTTTTCTGTCTGGCCCCATGTGTAGCCCTGACCTCTGAACTCCTGACGCCTCAAACACCCATTATATCTAAATTCTTAGCAGTTTGGTATGAACATGGCTTAAGTATGTATGAGCTGCCAGGAGTTCAGAGACAAGGGCCACACATGGGGGCATCAGAGCAGAACTGTGTAAAGCCTCTTTCACACAAGCGATACGTATTGTGTCAGGATCTGTTCAGAAAAAAACAATGGATTTGCACACAAGTTCAATCCAGTGTTTTTTTTTTTTTTTTTTTTTTGTGATTGTGTTCAGTGTTTGCATTTTTTGTGTCCGGATTTTATCTGGGTGCATGCGTTTTCACACGTGTGAAGAAAAACTGAAGAATATAAATCGACATCTCCCAGCAACCATCAGTGAAAAACACATTACATCCGGATGCCTTCTGTTTCTCAATCACGCCCCATTCACTTCTTTGGAGCCAGAGCTGCGTGAAAAACGCACAATATAGAACATGCTGCAATTTTTTTTCTTTTCCTGAACACAGAGATGATGCGTAATAAAAAAACAACCCTGATGTACACAGACCCATTGAATTCAATGGGTCATGGTTCAGTCAGAATGCTCTGCGTTAGCTACATGCGTCGCGTCCGGGCGGAAAACTCACTTGTGTGAAGGAGCCCTAAACAGAAAGTGGCAGAAGCGGAAAGCTGTACAGAGAAAACTGTTGAATTTTAATAAAGACCAAGGCCAAATGCACACGGCCGTGGAACACAGATGTGAGCGGTCCGTGGTATCCCGGCCTGGCATTCTGCTGACAGCAGGAGCGCACGGCGTCATTGGTTGCTATGACGCCGTGCGCTTTATGCCGCCGCTGCACTACAGTAATACACTGGTATAGATCATACGAGTGAATTACTGTAGTGCAGCGGCGGCATGAAGTGCACGGCGTCATAGCAACCAATGACGCTGCGCGCTCCTGCTGTCAGCCGGATGCCAGGCCGGGATACCACGGACCGCTCACGGCCGTGTGCATTCGGCCCAACTGAAAGAACTATTTTTAGTCCAAAATGAGTAGAATACAATAAAAATTGCCCCCAAAGGTGTCCATAGCCTTTAAAGCCCAAATTCAGCGCCCCCTTCCGGTGCTAATATTACCAGTAACATTCTTTGTTCTGATGAAGATTTTGCTATTCCCTGCAGTTGCCCTTCTGGATGCAGCATTTCACTGACTGGGTTAATGCAATAAAGCCAGTTTTCTGGTAGAATTGTATTGAAATGGGTGGCGTTAGCAGCATAATAGTGAAGCGCTGTGTTAGCCAGAGGGGAACTTGGTTTGAATGTATGCTGTTGAGAATCTGTCCTGCCGCTCCATTCAGACTCTGTGGGACTGATGGGTATAGCAGAGTGCATTGCGCGCAATCTGTAAGTCCCATAGAATTGAATAGAGCAGTAATGCACATGTAACCACTGGTCCTTTTTTAAGGGGAGCAACACAGGGCCCCTGTTTTTGTGATTGGCGCTGTTCTGCTAAAGGACGGCTCCTTATAAAAACTAGATTCAAAACACTTTGGCCCAATTTACACCAGAATCGAGGCGTGCTCGCGTGTTTCGTGTAGGGCTTGACTCAAAAATATTCTCTTCGGTCAGGCTCCGCATTGGGTGTGACTCGGTTGGGCCCCGATTTCGCAGGTGTTTTTTTTTAGTTATGGACGTTGTGCAGAAATTACAGAGCAAGGAAGGGCGAGCGGATAGTGAAGGTCTTGTATTTTCTAATAGGAAAAGCGATCAGTTTCTTCTCCTCTCTGCACAGCAATTCCATATCGGATCCTTCTGCACACTGGTCGCGGTCCCTCCCTTGCTGGGAATCCATCCCCGGTGTTTTATTTTGGGCCTTTGGACCCATGTGCCCTTTGCTCTTTCTTGGAAAATGTAGTTTCATTGTTTAGCTGATATTTAAGGATCGATTCTTGCTATTTATTGCCCGTAGCACCCTATGACAGACCTGGTTTTATTGTCTTTAGGCGCCTGTGGTTTATATGCTTGGTTATGGTTTGACTTCAGGTATTTGGTGTTTGCATAGTGAGAGGTGTGATTATTTGTGAAAGAAATCTCCCGTTGTGTGTGGCTCTGTAGGGTCAGGTATACAACAGCCTGGCTTTATGTGTACCCTGCAAACAGGGCTTTAATACCGGACTGATTGTGGCCATTGTCTTCTAATGACAAACAGTGTAACAATCAGATGCCAATCAGTGTAATGGTGCCTATACAAATAAAGGCCCTTTTACATGGGTCCCAATGTGGAAATTTCAAGTTCTACAGAATCTTTTCCCATAAAACTCTAGATCAGTCTGCTCAGCTTCTGCTGCAGATTGCACTGCTCGCTGTGAGAGCAGCGTTGTCTGAAACCACCAGTTTTACTGGGACCCACTGGTATTTTATGTGCAGACCAGAAGTCAACTGGTAACTGGTTTTTAGCATAAATAAGCCTGTCGGATGTGTCAGCAGCTTATAGGCTCTGTATATGGACTGATGTACAGGGCAGTTAATGGGAACGAGCCATTATTCCCGATCGTTGCCAGTTTGTTAGACTACATTGACATGCAGCCATCATCCCCTCATTACTGCAGTCCTTTATCCCCATACAGATGTATTGTCGTAGCTTCTGCTTGCTTTCCCCAATATAGGTGCCCTCATCTGGGCACTTTATCACGTACACCACATTGGAGGATGCACCTGAGAAAGCAGTGATTCGGTACTTCCGTTATGTGTGTGGGGTGTGGATGGTGTCTGATGAGATGTGGACACAGGTTTTGTATTAGACGCCCCGATCATGCAGATGATTGTCGGGAGGGAAGTGCCTCCAGCGAGGAGAACGCTGCTATTACATGTCCTCTGTAGCATGGGGAGGAGAGATTGCCATTGCTTGTCCCCATGCTGTACAGTGGCTTGCTGGCGGCAGATCGATATTAGACAGCGCGATCTGCCGCGGGCAAATCCTGATCTTTCATTGTGCCTGATGAACGATGATCTGGATTGCCCGTTCATCATGCAATCGGTGGCAGTATTACACTGCAAAATGATTGCTAACGAGCCTCTCCCACTCCTGACATTGATGGCATATTCTAGCGAGATGTATGCATTTTTTGCAGATCACACGCTGACCCGTTCATTTCAATGGTGCTGCAAAATTTGTGGACAGCTCATTGTGTGCCATCTGCAAAATAGAACATGCCTGATTCTTTTGCGTAAAGAATAGGAATTTGTAACATAGTACGGGACATGCGGAAGGGGAAAATGCGAGACCCACATGGGCTGGTATCAGTGTTTTAGATATCTGCGATTTGTAGACTGCAGAAACGCAAATGGTCGTGTACAAGGGGGAGTAATGCCTGCTTAGTCGCACAACTCTTCTGTTTCCAATCCGTTTTCAGTATGCATAGGAGTACTTCAGTGCACTCAGGGGTGGGCCTGGCTCCTCTGCGAAGCCCCTTTAGCCCCCCAGGGCCAGGCATCCTCACTGACCTGGTGCAGTCAGGGGGCTTCTAGACCATATAAAGTCTTAATGAGGCACAGTATGCTAGGTAACAGCAGATTAAACCCGTGTATATTTTCTGCTCAATTTCTGCCTCCTTCCTAGATGAACCTTCAGCCTCCTGCAATGATACAAAGTGGAGTCAGAAATGGCAGTCATCTCGTCCGCTCAGAAGGGCCAGTCTGTCCCTCAGCTCTGGATTCTGGCACGCTACAGGGAGGCACTCTAGCAGGCGTCTCCTGAGAGCGATCCCACGGCAGGTTGCTCAGACTCTTCAAGCTGATGTATTGTGGCAACTAGGGTACACAGGTGAGTGATGATACATTATTCCTACCGAGCGCTGGAATAGAATAGTCCAAATTGTTAGAGTGGAATGGTAAGAATTACTTCACAGACCTTCCTTCATGCAGTCAGTGTCACATGATGGGAGTATAAAGGCCCCTTTACATAGCCCAATTTAGCAGGTAAAGCAAAGGATCACCTATGATCACCTGCTCCTCAGTGAAGGAGAAAGCTGCATTTACATGTGCCCATATAGTCATTGTGGGTAGCAGATGCTGTTAGACGGCACAATCTGCTGCCCACAAACCATGATTTAGGTGTCTGCATGAACGATCCTATTACCTGATGAATGAGGCTTTCACAAAGTGGCCATTGCTTAAAGAAAAACATAAGAGAGCACGTTTAGCAGAGTCTGTGAAGTGTGAACACATGGAAGAAGGTTCCCTGGACCGATGAGACTGATCTTTTTTTTGGCCATCAAGAGAAACACTATGCGTGGCACAATCCCAACACGAGCACCGTGACCACAGTAGTGCATGGTTGTGGCAGCATCACGCTGTGAAATGCCTTTCGTCGAGAGGGCCTGGAAAAAGCATCAGTATTGATGGCAGTAAACACAGGTTTTCCTCATGAATTGCTCTTTGTCAGCCACAGAGGTTCACCTTCCAGCAGGACAATGGCCATAAACATGCTGCTAAAGCCACACTGGAGTGGTTTGACACCAGCGGTGTGAATTCCGGCAGGCTGTTTAGTCAGAGAACAGGCTGCTGGAATGCAGACGGTATGTCCGCCAGTCTCATTAAGTATAGTGGGGTCCGGCAGACAAGCGGAGAATCTGCTGGACACCAACCACTGTGTTTTGTGTCTGGCCGATCCTCCAGTTGCCTGCCAGATTGTAGCTACCGCTGGTGCGAAGGTAGCCTAAATATCTTGGACTGGCCTCAATCCAGTGGAGAATCTGTGGTATGACTTAAGGTGGGTTTACACGTGCCGACCAGAAAGCTGATTATCGGAAAGGAGAGTCAACTGCTCATTCCATTGGGGAGAAAGCTGCATTCACATGCAGCGATCCCCTCCCCCACAGTATGAGAACAAGGGGTTGCTATTGAGATCGCTCATACAGAATCTGATTCGGCGGCACATTTAGATGGGCAAATTATCAGGAAAGGGTGATCACAGGAACGTTCGTTCCCGATAATCTGCCGGACAATCGGGCAATGTAAATCCACCTTTAGACTGCTATACACCAACGCAACCCATCCCAGCGTCTCGATGTGCCATCTTATCAAGTGTCGCAGAGGGTTAAATGGATAAATGACCTCTTTAGCTGAATCTGCTCAGCTCCTCCTGCAGACTGCCCTGCATTTCATATGACGGGTCGTGTTGTGCTCCCTCACGTTAGTACCCTGTTACAGGCTCCTACAACTCCTACTGCAGGGACTTGCTTGACCAGCAATATATAGATATATATGTAATAGAAATATAATTCATATGTAAATCCAGAGGGGATCAGTTTCATGAGCTCCAGTGCCGCTGATGATGGCGCTTATAATCCCCGTAGCCCTCCGGCTTCCACTCTTACTGGATCTTAATATAAGAAAGAGTGAGAGATTGTATGATGGATTTATCTCTGATTATTGCACACTTTCTTCTGTTATTGGGCATTTGTCTTTTACATAATTTGGTCACACCCCTATACCCCCTGGAGGAAGCCATATGTAAAAGCTGCGTTGCGGTGGGGCTGTGTGTCTCCTAAATGCTTGTATGATGCAGTGATCACGCTGATGTTTGATTATTAGGTATCTATACCTTAGGAGCATAAAATGTATTTTCCATTTTTGCCTAAATCATACCTATAAAATAAAAAAGGCATCAGCTCCAATCTTAAATGAAAAGCTTGCATATTCCAACATCGCTGTCGGCACAAAGGGACATGTGGTGGTATAGCGCATACATGATATGATTGCACCGCTCCATGCGGATATGTGAAAATGTTACTGTGAGGTTTGGATCATTTCTAAGGTGCTCCATTTTCTTGGAATCCCCCTGAACAGGCAGCAATGTAAAGGTTGCTGTGTTTGACACTGGACTGAGCGAGAAGCACCCACACTTTAAGAACGTGAAGGAACGAACCAACTGGACCAATGAGAAAACCTTGGATGATGGTGAGTAGAAGCCTGGTTACTATTCCCTGGAATCTTAAGTCCCCCGTACTCATTAGATTAACATCAGCCGAACTTGCCAATTTTGGGAAGGCTGTCAGACCAATGTGTTTTGGGGTCTCCCAACTCAGGCAAGTTGAATTTCAACACCCAATTATTTTTCTTCTGATGAAAGATAAGCCTCCACCTGAAGTGTCCTTCAGCAGCTTTCTCCTTTCTTGCCAAGTTTTTTTTCCTTGAAAGCACATGCATGCTCGGCTGAACCCATATGAGAGGAACAGCTGATGGTGTAATGAGCACTCAGCCCAGTTATCAAAGGTGCATCGGTCCAGCAGACTATCTCTCCTGGCTCTCCCATACATGTACATGTTTGGTTCGGTCGAGTGAAAATGTGTTTTCAATGGGAAGAGAAAGCAGCTCACGGCCTCCTCAGACAGCGACTTCTCTCCCGGAAGAACAAAATAATCCGATGTTAAGCTTCATGCAGTGGTATTGCAGCTTTCACAGCCTGGTATGATGCAACTTTCTGCTGCTGATGGAACCATGTATTCCCGACCAGACTCCCAAGCTGGGCCTTAAAGCCTCCCCCCCCCCCCCCCACCCCCCCCCAATGACCGGGCACCTCAGATAGGTTATACTTAACCCGCTCCCCGACACCTGCGTTGCTCCTGCTTTCCGCACGCCTGCTGCACAGATCAAAACATATGACATCATTGTAATATGGGCAGTTGATCAGATTAAGACATCAAAGTAATAGATTTGATATAAGAGGGGATCAGCCCTATTTCAACAGGTCCAAAAGACCACAATCAAACTAAAGAAGTACAAAAGAATGAGCACATACCGATTGCACACATGCCAGTTCAGAGCTGGAGGGGGCTTGAGAAACCCCAACGTGAGTTTCGCCTCGCTTCTTCTGGGGGCGTGATCCCCTCCTATATCAAATCTGTTACTTTGATGTCTTAATCTGATCAACTGCCCATATTACGTTGATGTCCTTGCCGTATTATTTATGTTGCAGGATGGCTGGCCTCTGACATCAAACATTTGGGGTATATATTTCAAAGGACACATATAGGGATTCAGCTCGCCTTACTTACCATAAACGCACAAGTGTTATGCAATGTTAAAACAGGAATGTCAGGAGGGGTGACAAGTAGAGATGAGCGAACTTCTGTTTTAAGTTCGGCGTCTAAAGTTCGGCTTCCGGTTAGCGGAGGATCCCGATATGGATTCCGAATTCCGTTGTGGTCCGTGGTAGCGGAATCAATAATGGTCATTATTGATTCCGCTACCACGGACCACAACGGAATTCGGAATCCATATCTGGATCCTCCGCTAACCGGAAGCCGAACTTTAGACGCCGAACTTAAAACAGAAGTTCGCTCATCTCTAGTGACAAGTCCTCTTTAACTCTGAATTCCTAATAGAGTACATGAAAATGGGTTTTCTAAACTTGACAATCCCTTTAATAATCAGTGTGTCATTTTCCTAATCATTGTGTCATTCCTAGCATCTGGTGCTCATACGTCTTTTTGCTTTTTAAGGACTTGGACATGGGACTTTTGTGGCAGGTGTCATTGCCAGCATGCGAGAATGCCAGGGACTGGCTCCAGACTCTGAGTTACACATTTACCGGGTCTTCACCAATAATCAGGTACTTTTTATTTTTGTGTCTCTCCTTTTCTTGGACTCATTTGCAGTATAGAGCTGTTCCTACCCCGCTGGGATCACTCTGTTTTCGGGACAGTAGAACCCATGCCAATTGATGGAGGTCTTAGGTTAGGCCACTTTTCCACCAATGTTTTTGCTGGATCCATCATGGAACGCTTTAATCATGATAATACAACCATCTGCATTCGTTATGAACGGATCCGGTTGTATTATCTGTAAAATATCCAAGACGTTTTCTTTTGTGTCTGAGAAAACAGATCCATCCCCATTGACTTTCATGGTGAGTCAGGACGGATCTGTCTTGCTCCTCATCCCATAGCGGACAGAAAAACGCTTCTTGCAGCCTTATTATCTCCGCGACGGGGACGCAAGCAAACGTAACGCAATGCATTCTGGTGCACTCTGTTTCGTTCAGTTTTGTCTCCGTTGACAATGAATGATCCGCTCCCATTCCAAGTCTGCCTGCGTCCAGCTGTGTTCCACTTCCTGCTCCTCTGCCGATATGACAGGAAGTGGATGTGCATACTAGCCAATCAGTGGCTTAGATGCGTCAGTGCTGCCATTCACAGCTATTGCCTGCCTTAGGAGATCTGGTTACTTTGTTTGAAAGAAATCATTTTTATGGATTTTCTTGGTTTTGTACATAAACAAGAAATAAAAGACAATGACAGAACTTCTACAATAAGCTAACCCAATCCCCCCTGAACCGACACCGCATCTCTCTTTTCCGATCTGCAATAATATGCTGCCTACCACGGTTTGGTCCCACAGTCCAACAAAGCTAAAATGTCACCATCTTATCTTTACCTAATAGTACTCCCCCCTAATTGATAGGAAAGAAGGCATCTGGATGGCAGTCCCGGTACCATCAACCACGGTCCCCATATAGAGTCAGACTTTTTAATAGTGCCTCTTTTATATTATACTCCTCTCTCTAACCCTATTATCACATTCATACATTCTATGAACTCCTCTTTGGTTGGTACCGTGTTACTAATCCAATATTTGGCTATTAATTTCTTAGTCTGATATAGTAATCTACTCATGCCAATGCTAGGTCCCTCTGAGGAATCCTCTTGTAGTAGGCCCAGTATACATCTTAACGGTTCAGCCGCGAGTCTTATTTTATATACCTCAAACATAACATCCAGTACGGCACTCCAGAAAGTGCCCAGGGCAGTACATTACATTATATGTGCCTCAGGATTCAACATTTAGGGCAGTTAGATGGGTCACGTATACCCAGCTTATGAAGGAACATGGGTGTCCTATAGACTCTGTGGCATCAAATATAGTTGTGAGATTCAGTGCGTCTCACATAATGATAACCAGAGTCTCATAGATGGCACCTCTGACCACTGTGAGTCCGTTAAGGGACCCAGATCCCGAGACCACTTCTCGGTACGGTACGTTCCTGGTGAAATGACCGCAGTAGTTTTCTCCGCCTCTTCTAATCTGTTTTGCCCCTATAGAAGCATGTATGGTAAGGTCAGTAACCTCACTCGGTGTTGTTAAGACATGTCGAAGTTGTAGATACTGGTAGAAAAAGCAGTTTTGGAGATCAAACTCAACCTTTATTTGTTCAAAGCTTTTAATTGTCCCTTTAATGTACAATTGTGACATCCAATGTATTCCCTTTTTTCTCCCATGTACCAAAACCGGTTAAACCCTTTAATTCTGAGGGCATGGCATCCCGAAAGTTTCATGGTGTCTTTCAGTTTCTGCCAAACTTTACAGAATAGATGTACACCGGGGAGGGAGACCTGTAGTAGTGGGGGATCACTGAGGTATCGGCTTCTTTTCTTTGGTTAAGGCATCACAAGCCTTTTTCTTTTCCAGCTCAGATACACCTTCAAAATAGCGAATCAAATCATTGAAAACTACGTATCTGAGTTCAGCGTCTTTCATATATTGATAGGGCAGCATGAGGTGACAGATCCGCTTTAAGGGTGTTTTTAAAAATGCCCACAAAGGGTTTAAAGAGGACAAGATGGGCATTACTTACCTCACCAACCAGTGCTGCTCTGATACCCGCTGTACTCCCCTTCCAGGTCCTGGCCCGACACACAGGAAATGGCTCAGCCGTGACCTCCCTCAGCTAGTAACTGGCTAAGTGGGCGCTGTGCAGCTATTACCTGTGTGCCGACCAGAGTGGCAACAGCAAGGGATCAGTCAAGTGAGTAATAGTGTGTATGTGTGTTTTTTTTTTTTTTTGTTTTGTTTTGTTTTTTAACCCATTTTAGTCCTTTTAAAAAAAAAAAACAACAACCAGAAAATGAAATTTCCATCTCTTCAAATGCTTCCTGTGGACAGGGTTTCTTGGCCAGCTGAATGAGATCTGCAGTGTGAGTGATCTGTAAGGCAGGCGTGGATCATTTCTAGTTTTGCTTTCGGCTGTAACGGGGATAAAGGTGAAGCTTTGCCGGAACCAGCAGAATAAACATCCTCACTCTTAATTTGTCCCTATTCTTGTTATCTTGTGTACTTAGGGTTTACAGAGCTTTTCATGGCCGGCCAGGTATTTGTTAAGAAACTAAAGTAAAAGATCCAAGAAGAAAGAAAAGCGCGTGATTCGGGGTGTTCACATTGTGTCGGGCATCGAAATCAAACACGCCTGATCCTTCTTTCCCTGAACATCTGCTGTTTACACATAAGTTATCCGAAATCCGCAGACTCGACCAATATTCCTCTCTATGTAGGCACCAGAGGACTACTTTTGATTAGTATGCAAAGCTCTATCTCTGCAGCACCTTTTTGTAGACTGCCCTTGCTCTGATTGTACCACATACAGAAGACAACTTTTGTCTGTCATAAAAACTTTAATTGCGTAGATTATAAAGTCCATATTGTCTCTTTTCAGGTCTCCTATACGTCATGGTTCCTTGATGCTTTTAATTACGCCATCCTTAAGAAAATAGACGTACTGAACCTGAGCATTGGGGGGCCGGACTTCATGGATCATCCTTTTGTTGATAAGGTTGGTTACGAATCTTGTCCATGTAATATATCTCTTTTTAAAAGGGTTCTCCGGGAATTAAGAAAATGAAAATACTTAAATATTACTTTATAATAAATATATTCCGAAATACCTTTCATTAGTTAGAATGGCTAGTTTTAACTACGGAGCAATTGCTAGGAGAAATAAAATGTCCGCCGTCCTACCAGTACACACAGAACCTGTCCTAATCACACACGAGGGCAAGTTACTTCACAACACGGAGCTGAAGAGCTGCCTCATCCTCCTCTCTGCTCTGTGGGAAAGGAAATGATGAGGAGACATGAAGTACAGAGAGGAGGTGGGGGTAATGAGTAGCAGCACTTGTATGCAGTCTCCATTACCACAGCCCCATATCACCACCGTCTGTCCTGTCCATCCTCTCTGTACTTCATGTCTCCTCTGAACTAAATTCCCCAGAGATTCAGCTAAAGTTCTTATCAGCTGTATCCAGGAAATAATCACTGACCAGTAGTGCAGAGAGGAGGACGAGCTGTTTACCTTCAGCGTTGTGAAGTAACTTGTCCTCCTGTGTGGTTAGGACAGGTTCTGTGTGTACTGGTAGGACAGCGGCCATTTAGTTTCCCCTGAAGGTTGCTCCCCCGACAAAGCGAGCCATAATAAGTTATTTGGAAATATATTTATTATAAAGTAATATTTTTAAGTATTTTCATTTTCTTTATGTCCCCTTTAACCTATGATAATTAGAAGCTCATATCTGTCTTCACTTTTCCTACCTTGCAGGTTTGGGAGTTAACAGCCAATAATGTGATCATGGTTTCTGCAATCGGAAATGATGGACCACTCTACGGGTATGAACAATGGTTGTAACACTTTCCATCAGGTCACACTTTGTTGCACTGCCTCAGTGAAGAGAAGCGATGGTCACTGCTTACACTGTCCTATTCCACAGTTTATAGGCTAGAAGTCCTGCTTTTCTCATATTTCTTTTGGAAGATTGTTCCCATTTTTTTTATGTTGGTTGAATTTTACACCAGATTCTGATATTCCACCACTTTTCTATTTTTCCCATAGTGCAATAATCAGTCCATAGACATAATTTGAAGCACTTGTTAAAGAGGTCCTCCGGGCTTTTAATATTGATGACCTATTTTCAGGATAGGTCATCAATATCAGATTGGCGGGTTCTGACATACGGCACCACCACCGATCAGCTGTATGAAGGGAAGCGAGAAGGGAGACAGCACGCACTGCGTGCCCCTTCCCTTCATACAGCTGATCGCTGGGGGGGTTTGATCCCCGCCAATTTGATATTGATGACCTATACAGAGGACAGATCATCAATATTAAAAGCCCGAAGAACCCCTTTAATCATGTAACTTGCAACCAATCACTAAGACCTCATGCACATGGCTGTAGCCATTTTTGTGGTCTGCAAATTGTGGATGCACAAAACATGGGTACTGGCCATGTGTGTTCCGCTTTTTGCGGAATGTACGTCCTGCCCTCTATTAGAACTTTCTATTCTTGTCCACAAAACAAACAAGAATATACCCATATTTTTCGCTTTATAAGATGCACCTGATGATGAGACGCACCCCAGGTTTAAGAGGAGGTAAATAAGAGAAAAATATTTTTCATCAGGCCCCCATAAATATCAGGACATCAGATCAGGCCCCCATAAATATCAGGACATCAGATCAGGCCTCTATGTCAGACCCCCATCAGACCTCAGATTAGATTAAAACCTCCTCTTACCTATCCTGCTCCGTGGCTCCTCTTCACCTCCGGCAGAAGTTGGGCTCCACTGTCCTCCCGGCCTGCGCTGCTGTGTCACCTGACTGCGTGCAGCGTCAGGTCATAGTGCGCGCACTACATCCTGACTCTGTACGGGGTCAGGACAGTGAAGCGCCTGCCTCAGCGAGGAAGACCGGGGAGGGTGAGTACTACAAGCGCTTTCAGCGCTTCGCTCCCAACTCCCGGCACCTAATTCATACTAGTATTCGCTTTATAAGACACACAGCCATTTTCACATTAGTATTCGCTTTAGAAGACGCACGGCCATTTCCCCCCACTTTTTTGGAGGAAAAAGTGCGTCTTATAAAGCGAAAAATACGCTGTGTGTGTATATAATATTATCCGCAAATGCAGATCAGACCACAACCACAGTTGAGTGCATGAGCTCCTAACCAGATGTTGTTGTGTGACAGACCAAATCCAACTTAATTTTTTGTTGTCGTCTTGCTTAGGACTCTGAACAACCCAGCAGACCAGATGGACGTCATAGGAGTTGGTGGCATTGATTTTGAGGACAATATAGCTAGATTTTCTTCAAGAGGGATGACCACATGGGTAATTCAATTTACTAATCTTCATAATTTCTTTTTGAATAGAACATATTGAAAGTTTGCATTGTAACATTATCTGTTTAGTGAGAGTTGCTTTAACCCCTTAGGGACACAGCAAATTTTTATTAATTAATTTTTGTTTCTACTCCCTGCATTCAAAAAGCAGTAACCTTTTTACTTTTCCTTTCCCTTAGGTCTCATGCACATGAACGTATTTTCGTTCCGTGTCTGTTCCGTTTTTTTGCGGACCATATACGGAACCACTCATTTCAATGGGTCCGCAAAAAAAATGGAAGTTACTCCGTGTGCATTCCATTTCCGTATGTCCATATTTCCGTTCCTCAAAAAATAGAACATGTCCTATTATTGTCCGCATTACGGACAAGGATAGTACTGTTCTATTATGCGCTGTTCCGTTCCATTTTTTTACGGATCTGTTTTTTGCAGGCCTTAGCTGTATGTTTTTTGCAGGGCAAGTTGTACTTCCTAATGGCACCATTTATTATTACATACGATATACTGAGAAGCTGGAAACAAATTATTAAAAGGTTTGTCTCACCTCAGAAATGTAGGGGTTCATTTATCAAACTGGTGTAAAGTAGAACTTGCTTAATTGCCCATAGCAACCAATCAGACTCCACCTTTCATTTTTGACAACTCCTTTGGATAATGAAAGGTAGAATCTGGTTACTATGGGCAACTAAGCCAGTTCTACTTTACCCCAGTTTGATAAATGACCCCCCAAATCACTGATGGGTGCGGGTCCCATAGGTGAGACCTGCACCTATCTTTAGAACGTAGCCCGCAAAGTGAAGGAGAGCGGACTGTACATGTGCAGCCGCCCTCTATTCATTCCTATGGGTGCGCATTCACTTCTATGAGGCTGACTGAAATAACCAAGCCAGCACTTGGCTATTTTTGGTGCCTCCATAGGAATGAATGAAGAGCAGCTGTGCATGCGCAGTGCACCCTCCTTCACTTTTCAGGCTCCATTCTAACTGGGACCCACACCTATCAGACATTGGGGGCATAAGGTGAGACAATGGGGGGAATCAGAATTTTAAAAATACAATTCCAACATTGTTTTATAGGTTTTGTATTTATGGCATTAACAGTACAATTACAGTGGGGCCAATTTTATATGGCTTTTATTCTTAATACTTAAAAAAAAAAAAAAAAAAAGTTTTTGCGTTGGTATATTCTGACACCCATAACTGTTTTGTAATTCCATCTACTTAGCTGCGTGGGGCCTCTTTGTTTTGCGGGTAAGCTGTAGTTTTTATTGGTACCATTTTGGGGTATATAAGACTTTTTATTCCATTTTTTTTGGGTGCAAAAGCAACCAAAAAACAGCAATTTGTCCATTTTAGATTTTTTTTTCGTTACACCATGCACGATACAGAATAAACACTTATACTTTGATAATTTGCACATTTTTGGATGCGGTGATACCAATGGTCTTTTGGTTGTTTATTTTTATTAGTAAAATTGGGAAAGGGGTGTGATTAAAATTTCCTTTTTTTTTTTTTTTTTTTTTGGGAAGGTCTTTTTACTTGTAATTTTTTTTAATTATTATTATTTTTTTGTTCCCCCAGGAATTGTTATGGCATTTATACCAGGCATGCCCAACCTGCGGTCCTCCAGCTGTTGCAAAATGACAACTCAGCTGTAGGCTGTTCAGGCATGCTGGAAGTTGTAGCTTTGCAACAGCTGGAGGGCCACAGGTTGAGCATCCCTGATTTATACCATAGTCTGCAAAGGCAGGGCTCAAT
Source organism: Bufo bufo (assembly GCF_905171765.1). Lineage (NCBI taxonomy): Eukaryota > Metazoa > Chordata > Amphibia > Anura > Bufonidae > Bufo > Bufo bufo. Next base: position 100,148,927 of record NC_053398.1, read on the forward strand.
AGGAACTTTGCTATGGCAGTCCTAGGAGTCTATACAAGGCTGACGGCTCCCATGAACATGTGTTTGAGGGGGCATTCGGTCAGTGTGCAGCTGCTGGCACTTGTCTGGTGTAGGCGACACATTTAAAACAAAAAAGGAAAACAAAAAGAAAATATCTACCTTGACCTTGTACATTGCAGGAACTTCCAGGAGGGTATGGCAGGATGAAGCCTGACATTGTAACCTATGGTTCTGGGGTGAGAGGATCTGGAATGAAAGGTGGTTGTCGCTCCCTATCTGGCACAAGCGTTGCTTCTCCTGTCGTGGCTGGAGCAGTGACTCTGCTTGTTAGGTAACTAAATTCTTTACGTTAATTTACCGTAAATGTACTTTTAGTTTTATAAACTTCACTTCAATGAGCTAGAATCATTGCCAGTCTTCTTGTGGCCGTATATTCTGGGTCCATACAGCAGCAGCACATTGCACAGTTCAGTGCTGAAAAATGGACCACGTCATGGCTTATGGCCTCCTGCAGTGTGATTCACAGAAGACCTTCTACTTTGTGTGTGCAAAATAACAATTTTTTTTATTTTGCTGCGTATCACATTTCCAATGATAAGCTGTTTCTGCTTATTACAAGTAATCAGACTCCTGATGATCAGTTAGTGGTGGGCTTTAACCAAACCTGTCACGTTGGCACAGTATCTCTTATAGAACAGAATGAGCAGATCAGATTAATAATGGGGTTTCATGAAAAGCTTACATTTCTGACTCTTAATGGGCAGTCTATAGCGTGAGATACCTCTGCAAGGGCAAGTCCACACCCGTGGCAGGCATTCCGGCAAAGGAGCAGAATAACGGAATTGCTGGGACCCACCGGATGCCATTCACTATAATGGAGTCAGTCCGGTTTCCGGCATCCTATTACAGGACCACACTGGAATTCAGTGAGCTCTTTAGAAAAAGCCAGTCTTTTTACAAGTGTTTGTAAAGGCAGACTGCGTGGACAGGGCCTTGATCTTATAGACCAGGGATGTCCAACCTGAGGCTCTCCAGCTGTTGCAAAACTACAACTCCCAGCATGCCCAGCCTGCCTACAGCTATTGGCCTATAGCAGGGCATGGTGGGAGTGGTAGTTTTGCAACAGCTGGAGAGCTGTCGGTTGGCCATGCCTGTTATAGACCTGTGGCGATAGGACTGAATGAAACACGTGAATTCAGTGAATAAGAGCCGTGTCCTGTACACTTCTCCATACCGTGTAGTCAGACTCCTGGTACATGGCACAGAAATTGTCTGCTGCATCCTAAGAAATGTGACCGCTCTTATTCAAGGTGACGAGGAGATGGATGGCTGTTACCAATAATGATGTATTCCCTCTAGTACTGTTCAAAAGAAGGAGATGGTCAATCCAGCCAGCATGAAACAGGCTCTCATTGCTTCAGCGCGCAGACTTCCAGGGGTCAATATGTTTGAACAAGGACATGGCAAATTAGATCTTCTTCGAGCCTACCAGATCCTTAACAGTTACAAGCCACAAGCCAGGTATCTTTAGCTCTGAGATATGTCGACTAATCTAAATCTGAGTAACCCAGTATTTCTGTGCTTAAGCGTTTGTGCATATTATATATGCGTTTCTTCTTTTTCTGTAGTTTAAGTCCCGGGTATGTTGACCTAACGGAATGTCCCTACATGTGGCCATACTGTTCCCAGCCTATTTACTACGGAGGGATGCCAACCATTGTAAACATCACTATTCTCAATGGCATGGGAGTCACTGGAAGGATAGTGGACAAGGTGAGTTAGTCCAGTTTTACACTAGCACGTACAGGTCCGGCAGGCTGTTCTGACCGGGAATAGCCTGCAGGATCTGGCACTGCCAGAATGCCATCCAGCCCCCTTAAAGGGAACCTGTCAACTTTATGCTGACCTCACTGCGGGCAGCATGAAATGCTGATGTCAGCGGTGTGTCACTCATGAGCTAAAAGTAAGTGGTTGCTGAGAACCAGCATCATAATCGTTGCAGCCTGGGCCTCGAAAAGAGTCAAATCTACCTGAGAAGAGTCCTGGTTATTCCTAATCTCCTGCTCTCTCACCCGTCTGCTGATGATTGGCAGTTCTCTCCTAGAGAGAAAGGGAGAAAACTAGGTAGAAGACGGTCAGTCATCAGCAGGTGGGCAGGAAGTCATGAATAACCAGGACTCTTCTCAGGTGGCCGGGACTCTTTTCCAGGCCCAGTCTGCAAAGATTGTGATGTCGGTTCTCGGCAACCACTTACTTTTACCTTATAAATGACAGACCGCTGAAATCATCTCACCTGTCTGTACTTTATACTGCCTTTTAGTATGGGCAGCACAAAGTTGATGACAGGTTCCCTTTAACTATCATGGGATCCGATTGAGATCCAGCTGCAGCCTGCTGTGAGACATTGGCATCTGTTTCTAATTTATGTTGACAGCATAAACATGGTGACAGATTCCCTTTAAATGAGATTGGAATGAGTTTTTTTTTTTAGATTGGAATAGAAATTTGCTGCACTTTTCAGACTTTGACTTTGAACTTTTGCAGCCTGACTGGCAGCCATATCTCCCACACAATGGTGATAACATTGAAGTTGCCTTCTCATACTCGTCTGTGCTGTGGCCGTGGTCTGGCTATCTAGCAATCTCCATCTCTGTAGCAAAGAAAGCGGCTTCATGGGAAGGCATTGCCCAGGGTCATGTAATGATTACCGTGGCATCTCCAGAAGAAAACGAGGTGTGTACATCTTAAACTTTCTACGATACTGTAATATTTCAGTCGAAGTCTCTTGTATGCCTTTTTTTTGGTTCCCTTATTATAGGGACCAATGTACTAGACAGCTAGTGGGCTTCTCCAGTGTTTGTCCCTACTGTGTGTGTTTTTGCTTGGGGTAGAGGGAGAGAGAGGGGCTCTTAGTAAATTCTGTGCACAGCATTGCTGGGTATGGTAAAGTCTACTAATCTTGCACCCATTAAAGTACCCGCAGTGCCCTGTAGGTGACACACATTGCATTTGGAATATACCTTTTTGCTCCCTTGACCGAGGCCTCAAAAAGTTTTGTTTTATATGTAAACTAATTGAAAGTGGCTCCTGGGCTGTCCCATCTTTTAAAAGGAGTCTGTCACCAGATTGTGACCTTATAGACCGCTTACATAGCGCTCTAGCATAGCAGTCTATGATTCTAATGGTACCTTTGGTGTTTGCTTGTGAAGTTCCCCCAAGGCAAAAACTGACTTTTATTCATATGTAAATTAGGGCTCACAAGTGCCCAGGGCAGCGTTCACCTCGTTGGTGTCCAGACTGTTCTGCCTCTTTTCGTCATATCCCCACCCCAGCCTCTTCCTCTGCCCGCCCTGCTCTTCCTTTGCGTCCTCCTTCTCTGCAGCGAGATCCCACGCCTGTGCTATCCATTGCTTGGCCGGGGCATGCGCACTGCGATGCCCATTGTGGGTGTCTCTGGTCCGCCTCCTCGCCGCTCTTTCTCGCCGTTGGCCAGTGCATGCGCAGTAGCTACTGCGATGCCGTGCCCACAATGGGCATCGCAGTGCGCATGCCCCGGCCAAGCAATGGATAGTGCAGGCGCGGGATCTCGCTGCAGAGAAGGACGCAAAGGAGGGGCGGGCAGAGGAAGAGGCTGGGGCGGGGATATGACGAAAAGAGGCAGGACAGTCTGGGCACCAACGAGGTGAGCGCCGCCCTGGGCACTTGCGAGCCCTAATTTACATATGAATAAAAGTCTGTTTTTTCCTTGGGGGAACTTCACAAGCAAACACCAAAGGTACCATTAGAATCAGACTGCTATGCTAGAGCGCTATGTAAGCGGTCTATAAGGTCACAATCTGGTGACAGACTCCCTTTAACTCATCACCATCATCATCACCATCATACACGTGCTGTGCACTTTCCAGCCTACACATGCATCCTCTCCAACCTTTTGTGGGCATTGCTTTCAGCAATTATCTTATCAGTTCACCTCCAGGAGGGCAAAAACTCATCCAACCAAAATCACTTGGGCACCTAAGTCAAAAGATTATATACATATATAAAAAATATTTTTTTCCGTTTTCAAGTCAGAAATCAATATTATTACCTTTTAAAGAGAGCCACTGAGGGAGCGTGACAGCTGACTGCATACTGTTGTACATTGAATTCCGTAATACAGTGAAACCTCTTTGAGCTGAATACCCAAGTTTTCACACAAAATGTTTTCATATATGGGGGTGGCTAAAGTGTCTAATGGAGTCGACAATGTGCAGAATGCCCACCCCCCCCTCCTTCTCCCCCCAATAAAAACAAATGATAAGAGCCCAAAATCATGCTTGGCATTGCATCAGTATATCGCACACAACCAGCCGCTTACTAGGACTAATAAAACAGCCTTGGTACTGTCCCATCCTACACACATAACCTTACATGGCTCCCCCCTCATTCTCGGGGCTCATCATGACCCCTACTTTTCCCAGTTCAAGATGGGCCCCATCATTCTAGTCCACAGCATGGCACCTCTTTAATTATTGATCCCCAGCATGGTACCTCTATAAATCTTGGTCCCATGGCTTCCCTTTTATTCCTTGTCCCCAAAGTGGCAAACCTGTAATTTTTATCCTTACTCAATAGGATATAGCTCCCCTCTCATTCCTTGTCCTCATCATGGCTCATACTCTCATCCCTGGTCCCCCGGTCATAGTAATAGTGACCTACAGAGCGCTGATTGTCATGGCTAAGTCTAGCGCTTCTCCTTGTATACTGATCATACACCATCTCATTATGTCTTGAGAGCTGAGCATAACATTCTTCCCATCCCCACACTTGGCCTCTTTCCTGCGTCACCCACATTTAGGCAATTGCCTTTTACAGAACCTCTTGGCAACTCCTCATTCATCCATTAGAGAGATCCTGCTCGTGTAGCGAGTGAGGCTGCTTTCACATGGCCATATGCGGCCTGTGTGAAGGCCACATTTCCTGGACCACCCATGGTCCTTTTGAGCCATACATTATAGTGATGCTGTGACTTCCAGTGGAACTGTGGGTCTACTGTCCTGTAGTCACAGCATTATTTGAGTACGGGACTGTAGACGAGCGGTTGGGCTGGAACTCGCAGCATTGTAGATCAGACATTAGCTATGTTATGTTTTCTGACCGTATCTTATTTCACAAGTACTAGGTGATCAGACATCGGCGTATACGTAGTTGACTTGTTTTTGTCCTGGCAGAGAGTCTAGGCTCTACTGTGCATGCTCCAATGTCTAATCGGGGGTAGGGTGAAGCAAGAGGGCATCTCTAATGCTTGACCCCGTCAATCAGCCTTCAAGAAGAGTGTCTGGGAGGCTGAAGCAGGAGATATTCCTTGCACTAAGGGCAGAGGAAGTATGGAATATTTAAACCATATACATGGTTGGCTTTAGATGAGCAAAGCCTATTTGACCATGGCCTTGCTTTATTAAAACTGATGATGGCAGACCCCCTTTAATGTTGGGGTCAGTAATGGAGCGGACATGGATTTTGAAAGGGCTGGAGACACAAGATCTGGCCATATTGGTTAGTTACAAGCTTAGAGAGGGTGGGAGAAACAAAAGCTGAACTCTTTTGTACTTAATCAGGTAGTGGTGTGTAAGGGCTGTATTACACCAACAGATTCTGTCCAATCAGACCAATAGTTGGGGTGTATAACAAAAGATCTGTGTGTGTAACCTGCCATCTGACCAATGATTGGTCAGAAAACCTGTCAGATAATCTATTGCTGTAATACAGGCCTGAGTTGGGGTCCGCAGAGGCTATAAGAGTAGAAATCTGACGGCTGACAGCCTTCTTACCACTGCCTGTAATTACAGTTTTTTTCCCCTTCGTTAACTTTAGAAGAATGGAGCTGAACAGTTCTCTACGGTTAAACTGCCAATCAAGGTCAAGATCATTCCCACTCCGCCCCGTAGTAAGAGGGTTCTTTGGGATCAGTATCATAACCTCCGTTACCCACCAGGCTACTTCCCAAGAGATAACCTAAGGATGAAGAATGACCCCTTAGACTGGTGAGTTCACACTGCTTCCTTTTGTATGTTTATTATAAATTCTGCGACCCACACCAAATAAAAAGACATAAAAAGGTTTTTTTCTATGTTTCATAATGGCTAAATATCAAAGCCATTAAGCAATAAATTACACTGCCCCCACTTACAGAATGGTATGCGTTGTACAGTAGTTCAGTTCTCAAATCTGCAGTCTGGACAGCAGCTAACGGTATAAAATAAAAAAACGTACTCGCCCTTTAAATTGTAATCTTTTGGAGCGCTGGATTTAAAAAAAAATTAGTTTTTATGGCTTTATCACAAGCACCATGTGCTAGTCTACCTCCAAATTATTTTTTTTCGCTTTTTGCGGTACACAAGGATTTCTTATTGGAAACTGCTATTGTTAGCAATTAATTCAGCAGACTTGTAACTGATCAAACGATAAGAATATATAGGTGGCACCAGGGTGGATTTGATTTAAATCAAACCGATTTAAATTACTAGTCAGTAAGGCTTGATTTAAATCATAGTTTTTTACATAAAGATTCATATTTGGACAATTTTTCTGTTGTACTTAGGAAGGAGAAAAATAATCATTACCTTAATAATAACAATTTAAATAGGATTTATTCAACTAAAACAATAATATTACAGCATGTTATTTGCTTAAACATCCATGTTTGTTAACTAATTTGGCTAAAGAAAATATATATATTTTAAGAAACTTAGACTGTCAGCCCAGCCTACACAAGAAAAACTTAGGCTACTTTCACACTAGCGTTCGGGGCTCCGCTTGTGAGCTCCGTTTGAAGGGTCTCACAAGCGGCCCCGAACGCATCCGTCCAGCTACCAATGCATTCTGAGTGGACGCGGATCCGCTCAGAATGCATCAGTCTGGCAGCGTTCAGCCTCTGCTCCGCTCAGCAGGCGGACACCTGAACGCAGCTTGCAGCATTCGGGTGTCCGCCTGCCCGTGCGGAGGCAAACGGATCCATCCAGACTTACAATGTAAGTCAATGGGGACGGATCTGTTTGAAGTTGACACAGTATGGCTCAATTTTCAAACGGATCAGTCCCCCATTGACTTTCAATGTAAAGTCTGGACGGATCCATCTGAACAACTTTCAGACTTAGAATTTTTTCTAAACTATAATGCAGACGGATCCGTTCTGAACGGATCCAAACGTCTGCATTATAGGAGTGGATCCGTCTGTGCAGACACCAGACGGATCCTCTCTGAACGCTAGTGTGAAAGTAGCCTTAATAATGTCCTCTGTAGCTCACTCGTCATCGTCATCTTCATCTTCATCTTTGTTCATAAGCTGGAAAATGAAAAACAAGCTTTCCTGCTTTATCGGGACCCAAACGATTTCTCAATTTAGAATGAACAAGTCCAAAGGAAGAGAATATTCTTTCAACGCCCGCAGAAGAAGCTACTGCTGTTAAAAGTGAAATCATTACTTGAACAGTCTCTAAATCCAAGTGCTTAAGTGACTTCCACCAGTTCACTGGTGTGACTTTCTTTAAAATATCTTCAGCAAACATATATTTCTTGAATGGTTCCCCCTTGGCTTTGAAGTTCATTATAGTTGGCATTACAGATGGATGATTGCTGGATACCCATGTCATAGCGAACTCCTCTTCCTCAGCACTTAAGTTTTGACCCTGATACTGGATATTGACAATATATTATATATATATATATATATATATATAATATTCTCAACTCTTTTCATGTTATAAATTCAGTTTTGAGAACTGCAAAATTAAACCAAGCATCTGTGATAATATCTTGTAGGCAGAGAAACTACCCAGTAATCTTACAAAAACCTCTGGAAGAGCATGACATTGTGAATGGATTAATGGAATTTAACAAAAAATTTAACATATACAGCCTTATTCTACATAATTAAAAAAGTAATCTTTATTTAGTAATGAAATAACCTTTGGATGGTAATATATTTTCCTCAAAAAGCATTTTATATTAAAAAATCTGATTTAACCACCTCCGGACCGCCTAACGCAGGATCGCGTTCCGGAGGTGGCAGCGCTGCGCACAGTCACGCATATACGCGTCATCTCGCGAGACGCGAGATTTCCTGTGAACGCGCGCACACAGGCGCGCGCGCTCACAGGAACGGAAGGTAAGAGAGTTGATCTCCAGCCTGCCAGCGGTGATCGTTCGCTGGCAGGCTGGAGATGTGTTTTTTTTTAACCCCTAACAGGTATATTAGACGCTGTTTTGATTACAGCGTCTAATATACCTGCTACCTGGTCCTCTGGTGGTCCCCTTTGTTTGGATCGACCACCAGAGGACACGGTAGCTCAGTAAAGTAGCACCAAGCACCACTACACTACACTACACTACACCCCCCCCCCCCCCCCCCGTCACTTATTAACCCCTTATTAGCCCCTGATCACCCCATATAGACTCCCTGATCACCCCCCTGTCATTGATTACACCCCTGTCATTGATCAACCCCCTGTAAAGCTCCATTCAGATGTCCGCATGATTTTTACGGATCCACTGATAGATGGATCGGATCCGCAAAACGCATACGGACGTCTGAATGAAGCCTTACAGGGGCGTGATCAATGACTGTGGTTATCACCCCATATAGACTCCCTGATCACCCCCCTGTCATTGATTACACCCCTGTCATTGATCACCCCCCTGTAAAGCTCCATTCAGATGTCCGCATGATTTTTACGGATCCACTGATAGATGGATCGGATCCGCAAAACACATACAGGCGTCTCCCTGGAGCCTTCCAGGGGGGGTGATCACCCCATATAGACTCCCTGATCACCCCCCTGTCATTGATCACCCCCCCCCCCCCCCCCTGTCATTGATCACCCCCCCTCTGTCATGCTGCATTCAGATGTCCGTATTATTTTTACGGATCCACGGATATATCGATCGGATCCGCAAAACATACGGACATCTGAATGGAGCCTTACAGGGGGGTGATCAATGACAGGGGGGTGATCACCCCATATAGACTCTCTGTTCACCCCCCCTGTCATTGATCACCTTCCCTGTCATTGATCACCCTCTGTAAGGCTCCATTCAGACATTTTTTTGGCCCAAGTTAGCGGAAATTATTATTTTTTTCTTACAAAGTCTCATATTCCACTAACTTGTGTCAAAAAATAAAATCTCACATGAACTCACCATACCCCTCACGGAATCCAAATGCGTAACATTTTTTAGACATTTATATTCCAGACTTCTTCTCACGCTTTAGGGCCCCTAGAATGCCAGGGCAGTATAAATACCCCACATGTGACCCCATTTCGGAAAGAAGACACCCCCAGGTATTCCGTGAGGGGCATATTGAGTCCATGAAAGATTGAAATTTTTGTCCCAAGTTAGCGGAAAGGGAGACTTTGTGAGAAAAAAATAAAAAATATCAATTTCCGCTAACTTGTGCCAAAAAAAAAAAATTTCTGTGAACTCGCCATGCCCCTCATTGAATACCTTGGGGTGTCTTCTTTCCAAAATGGGGTCACATGTGGGGTATTTATACTGCCCTGGCATTCTAGGGGCCCCAAAGCGTGAGAAGAAGTCTGGTATCCAAATGTCTAAAAATGCCCTCCTAAAAGGAATTTGGGCACCTTTGCGCATCTAGGCTGCAAAAAAGTCACACATCTGGTATCGCCGTACTCAGGAGAAGTTGGGGAATGTGTTTTGGGGTGTCATTTTACATATACCCATGCTGGGCGAGAGAAATATCTTGGTCAAATGCCAACTTTGTATAAAAAAAATGGGAAAAGTTGTCTTTTGCCAAGATATTTCTCTCACCCAGCATGGGTATATGTAAAATGACACCCCAAAACACATTCCCCAACTTCTCCTGAGTACGGAGATACCAGATGTGTGACACTTTTTTGCAGCCTAGGTGGGCAAAGGGGCCCATATTCCAAAGAGCACCTTTCGGATTTCACAGGTCATTTACCTACTTACCACACATTAGGGCCCCTGGAAAATGCCAGGGCAGTATAACTACCCCACAAGTGACCCCATTTTGGAAAGAAGACACCCCAAGGTATTCCGTGAGGGGCATGGCGAGTTCCTAGAATTTTTTATTTTTTGTCACAAGTTAGTGGAAAATGCTGATTTTTTTTTTTTTTTCTTACAAAGTCTCATATTCCACTAACTTGTGACAAAAAATAAAAAGTTCTATGAACTCACTATGCCCATCAGCAAATACCTTGGGGTCTCTTCTTTCCAAAATGGGGTCACTTGTGGGGTAGTTATACTGCCCTGGCATTCTAGGGGCCCAAATGTGTGGTAAGGAGTTTGAAATCAAATTCTGTAAAAAATGACCAGTGAAATCCGAAAGGTGCTCTTTGGAATATGGGCCCCTTTGCCCACCTAGGCTGCAAAAAAGTGTCACACATGTGGTATCTCCGTACTCAGGAGAAGTTGGGGAATGTGTTTTGGGGTGTCATTTTACATATTCCCATGCTGGGTGAGAGAAATATCTTGGCAAAAGACAACTTTTCCCATTTTTTTTTATACAAAGTTGGCATTTGACCAAGATATTTCTCTCACCCAGCATGGGTATATGTAAAATGACACCCCAAAACACATTCCCCACCTTCTCCCGAGTACGGCAATACCAGATGTGTGACACTTTTTTGCAGCCTAGGTGGGCAAAGGGGCCCACATTCCAAAGAGCACCTTTCGGATTTCACAGGTCATTTTTTACAGAATTTGATTTTAAACTCCTTACCACACATTAGGGCCCCTAGAATGCCAGGGCAGTATAACTACCCCACAAGTGACCCCATTTTGGAAAGAAGAGACCCCAAGGTATTCGCTGATGGGCATAGTGAGTTCATGGAAGTTTTTATTTTTTGTCACAAGTTAGTGGAATATGAGACTTTGTATGAAGAAAAGAAAAAAAAAAAAAAATCATCATTTTCCGCTAACTTGTGACAAAAAATAAAAAGTTCTATGAACTTACTATGCCCATCAGCGAATACCTTAGGGTGTGTACTTTCCGAAATGGGGTCATTTGTGGGGTGTTTGTACTGTCTGGCCATTGTAGAACCTCAGGAAACATGACAGGTGCTCAGAAAGTCAGAGCTGCTTCAAAAAGCGGAAATTCACGTTTTTGTACCATAGTTTGTAAACGCTATAACTTTTACCCAAACCATTTTTTTTTTACCCAAACATTTTTTTTTTTTTATCAAAGACATGTAGAACTATAAATTTAGAGCAAAATTTCTATATGGATCTCGTTTTTTTTGCAAAATTTTACAACTGAAAGTGAAAAATGTCTTTTTTTTTTTTTTGCAAAAAAATCGTTAAATTTCGATTAATAACAAAAAAAGTAAAAATGTCAGCAGCAATGAAATGCCACCAAATGAAAGCTCTATTAGTGAGAAGAAAAGGAGGTAAAATTCATTTGGGTGGTAAGTTGCATGACCGAGCAATAAACTGTGAAAGTAGTGTAGGTCAGAAGTGTAAAAAGTGGCCTGGTCTTTCAGGGTGTTTAAGCACTGGGTGCTGAGGTGGTTAAATCAAAAAAATCAGATATTTTTTTTAAATCATTGATTTTTATCCACCCTGGGTGGCACTCACCATTCGGTGCAATCTTCCTTTATTACCTCCAGAGCTGAATACATCGAAGCTGGGTACATCAAAGATGAATACATAAATGGCTCAGGACGGACAAACATACTGTGCAGTGTTAGGATATCCTAAAGCTGAACCGTATATTTGTCCGTCCTGAGCCATTTATGTATCCAGCTTTGATGTACCCAGCTTTGATGTATTCAGCTCTGGAGGAAATAAAGGAAGATTGCACCGAATGGTGAGTGCCGCCTATATATTATCATTGTTTGATCAGTTACAAGTCTGCTGAGGGCAGAGCACCGCCAGGTGGCTAAAGTTAGCACCCGACATGCACATGTGACACCGCCTGTTCATAGGGCAGAGGAAGTTAATGCAGTGCCACTCGGACTGTTTTCTTACACAAGTTTTAATTCAGTATGACTGATTTAAAGGGGTTATACGACTGTGATGAGATGGCGTCAGTATTATAAAAAATGCCCCCATGTGTGAGAGGTGCTGCTGGCACAGAAATAGAGTGCCACTCGTGTGACGTGTTCTTCGCAGATGCATTTTTATTGCTGAATCATCACATTTAAATCCCATCTTCATTTATTTATTAGGTCTTTGTGTAAATGTCTTACAGGAATGGTGACCATATTCACACCAACTTCAGAGATATGTACCAGCACCTGAGAAGTATGGGCTACTTTGTAGAAGTATTGGGCTCACCCTTCACATGCTTTGATGCCAGCCAGTACGGTAAGAGCAATTGGCGACAAAGATGTAAGAACATTCAGACGATTCACTGATGTTGTCAAGAATAAATAGATTTGTGGATCGTCACGATTTGTTCTCCAGGAACTCTGCTTATGGTGGATAGTGAAGAAGAATTTTTCCCTGAGGAAATCACTAAGCTCCGCAGGGATGTGGCCCATGGGCTGTCATTGATTGTCTTCAGCGACTGGTACAACACCTCGGTTATGAGAAAAGTCAAATTCTATGATGAGAACACCAGGTACTGTGCCGTACAGCCATGTAAATGTTAACTTAATGTGTTTTTCCATAATTGGCTTCATAGAAATTCTAAAAGGCATTGGTCATTGTCTATTTTATTACCTACTTGAATCCCCTATGTAATAATAATTCAGGAATTTCTATTATGGCTCTATGTTGTACCATTCCTTTGCTAGTTTTCTACTAGAAGTTTCTGAATGAATTGCTAGCAGTCTGCAGTAAAGGTACAGCTGGGTGTTACCAGTTGGGGGGCGGGGTCCCTGCACGATCTGCCACTGGCAGCACTGATTGGACAAAGTCAGACACACCCGCTACTGGTAACACCCAGCAGTACCTTTACTGCAGACTGCTGACCATTTATTTGTAAACTTCTAGCAGGAATAATACAGGAATGGCACATCAGAGTCATAAGAATTGATGCTCCAGAATTATTATTGCATGGAGAATTCAAGTAGTTACTGATACAGACATGTCAGGAGAGGGGACAGGTCCTCTTTAAAGGGAATCTGTCACCCTGATTTTGGACTATCAATTACAGTAATACACATGTAGTCCAGATCACAATTTTTTTTTTATTTCCCTACTGCTCCCAGTTCCCCCACCATCAGCGCACTCAAATGCGTGTCCTTTCTGCTGCAGCTGATGGCAGTTGAAGGATAGAACTGAGCCTGTGCTTCCATCTCAGTGAGCAGGACAAAGAATTTAGAGCAAACAGCAGGTGGCGCTATACAGAGATTTTAGTGAATAGCTCGGTGACTATGCTAAATGTTTAAAGGGGTTGTCTGAGTTATGAAAAAAAATATATAGCACTGTAAATCTGATGAACAGCAATATATTATATAACTGAGCTAAGCAAGTTTTAGGCAAAAAAATAATCTTTCCTCATTTCCCTGGATCTCTTCTGGCCCTTTGTTTACCTGCAATAACAACAATCTCTGAGGTTTGCTCATGAATATTAGTGCCCCTCCCCCTGGTCTGCAAAGGGAGTGAATAAGTCTGCCCTGAGTGACATGTTTGCCTGCTGGGATACTCAGCAGCTTGTTGTACGTGTGGGACTACAAGTCCCAGCTGTACAATGACACTGTAGATACACACAGGATCTTCTCCCAACCTGTTCTTGTGCAATGCTCTGCAGAACTCCTCTGTCAGCTCCTGTGCCCAGCATTTGTCTCCTCACTGCCTGCAGCTACTCGGTAAAGCCTTCAGCCCGGAGTCTGTGCAGCTGAAAGGGTTAAGAATCCCGGGAGAGAGCAGACTGCAGTGCAGTGACATCTTGTGTACAGACTCCTATCTACTCTCTCAGGCTTGTGCACCTAACCTTATCAGAACAGGGAGAGAAGCTGACATCACAGGTCATGTGACCCTCAGTGAAATCTGAGAAAGCAGCAACTGGAGATAAAGTAAGTGAATTGTAAAGTCGTTACATTTGCCTAGTTAGAAACATACAAAGAACAAAAAACTAACTCGGACAACCCCTTTAATTACATGTATTCAGATCCACATACTGGTTTGAAAAATATGGAATATCTTTCGTGGGACAACTGCTTTAATTAGTTTAGAAGTTTCATTCAATGTGTGCGCATGGGGACAGCGTCCTGTATGTGCGTCTGTAAGCATGTAAATCAAGGCCCACAAAGTTTAGTAAACTTATGATAAATCCAGCTGACTGACATGTATTTTCATGGCCTTTTTTCTTCCTGCAGGCAGTGGTGGATGCCAGACACCGGAGGTGCCAATATACCAGCCTTAAATGATCTTCTGTCAGTTTGGAATATGGCTTTCAGTGACGGCATATATGAAGGAGATTTTACTATGGCTAATCATGACAGTGAGTCTACGTAAAGTATGAAATGAGTACAGGTTCTGTTCCTTCCAGAATGTAGCTGTTATTTTCTCTCTCTCATTACAGTGTATTATGCTTCTGGCTGCAGTATTGCCAGGTTTCCAGAAGATGGCGCTGTTCTGTCACAAACATTAAAGGACCAAGGTACAACCTGTTTTTCTGCTGTGATGTCATTTTTCCTTTTACATTCCTATTTAATTTCTATTCCCTATGTATTCAGTCTCCCTAGACTTGTATATGCTGCATGCTTTTAGATTTGTATTCTGCTAAACCTATGCAGTAGCATGTCATTGAAAATCCTGCGTCTTTGGTACATTTGGAGTAGCACAATAAAGTCAAGTTTAGATCAACTCTTTCCAACCCTTCACAAGCAACTATTATATTGGGAGTCTGTTACAGTGGGGTTGCTACTAGTGATGAACGAATTTATCAAAACTTTGGTCCGGCTGCTTCGCCTACTTTCACAAAGGAATTTGCCTTGTGATGAATTACTTTGTCACAAAGCTCATTTCTTTGTATTTAGCGGGTGCAAAGATGGGGGAACAGCAATTGTGCTCTTTCCCCCGTCATTGAACCCCATTGAATGCTGTGTTCATCGCTGATTGCAGCATCTGAGATGAACATTGAGGGCTTCCAGGGGTTAATCCAGTGGGGAAAAAAATATTTCTCGCCCATTCCATTGGGGGACACAGACCATGGGTATAGCTTAGGCCATTACTAGGAGGAGACACTATGCAAATAAGAAAAAACAGCTCCTCCTCCGCTGGCTATACCCCCATGCTCCAACAGGAGGACCTCAGTTTTAGCTTAGTGTCGGATAAGGAGGTGACACTCCTGCTCATGCAGGGTTGTCCCTGTAGTTTTTCTCTTCTCCTGTTTGTTTTTTTCTAAACGGAGGACGCAGGGTCGCATGGTGCGTTCCTGGTCTCTCAGTGGAGCGAGCGCCAGGGTCGAATGGCCGTCCCCGACTACATCCCTTTCCCCCCAGAAGATAGGTGGAACCGGGCTCGACCTGCAGCTCCGGTGGCCTAACAGATCCGGGGTCACCTAGTCCTGCCCTCTATCCAGTGCACTGCCACTCCTTGAGCCAGATGACTGAAGAGGTGACCCCCTGCTGGTCCGGTACAGAGGGTGAAGACTGCAGGACTCAGATAAGTACACCGGCTCTCCTGCAAGCTGCCCCTCCCCCCGTGCTCACACTGTGACAGGGTTCTTTAGGGCTTACCTGTGGATCTGGGAGGGCCGGCTGGTTGAGAGGGAGGAGGGATTCCTTCTTGTCCCCTGCATTCTGGCGGTGGGCGGCATTTTCGGAGCCGGGGTCTGCCTTTTTTCAGAGTTCCCGTGTGCAAATTTTTCGCACGATCGGTGATGTGACTGGGGGGGCGGAGCCTATCGCGTCAGCTCCGGCGCTTCCGCTTTGCTCAGCGCCTCTCCACGCTTGACTGCTACTCCAGCTCCTCACAGGTCACAGTAGGACAGGCAGTGTTCTGCAAAACGGTAGGAGACCCTGACTCCGGGATTGCCACCATCATGCCTAAACCTGGGGCCTCCCAAAAATCTAAAGCGACGCCTCAGGTCCCACTGTGATCCTGTAAGGTCTGCTGCTTGCCACTGTTGGTTACAGGCTCCTGTAACTCTCTTGCCTTGCCTCGGGACGGGATCATCCACCTCATCCTCTCCCTCCACCAAACCAGCCCAGTCCCTCCTCCGCCCCTTCAGAGCCTGCGGAGCCCTCCTGGGCCTCTGCCATAGCTAGGACGGCCGCTGACTTGGCCCAAGTCTCGCATGCGGCCATGGCCTTTATGGAACGCATGGCGGCCACTGATCCACCGCCTGCGGTCCCTGTGGTTAGCACCGCTCCACCCCCCGGTGCCCCCCACAGAGGACGCTCCATGACTTTGCTTTTCCCCCCTCGCCTGGAGGCGTGTTCAGCCTCTCCCTCTTGCAGGGATTACAGGTCTGAAGGGGAAAGGTCCGGCTCGGATGAGGACACGGAGCCGGATCCCTCACCTAAGCTCTCCACCATGGTGGCAGACTTGGTCACGGCGGTACGTGACACCTTTGACAACCAGGGGGAACCTCCTTCTACTAGTAGCCAGGAATTCCCCCTCTTCCACTCCAGAAAACCGGAGGCAGTCACATTCTCCATTCATGGCGAGTTCGCCAAGGTCCTTTCTAAGGCTTGGGAACGCCCTAATCACCGTTTTTCTGCTACAAGGCGCATGGATACTCTTTATCCTTTCCCGGCAGATAACGTGCAGCAGTGGTCTTCTCCTCCTAAGGTCGACCCGCCGGTGGCCAGATTGGCTAAGAATACGGCAATACCAGTCCTGGACGGGTCCTCCCTTCAGGACTCCGTTGACAGGCGTTTGGACTCTTTCCAAAGCCATCTTCTCTCTGGCGGGCACAGGTCTGCGGCCCGCCTTTGCCTCGGCCTGGGTAGCCAGGGCGCTTTCGGTGTGGTTGCAGCGCCATCATCAGGACCTCGCGGAGCAGGACGCCTCTGCGGACACCCTGAACTTCATCCTCCAGATGTCCCAGGCGACAACATTCCTCTGAGAGGCCTCATTGAATGTCAGCACTCTTTGCGCGGATTTCGGCCTTCTCGGTCACGCAGCGCAGGGAGGTCTGGTTGAAGGTCTGGGACGCCGACTCTTCCTCCAAGCGCTCCCTCACTAACCTCCCCTTTGCGGGCTCCAGGCTCTTCGGGGCTAAGCTGGATGAGATTATCTCTGACACTACGGGGGGCAAGAGTACACACCTGCCCCAATCTAGATCCAAGCGTGCCTTCAGAGCTCGCCCCTCTGGCTCTAGAAACCAGTCCTTTCGGCGCTTTTCCTCCTCCAGGTCTGCGACAGCCCCCTCCTCCGGAGGCTCTCAGGACTCCCGCAAGAAGCCTTCCTTTAAGCCTCAACCTTCCTGGCGCCCGTGGGCACAGTTCCAGGGGAGTTCTGCCCGCCCCGCGGTTCCCAAGCAGTCCTCTGCCTGAAGGGGCGCCCCCACCGCTTGCGGTGGTGGGCCGTCTGCTCTCCTTTCAGCATGTCTGGAGAGCTCGCGTTCAAGACGCCTGGGCCCTGGAAATTGTAACTTCCGGTTACAAGATAGAATTCGTTTCCAGACCTCCGGAACGTTTCTTTCCGGCCCGAGCCTCGGCCCTTTTACAAGCGGTTTCTTCCCTTCTGGTCAGGGGAGTAGTTGTCCCAGTTCCTCTGGAGGAACAGGGGGCAGGTTTCTACTAAAATCTCTTTGTAGTGCCAAAGAAGGAGGGATCAGTGCGTCCGGTCCTAGACCTGAAGCTGTTAAACAAGTCCCTGCGGGTGCGGAGGTTCCGGATGGAATCCCTCCGCTCCGTTATTGCTTCTCTTCTTCCAGGGGAGTTCCTCGCGTTGGTGGACATCCGGGACGCCTATCTGCATGTCCCTATCGCAGAATGTCACCACAGGTTCCTGCGCTTCGCCATTGGCGACCGTCATTATCAGTTCGTCACTCTTCCCTTTGGGCTGGCGACAGCCCCGCGGGTATTCACAAAGATCTTGGCGCCGATCATGGGGTTTGATTATGGACACTACTGCAGCCCGGGTATTCCTCCCGGATTGCAAGTTCTCACTGATACGGGAGCCGGTGTCTCGCCTTCTGCATTCCCCGTGTCTCTCCATCCGGGAGTGCATACAGGTTCTGGGGCTTATGGTGGCCTCCTTCGAGGCAGTCCCCTTTGCCCAGTTTCACACTCTGCCTCTGCAGCAGGCGATCCTGTCTTTCTGGGACAGGACATCGAGGGGTATGGACTCTTGGATCCGCCTTCCTCCTCGGGTTCGCTTGGACCTCCCGTGGTGGCTGTCCCCTCAGAATCTGACTTCGGGGAAACCCTTCCTCCCAATCTCCTGGACAGTCGTCACCACCGATGCCAGTCTCCTGGGTTGGGGTGGCGTTCTCCGGGCTCGGACGGTTCAGGGGGTGTGGTCAGAAGTGGAAGCCCGCCTTCCGATCAACGTATTGGAGCTCAGAGCAATTTTCCTCTCTCTGTCTCATTGGACCCCCCTCCTAACGGGTCTCCCGGTAAGGATCCAGTCGGACAATGCCACAGCCGTGGCCTACATCAATCATCTGGGCGGAACCCGCAGCCGGCCGGTGATGCAGGAGGTGAAGAGGATCCTCCAGTGGGCGGAGGCTCACGTTCCAATATTGTCTGCAGTGTACATCCCAGGGGTCGAAAACTGGACGGCGGACTCTCTCAGCCGCAACAGGGTGGATCCGGGAGAGTGGTCTCTGCATCCGGACGTATTCGAGGACGTCTGTCGCTGTTGGGGCCGCCCGGACGTGGACTTGATGGCGTCCAGGCTCAACAACAAGGTTCCTAGCCCGAGCTCGGGATCCGGAGGCGTTACGGTGTGGACGCTCTGGTGTCTCCGTGGCAAGACTTCGCACTCCTCTATATTTTCCCACCACTGCCTCTACTCCCAAAGGTTCTTCGCAGGGTCGCAGCAGAAGGAATCCCGACCATCCTCATCGCCCCCGATTGGCCTGGCCGCTCCTGGTTCTCGGATGCTGGCGGACGTTCCGTGGCCTCTTCCTCTCAGGGAGGACCTGCTGTCTCAAGGACCTCTCTTCCACCAGAATTTACAACCACTTCGTTTAACGGCGTGGCTGTTGAGACCACCATCTTGAAGAAGAGGGGCTTCTCGGACTCTGTCGTGAGGACCATGATCAAAGCCAGGAAACCAGCTTCCTCCCGGATATACTATCGTACCTGGAAGGCCTTTCTTGCCTTTTGCGAGAAGATGGGCGTTTTTCCCCTTCCCCTTCACAGTTTTACTTCCCAAGATCGGCTCAGCCACCCTGGCATCTCAGGCCGCTCGACCTTCTGCGACTAAGCAATCCTCAGCCTGAAGGTGCACCCCTACCCAACAGGATGGGGGACAGCCTCCTCCTCTTCCAGGACATCTGGCGGACCCACGTCTCCGACGCTTGGCCCTCGAGATTGTATCCTCAGGATACGCAATTGAGTTCTCGTCTTTCCCCCCCAGACAGGTTTTTTCAATCCCGTCCTCCACGGGACCCCGAGCGGGCGGCTGCCTTCTACCAGGCCATTCAGTCCCTCCTGGACCGCGGAGTCATCTCTCCTGTTCCCCCAGCAGAGAGGTTCAAGGGGTTCTACTCGAACCTTTTTGTGGTCTTTCTGGGTATGCTTCTGGATACGGAAAAGGCACAAGTTCACCTTCCTCCAGACAAGCGACTGGCCTTACACCGCTCGTTAAGGGTTCTTCTCGACTGCAGGCTTCTGTCCATTCGCCTCTGCATGAGGACGTTAGGGAAGATGGTCGCCTGTTTCGAGGCGATTCCCTTTGCCCAGTTCCACTCTTGCATGTTCCAGAGAGCGATTCTGTCCTCCTGGGACAAATCGTCCGAGAGTCTGGATTATCCCATCTGCCTCTCTCCTCAAGTGAGGTCGTCCTTCTGTTGGTGGCTCAGTTCCAGTTCTGGGAGGGTCCTTCTTTCCAATATCCTGGACGGTTGTGACCACCGACGCCGGTCTGCAAGGTTGGGGAGGAGTGTTCCCTCCCAGGACAGTCCAAGGCACATGGTCTCGGTCGGAGTCCAAGCTTCCGATCAATGTCCTGGAGCTCAGGGCGATTCTTCTATCCCTAAGGACACATCTCCTAAGGGGTCACCCGGTCAGAGTCCAGTCGAACAACACCACGGCGGTGGCGTACATCAACCACCGGGGGGAACACGCAGCTTCGTGGTGATGCAGGAATCTGCCAAAATCTTACGGTGGGTGGAGGCCCACGTACCGGCAATTTCAATACATCCCGGGTGTGGAGAACTGGACTGCGGACTTTCTCAGCAGGACGACAATAGATCTGGGCGAGTGGTCCCTCCACCCGGAGGTTTTCGAGGCGATCTGTCTACGTTGGGGTCGCCCTGACGTGGACTTGATGGCCTTAAGACTCAATCGGAAACTTCCCACCTTACTCTCCCGAGCAAGAGATCCGGAAGCTTGCGGCGTTGACACCCTGATCTCCCCTTGGCAGGGTTTCTTCCTCCTTTGTGTTTCCCCTTCCCCCTCCTACCCAGGGTTCTACAGAAAATCAGGATAGAGGGCATTCAGACGATCCTAGTCGCCCTGGATTGGCCCCGTCGCGCGTGGTACGCCGACCTTGTTGTCCTTCTAGGAGACGTCCCTTGGTCACTGCCACTCAGACTACCTTCTTTCGCAGGGTCCAGTCTTCCATCAGCATTTAAGGTCTCTTCATTTGACTGCGTGGCCATTGAAAACCGCCATTCTGACGCGAAGAGGTTTCTCGGCAGATGTCATCCAAACTATTATTCAGGCCAGGAAGCCTGCATCGTCCAGGATCTATTACAGGACCTGGAGGTCCTTCCTGGGTTTCTGTGAAAGCCGGAACATTCCACCACTTTGTTTTTCTCTCCCCACGGTCCTGTCCTTTCTTCAATCGGGGTTGGACCTTGGTCTAGCCCATAGTTCTTTGAAGGGTCAGGTGTCGGCGCTTTCTATCCTTTTCCAGCGCCCTCTGGCCCCCCTGGGGCCTGTAAGAACCTTTCTTCAGGGAGTGGCACATACGGTTCCTCCGTACTGTCCTCCTTTACCGCCTTGGGATCTGAATTTAGTCCTCTCAGCTCTCCAGGCTCCCCCCTTTGAGCTCTTGTGGGAAATTTCTCTCCGACTCCTGTCCTGGAAGGTAGTTTTCCTTGTAGCTATCACTTCCATCAGACGGGTGTCCGAGTTGGTGGCGCTCTCTTGCAGAGAACCCTTCCTGGTTCTTCATAATGATAAAGCGGTTATCCGTCCCGTTCCTTCCTTTCTTCCGAAGGTGGTCACTGACTTCCATATCAACGAGGAAATTGTCCTTCCCTCACTGTGTCCCTCTCCTTCACCCCCTAAGGAAAGGGAGTTGCACCATTTGGATGTTGTCAGAGCTCTGAAGATTTATTTAGCAGCCTCCGGTCCCTTCCGCCATACGGACTCCCTTTTTGTCATTCTGGAGGGTCCTCGCAAGGGATTGGCGGCCCCTAAGGTGGAAATCGCACGTTGGATTCGGGCTGCAATTGCGGAGGCATACTGTGCCTGGGGCAGTGTTCCGCCCTTAGGTGTCACAGTTCACCCCACCAGAGCGGTGGGCGCATCGTGGGCTCTGAGGAATCATGCTTCGGCTGCTCAGTTGTGGAAGGCGGCTACTTGGTCCTCCTTACACACATTCACAAAATTTTACCAGGTGAATACTTATGCATCGGCGGACGCTGCCTTGGGCCGCATGGTCTTGCAGGCGGCAGTTTTTTAGATGCCACAGCAGGGACGCTTGCTTCCATGGGTCTGTTTTTTTTCCCCCCCTGTGGACTGCTTTTGGACGTCCCACGGTTCCTGTGTCCCCCAATGAATATGGGCGACAAAATTAGATTTTTGTAAAACTTACCAGTAAAATCTTTCTCGCTCTTCATTAGGGGACACAGCACCCACCCAGTATTGTTGTTCGACCACAGTTGTGGCAGTTGCTGGTTAGAAGTTAGAACCCTGTTGGGTCTTTTGGCATGGTTGGTGTTCCATGTTCTCGTTGGTTTACTTCTCCTACTGCTGTACACAAACTGAAGCTCTCTCTCCACGCTGGAGGGGGTATAGCTGCTGGGGGAGGAGCTAACAGCTTTTACTAGTGTCAACGCCTCCTAGAGGACATAGCTTTACCCACGGTTCCTGTGTCCCCCAATGAAGAGCGAGAAAGAGATTTTACTGGTAAGTTTTACAAAAATCTCATTATCCACTTGATAACTTAAAGGCCACCACAGCCATCTTGATTGAAGACACCGCACGAAATCTGGTGCGGTGACGTGATGATGATACACCCCGCGCAAAATTTCACACGGTGTATTCAATCAAGATGGCCTCTTTGCATACAAATGGATGAGGTGAGTATAAATTCCTCCCCCCCTCCCCCCCCATTTCAGGGGGAATTGCTTTGTTACCACGAAGCATGAGGAAATTCGGCTTTGTGGCTTATCGAATTCCACTTCAGATACTTATATTCCAGGGATCAGCAACCTTTGGCACTCCAGCTGCTGTGAAACAACAACTCCCAGCATGCAAACTTATTGTTCTTGTAAATCCCATAGAAGTGAAAGGAGGATTCTGGGAGTTGTAATTTCAGAACAGCTGGAGTTCCGCTGATCCCTGTTCTTTTCGCTCAACCCTAGTTACTACATTGTCTGAAATGAATAACCCTTGTGAGTCTCGTATCGCCCCTCTCCCACTATACAGATATATTAGGTGTAGCTGTGCCACGCTTGGTAGATTCATCAGTCCTGTGTTTTTCAATTCCGACTTCTTTTGCTCCCTTTTTGTTCAGGACTTGAAGTGTTAAAGCAAGAAACCTCTATGGTTGAAAATGTTCCTCTGCTAGGACTCTACCAGACGCCGGCTGAAGGAGGGGGCAGAATTGTGCTATATGGAGACTCCAATTGCTTGGATGACAGTCATCGGCAGAAAGGTGGGATTCTTTAACTGTTTAAACACCAAGCCAATTTACATGCAGCGGTCTCCTCCAGAGTATGGGGAGGAGCGATCACTATGCCATCGCTCTTCCCCACACTGTCTCGTGTTTACACAGCACAATCTGCTGGCAGTAAATGATCATATTTGCATGCGCACAGATTATTAGATTACCTGATGAACGAACGTTTCGCCCGTTCATCAGGTAATCGACGGCACATTTACACTGCCCCAATCATCGCTAACTAGCGTTACTATGAATGCACATTAGTGATAATCTGTATGATTTTCGGCCCTGGTAAAAGTCTCTTTAGGTCTGAGAGCAGAATAAGGAGCCAGTCAGCTCCCTTTCTGAGTTAGCAGAGAAAAAATTAAGATCTTGCTACTAGAGCAGGGCTGGCCAACCTGCGGCTCTCCAGCTGTTGTAAAACTACAATTCCCACCATGCCCTGCTGTAGGCTGATAGCTGTAAGCAGTCTA
The DNA here is from genome assembly GCF_905171765.1 of Bufo bufo. Lineage (NCBI taxonomy): Eukaryota > Metazoa > Chordata > Amphibia > Anura > Bufonidae > Bufo > Bufo bufo. Next base: position 100,172,332 of record NC_053398.1, read on the forward strand.
GGCATGCTGGGAGTTGTAGTTTTGCAACAGCTGGAGAGCCGCAGGTTGGCCAGCCCTGTACTAGAGCATCTCAGCTATGTACAAAAAAATTAATTGAAAAAATTATTTTGAGCTCCTAATTAGTACAATTCAATAACTTTAAATATTGCCCCAAAAGGTGTACATAGCCTTTAAAGAGGACCTTTCATGGGTCCAGACTTTATAAACTAAGTATCAGGGTATGTAGGGCATACAGCGGGGATCTAATAGCGCTTACTATTTTTTCTGGGCGCCGCTCCGTTTGCCCGCTTTGGCCCCCGTTAAATTCCTCCGGCCCTGTATGCTAATTTTTGCATCGGTAAAGGGAGGAGGAGACTGCCCTGTTTCTCAATGGGCGTCTCCTTCTCCCTGGCTGTAGCGCTGTCCAATTGCAGCAGAGTGTCACGGCCAGGGAGAAAAAAAAACAACTCACCTTCTCCCTAGCTGTGACTCTCTCCGCTGTGATTGGACAGCGCTACAGCCACGGAGAAGGAAACGCCCATTGAGAAACAGGAAAGTCTCCTCCTCCCTGTACCGATGGTAAAATTAGCATACAGGGCGGGAGAATTTAACAAGGGCCACAGCGGGCGAACGGTGTGGTGCCCGGAAAAAATAGTAAGCGCTATTAGATCCCCGCTGTATGCCCTACATACCCTGATACTTAGTTTAGAAAGTCTGGACCCATGAAAGGTTATCTTTAAGAGCATAACAAAGTTTTCCAGTTAGTGCATAGTTACTTACAGGAATTTAAGTTATTTGTTCATTTTGTTATTTGTTCAGAAATTGTATTCTAATAAATCTGATTTATGTTCTACCTAAGTCACCTGATTACTTGTATAATGATGAGAAAAAGCTTCATGTTGCCATTTTACTACTGAAAATTTGTTATTACTAATTATTTGGCATTTATGAAGGACTCGATGAAATGGAGGAGTTGGCGTACAGTCTCCACAACCCTGGGAATAGGATGGGTGTTTCTTTGTGAAGGATTTTGCGGATTTCTGTGCAGATTACACCTCCATTGAAATGAATGGAGATTTTCAGCTACAGGAAATCTGCAGCAAAACATTGTTTGCGTTCTGGTCAGCTGCAGAATTAATATTCCACAGCGGAACACAACGTGGGTATTGCCACTTTTCACCCCATAGGATGACATGGGAGATGTCTTTATGTTGCAGAAAATTCCTCAGCATGTGGGGGCACTAGTGTGTTTTTTTTTTTTTTTTTTTTTTTTTTTTTCTTCTTCTTCTTCTAAATAAAAATACGTTCTTGTGTTCTTTAGCTTCTGCATTTATTACATTAATTTACCTTTGTACAATTGTTCATAGTAAAGCATAGTAAACCTTTCCTCTAAAATGTGCAGATTGCTTCTGGCTTCTTGACTCCTTACTCCAATACACTTCCTATGGAGTGTTGCCGGCAAGTCTCAGCCACTCTGAAAATAGACAGAAGCCTCCAACTGGTGAAGGGATCCCACCGCCAGAGAGAATGGAAGGTAAGTAGAGTGTGTGTTTCCCTGGTTGGAGTGGATCCATTGTTTGCTTGTGGGTGCTTTTAAACAGGTTTTCTGGGAAGAATACATTTTTATCTAATGCCCGCAGCCAGCCTTCCTAAACAGATTCATTCTTACCTGTTCCCCGCCGCTTCGGTCTAACGCTCTCCCTCCACATTGTCCATTTTTCCACCCCCACAGTATTTATATCTAACACTGTATGGGCATCGTCACGTGATTTGCCACTTTTGGCCACGTCACCGTGGAAGCCAGTTATTGGCATTTAGCACCAGATGAAAAGCAGCAGTTATTGGCATTTAGCACCGACGTGGCAGAGAAGCAGGTAAGGGTGACTTTTCTGTTTTCCAGAGGCAGGCTGCGGGCATTAGATAAAAAGCAATTCTCATAAAACCCCTTTTAAGGATATTCACCTCCTTTGCACTTTTAGATGTAATTGCAGACTGTTGTAACCCAGAGTTTCATTTAGATTTTTAGTTTGCTATTAAAAAAAATGGCCACTGGATGATCCCCTACCAACTTAGCTGTGTATCTATCATGCAATAAGTTACTGTTTTTCTAAATAGGATTGCCGGGCACTCCCCAAAATGCTATGCACCCAAGCAAGTTCTGTGCAGACATTGGTTCTACGAGGGATTCTCTTAGAATTCAGCCCTGAAGCCTGCAGAAATCTTAATATAATGTTTGCTTTACATTATAGTTCATTAAAGCCTTTGTTCTCTTTTCAGGAAATCATCTTCATCGCTATTCCAAAGTGTTAGAAGCTCATTTGGGAGACCCCAAACCTCGACCATTGCCAGCTTGTCCTCATTTATCCTGGGCCAAACCACTGCCCCTCAATGAAACTGCTCCTAGGTGTGTAACCTGCAAAATTTTTCTGCTTGAGTAATTATGTTAAGATTACCTATTGGAACTAGGGGTGGGCGATATAGACGATATGCAATATAAACTCTATAAATTTGGCCAATGATAGAGATTTCGTTTATCGACATATCGCAGTAGAACATGGCATGCGCCGCTCTCGGCACGTACCATGTTGTCCTGAGCCGGCACAGTGAAGGAGGGAGTCCCTCCCTCCCCACTGTGTGCGGCTGCCGCTGACCACCAATGAGAACAGACTAGGAGGAGGAGAGGAGGGACTGTGGCCACTCCGCCACCAATGAGTACAGAGTAGGAGGGACTGTGGCTACTGCGCCACCAATGAGAGGAGGAGGAGGGGAGGAACTGTGGCCACTGCGCCACCAATGAGAACAGAGAGGAGGAGGGGAGGGACTGTGGCCACTGCGCCACCAATGAATATAGTTAATATGCCTGAATACAAACGTAGCCTGCATGTGCCGGCCATATCCCATACCTGGCCTCTATTACTGCGCGCCGTGATCCGCCGCAATTAACCTCTCAGCCCCTCCCTTCTACTCCACCTCTTCTAAGTATTATATTAATTGCGGGCCCCCCCTCCACACAATTAAATCATTGGTGGCAGTGGCCCCAGGGTGGCAGCTTCTGATCGGAGCCCCAACAGTGTAATTGCGGGGCTCTGATCGGTTACCATGGCAGCCAGGACGCTATTCAAGCCCTGGCTGCCATAGTCAGCTCCCTGCTGCTGTGTGCACTATGCACAGGGCAGCAGGGAGAGTGTGAAGTCCTATTCACCCTAATAGAGCTCTATTAGGGTGATTAGGAAAAGGGTTCTAGCCCCTAAGGAGGCTAATCGTTAGTAAATAGAATAGAATATATTGCGATATATGCACATGCTTAAACTTATATCGCAATATAGATTTTAGGCCATATCGCCCACCCCTAATTCGAACCAGCAACCTAAAGGCCCCTTTCCACTGACCGAGCATCGTGCAGATCATCACTAACAAGCATTTGTAGGAACGCTCGTTAGCAGTAATCTGCCGGTGTAAAGGTGCCGCCGATTACTCGATGAACGAGCGAATAGGATATCGCATAATAGGGATTGTTCATGTGGACACCTAAATCATCACTGGCTGGCAGCAGATCATTCTGTCTAAATAGCCTCTGCTGCCAACAAACAATGAATCTGTATAGGGATGAGTAGTGGCATTAGCAGTTGCCCCTCCCCATACTGTGGAGGGGATCACTGCATGTAAATATCCTGTGATGTTATGTCTAGGGATGAGCGAATCGACTTCGGATGAAACATCCGAAGCCAATTTGCATGAAAATTTGTTCTAATACTGTACGGAGCAGGAGCTCCGTACAGTATTAGATTGTATTGGCTCTGATAAGCCAAAGTTATTACTTCACAAAGTCTCGCGAGACTTGTACTGTAAATTTATGAAGTTATTGCGCAAAGTCTCGGAACCAATACAATCTAATACTCTACGGAGCTCCTGCTCTGTACAGTATTAGAACGAAGTTTTATGTGAATCGACTTCGGATGTTCCATCCGAAGTCTATTCGCTCATCCCTAGTCATGGCCGTGTCTAAGCAGCAACAGGAGGCGGAGAATGTCTATAAAACTAGCTATAAATTATGAGCGTCCATACAGGATGCAGACAAACCAGAGTTACTTGTTTACATGGGGAGAATCTGTCACGAGAGTCCAAATAAAAAGCATGGGGGAGATGTACATGAGGTAAGCAACTGCATATCTATCAAAAACTGTGGTAATCCTGCCTGGAAAACCCCCTGTAAGGTGGACTATAAAGATGGAAGTTTATTTCAAATTATTTTAAAAGTGTATTTCCTGTCCATCATGATAAATTTAATTTAACCCATTGACGCCCAGCGCCATACACGTACAGCGCGCTGATCGGGCGGGAGCAGGAGCTGCGCCCGCCTGATCCGCAGCAGGGGTCAGGCAGTCACTGATAGCCGGACCCCTGTTGTATGCGCCAGCATCGGTGAAAACACAGATGGCGGTGCATTAACCCATGATGTGCCGCGGTCAGTGCTGACCACAACACGTGTGATGTCCCTGTGGGGATCGGAGCAGCCATTGGGTCCCCGCGCTGCTGTGTCAGGGACCCGATGGCAGGAAAGGCAGCCCGATGCCCACCTGTTTTGACCATCAAAGCACAGTGCGGCTCTGAACCATTACACAGGGTGTTAATTAACCTTTCACGTAGATTGTATCTAACAACAACCTGTACATTCTGTGCATCCAGAGTAATTCTTTTGTTTTGTTTTTTGTTGCTGGTCGTGACATACATTTGTATTTATACTGTTTAATCTTCTCCAGCAACCTGTGGAAACATCAGAAACTGCTATCAATAGATCTGGATAAAGTGGCTCTACCTAACATTCGTCAAAATCGTCCACAAGTGAGACCATTGTCACCTGGTGAAAGTGGAGCCTGGGATATGCCTGGAGGTTAGTGTATATTCCAAGTACAGATATTGAAAGGGATAGTTGATCAGTTTCAGATCAGCGGGGGTCCGACTCCTGGCACCCCTGCGATCAGCTGATGGAGGATGTTTTGGTGCTCATGTGAACGTTGTATATATATGTGTCCCTTGTAACAGTGGTGCAGTGTAATTGCATCTCATTTTATTCACTTGCTGCCTGCAGTGGCCACTAGAGGGAGCTTACTGCCTATCCTAGATTATAAAATCCCTCCGTGACCGTGCGTGTGTGCCGAAAATTGCGGCGCCGCCGGCCATTAGAAACACTGCACATCTCAGGCCTCCTGAACTGCCCACAGCAACAGCTCGGTAACATCAAAGCCGCCCCACACGCCGCCCACAATTGCGCTGGCCACCCGGACCGCCCACATTAGCGTGCCGGTGGCCAATAAATAGACATCGCACCTCAGGCCTCCTGAACCACCCTTAGCAACAGCTCTGTACTGCATGCCGCCGTTACCGCCCACAATTGCGGCGGACAATAAACACAGGACGCCCCACACGCCGCTTGGACCGCCCACAGCAGCGCGCCGTTATTATGGTGTGCTGTGTCGGTTTGAGCACCACCATTAAATAAAACAGAACCCCCGCCATTGCAGTCTTGTCAGACACAGATAGAGCAGCTGCTGCTGCCATCAGTATTGGCCACCAGTTGCTGCCAGCAGTCTCAGCACCACCAGTCAGTGCCGATCCCAAGCGCCGTCCCCACCGACCACACCCCAAGCGCCGTCCATGGAACGCAGTGTGATGATTGCTCTGCGCATCGGCCAATTCTAGCGCCTGTTATTGTAATGGGCATAATGTCTAGTGGTTATATATTAAACTCATTTGTATGAAGAGGACCTGAAGCTCTCTGTCAGAAAAGCAGTTATGGCCACTATAAAGATACTGCCTTGATGACAAAAGATGAAGATTCTCCTTAAAGGGGTTGTCCAGCTGCCGCTGGTTAACTGATATTAGCAGATAAGTGACAGACTGGTGAAATCGGTCTGTCTGTAACTACTACACTGCTACCCAGTATGAGTTGTTTCAGAATAGAAACTCAGGGATAAGTGATCGCTGGGGTCCCATGCTGGAATCGCCATTGGTCACAAGAACGGGTTCCCCTGTTTGAATGGAGCAGCAGTTGCCAGTCACACTGCTTCTTTACTCAAAGTCTGTGGGAGTGAAGAAGATAGCCGGCGGAGATCCGGCTGCAACCCAGCGCACAGCGGTTTTCTTTCTGGCGATTCTTGGCATATTTGTTAATGGGGCTGGACAGCGATGTTTAAGTTTCTGGCAATGCCGGATTTCAGAGGGATCCGGCAGCCTGCTCCCTGCCAGAACAGCCAGCCGGATACTAAGCCCTAGTGTGAAACTGGCCTAAAACACGATGTTCACTGGTCTGTCAAATTACAATATGCATTGGTTCTAGAAGGACCTCTGTGATTTGAAACTATTGTAACCGGACACCATATCTGTATGGAAAACTATTAGTAACTTGTTCTGAAGCCTCCAAAATGTCACCACACAATGAAGGAGGAACGAATACAGGTAAGTAATAGGTGCACAGTGTACCAGAAAAATACAAGATGGCTGAAGTCACCTAGCACCTGGGGCAGGTAAAGAGCAGCACAGAACATGTAGTCCTGTAGAGAGGTGCTACTAGGCAGTCGGTGCATGCACCTTATTCATGCAGGAGGTTCATCCGTGTAATGTCCATGCTGTGCCAACCAGCAACTCATGTCACATTGTGCCAACCAGTCACTCATGTCACTTCTCTGCATTGTTTGTCGAATCTGATTTCAAATTACAATGGCCCAGTGTGGAAAGTATTGTCACCTGAGACCATTGTACCTTGAAGGGGTTATTCAGATTTTTGATATTGATGGCCTGTCCTCAGGCTAGGTCATCAATATCAGATTGGCAGGGGTCCGACACCGGGCAACCACACTGATCAGCTGTTTGTAAAGACCTCTGAGAGCTCAGGTGAGTGCTGCGGTCTCTTCACAGCTTACCAAGGTACGTCGTACATTGTATCGTGGCTGTGCTTGGCATTGCAGCTCGGGACCAGTCACTTGAATGGGACTGAGCTGCACATAGGCCATGTGACCGATGTACGGTGATGGCACTGCCCTAGGAAGAGGCCTGAGCGTCTCTTCAAACAGCTGATCGTTGGGGATGCCAGGTGTCGGACCCCCACTGATCTCGCGTATCCTGAGGATAGGCCATCAATTTGAAATTATCAGATAACCTTTGAGGGACCGTTAGTACTGAATATTGTATTACACAGTGATGAAGGGAAAAACATCTTTAAATCCAGTATTTGCAAATCTATAGTTTAATAGGGAATGTTCACAGTAGATTCCGCACCAAAACACATGCAGATCTTATCCAATGGGAATTAATGCGAATTCAAACAGCTTTTTCTTTCTCACTTGTGATTTAAAAAACTGCACCGCGGGGGGGGGGGCAAAGTGTCCCTTCCATCCTAACCTGGATTCCACGTCCAAAATTCTAGGTGAAATGGTCAGGAATGAAAATCGACAACAAAATCGCATCAGGAAAAAAATTCATCCATAAAAACTTGATGCGGATTCTGCACAAAAAATACCAAATGCTCTGTGTGAACAGAGAGGAGGATCCTTCCTTTTGTTTTAATTTTTTTTATCTATTATTATTCTGTCAATTAGCCAGGGAAAAATAGCAGCCGTGAAGAGTGAGTGTCCTTGTTTTTTAAGCAGGCAACCCACTGTCAGCAACTGGACAAAGCCATAATACATGATACGAAGCTGCCGTTATTAGGAGGTTATGTCAGGAAAGAAGATCTCTATATTTCATTTTACCATGAGAATCATTTGCCCTTTTTCTCCCAACAGGAATTATGCCCGGACGCTATAACCAGGATGTGGGCCAGACCATTCCCGTCTTTGCGTTTCTTGGTGCTATGGTAGTACTGGCTTTCTTTGTGGTACAAATCAACAAGGCCAAGAGCAAGCCAAAGAGACGGAAACCTCGAGTCAAGCGACCTCAACTTATCCAGCAGTTTCACCAACCAAAGACTCCGTCTGTCTGAGCTACAAGACAGATCTATGAGCTCTGAAACAAACTAGTCCTATAGGTTTTCTCTGACCAAAACTGGACATCGGTGGGAATGGCTTCTTTTATATATTTATTATGTACAATAAATCCCTTATTGAAGGGCTTCTCACTACCAAAAAGGGACTGGGGCAAATGCAATATGATAAGAAGATTTGTGCTCAGCACAAACCAAATCCAGACACGTTTAAAGAGGACGTTTACCCCAAATCAGTGACTTTTATTTTTATACATGTGTTTTTGTTTTTTTTGTAATTTTGACCTTGATTCCATCTTCACTGGTGGATTTTGTTTTCAATAAATAAGCAGCTTGTAATAAAGCACAATGTACTGCCCCCTACTGGTCTAGCACAAATGTAATGTAAGATTGTAGGGAAGGGTTAGGCTAGGGGTGCACCGAAATTCCGGCAGCCGAAAATATCGGCCGAAAATGTACCTAATCCATTTCGGCCAATATTGTTACATATCGGCCGAAAATATGGGGTGTGGGATTTGTCACCCACAAAGTAGCTCACCATCTGCGGGCGGGCGGTTTACTTTAAGTCACTGCATCTTTATTTTACCTTACAATCGTGACGCTCCAGTAACAACTCTGCAGGCAGAGCGGAGGGCGGCGTAACGTCACTTACTCACGTGACGCGCCTGCTCCGCCTCCTTCATTCATAAAGTGGGCGGAGCAGGTGCGTCACGTGAGTAAGTGACGTTACGCCGCCCTCCGCTCTGCCTGCACAGTTGTTACTGGAGCGTCACGATTGTAAGGTAAAATAAAGATGCAGTGAGAGTGATTAGTCTGCTGTGAGCAGCAGGGCCGGGGCTGTTATGGGTAGGGGGATCGGTCTATGGCACTGCTATGGGGAGGGGGGATCTGTGCACTGTTATGGGGAAAGGGATCTGTGCACTGTTATGCCCATAACAGTGCACATATCCCCCCCTCCATAACAGCGCCACCCACAGATCCCCCTCTCCATAACAGCGCCACCCACAGATCCCCCTCTCCATAACAGCGCCACCCACAGATCCCCCCCCCCCCCCTCCATAACAGCGCCACCCACAGATCCCCCTCTCCATAACAGCGCCACCCACAGATCCCCCCCCCCCTAACAGCGCCACCCACAGATCCCCCTCTCCATAACAGCGCCACCCACAGATCCCCCTCTCCATAACAGCGCCACCCACAGATCCCCCTCTCCATAACAGAGCCACCCACAGATCCCCCTCTCCATAACAGTGCCACCCACAGATCCCCCTCTCCATAACAGCGCCACCCACAGATCCCCCTCTCCATAACAGCGCCACCCACAGATCCCCCTCTCCATAACAGCGCCACCCACAGATCCCCCTCTCCATAACAGCGCCACCCACAGATCCCCCTCTCCATATATAATATGATTTATTAAATTCATGAAAAAGAATTATTAATAAAATCATTTTTAAAAAAAGTATTTTAAAAGTATTTGGGCAAAAAGACAGTTTCGGTTTCGGTTTTCGGTCAAGGGCATCCAGAATTTTCGGTTTCGGACCAGAATTTTCATTTCGGTGCACCCCTAGTCTACACGACAACATTTATCGCACGACACATGTCGTCGTGTAGACCTAGCCTTACATGTATTGTCTTTACATACCGTTTGCTTGAAACAGAATAGGTGTAGACAAATCCAGCATGGCCCTGTAGGGATCTACTGCTGCCTTTTACACAAATGTGAGTCTGCTATACTGTATTTTTCGCTTTCTAGGACGTACCTAGGATTTAAAAGAAAATTTATTTTTTTCAGACCTCAGTTCAGCTTCATCCCCCCCCCATCCCCAAATCTTTATCAGACCTCTGATCAAGCCCCTGTATTGCTAACAAATACACAATTTCAGGTTCAGATACTCTTTAGGGCTCATGCACATGAATGTGTCGTGTTTTGCGATCTGCAAAACATGGATGCCGCCCGTGTGCCTTCTGCAATTTACGGAACGAGCGGCCCATTATAGAAATGCCTATTCTTGTCTGCAAAACGGACAAGAATAGGACATGATCTATAATTTTTGCGGGGGCCAAGGAATGGATGCGGACAGCAAACAGAGTGCTGTAGCATTCTTTTGCGGCCCCATTGAAGTGAATGGGTCCACATCCGAGCCGCAAAAAAAGTGGCTCTGATGCGGATCCAAACCACGTTCGTGTGAATGCGCCCTTAAAGAGAGACTACACACACCACTTTCAGAATAATAAAATAAGTAAATTTATTAAGGTGATAGTGATAAAAGAAGAGAAAACGTGCTAACAATAAAGGTAAGATATGATGGGACCACTTATCCTTAGGAAGGACACTATGGACAAGATCCCTCAAAGCTCTCTAGAAACATCTACCTTGTCCATAGAGACTACCTATGTGGATAACTGGCCTCTCCTTCCAGTTCTCGAATAACCTTGCTAACACCTCTCTGGGTAGAGGTACCTTAGCAGTCTGGAACCCACCTGCGGTGTCTGAGCCTATAGGTGGGTTCTCTGATGGCCTGGGTTCAATCGGTGGGTTCATCCTCATCCTTCCTACCTTTATAAGTGGTCGTGCCAGTACCTCTTATGTGGAGCTCCCCTGGCTTGCTCCTAACCCTGATGAAGTGGGTAATGCAGCTGGTGGTTACCTCACTATGGATGGCTATGGGTTCATGGAGCTTAGATCCGCTTATCCTTAATGGAGTTCAGCAGGATCGTGCCTCAGTGCGCCTGAAACAGTCAGCAGCTGGAATGGGGCCTCATCTCCTCTCCTTACCAACGCTCCGTATGCAACTGTTGGCAGAAGGTGCATGATAATATTGGTGCTTGCTTTGGCAGCACATACTCCAAGGTAAGTAAACCATGCATGTGTTTAACCAGTTGGATTGCCTCAGTTCTAATGACTTTTAAGAAGCTGTGTGTGACTCTAAATGAGAACTCAGGTGATAGTGGCATCACCTGTTTCTTTAATGAGGACTGGCTGTGAAGAAAATAAATTCAGGCTGCATTGAATTGATAAGGTCGCAGACTTAAATATTTCAGATCTAGCAACCTGGCTTCATTATGTCTGACCTGATTCTTTTATCTAGGAAAATTTATACTGAGTTGCCGCCTCTGGGCAGTGGCCGGCCGCTTAACCGGTACACAAGACTGCAAATATAAAAGCTTATAGGGGTTCTATGATGTGAGCGAATGTCACCTGATAACCTTACCGGTAAACACCCCAGTCACCTTTTGGTGGTAATGGTGCCCTGACACATAAAAGTAACAAGGTAGGAGGCAGGAAGTTAAGTTAAAACTAATGCGCAAACCAAAGGGGTCCTAAGGTGAAGACCCAGTGTGACAGAAAGATTAGGGAAAGCCTAGTGGAGATGAGGCATAGTTCCATCTATGGACTCGGTGAATGGGAGTAACCTACAGTGCTTATCCACGATCTACAGTTTAGCGCAAAGCTGTATTTGGAGCCACTTTCCTCCATGGACAATGTGGACAATATTAATGGAAATTGTAAGCAACTCAAGGAGTGCAAGACGTGTGTACTGACCATGTGAATTATAGGGTATAGTATACTCTACACCTAGAGATAGTACGGGTCAGCCTGAAGTTAAAGGAACAGAAGTGTGACCAGAGCACTGAAATTCAGTAAGATCCTACCCAGAGCTGTTATAATGGGAGGCAGCACCATCCAGGCTGGGAAGTCTTCTTGTATAGATTACAGCTATCCTTTCTATGGCAATAAATTGGTATAGCTACACAAGACAAGTGATTTTCAGTAAATGTCAACTTATGCACAACTAAACTCTTCTCTATGTTATTCTATCTATTTGCACCTAAGGGTGCTGATGTCGTGAACATTAGGGACCCTGCCTTCATTGCACCTAATACCCATAACCTCAAGGGCACCTCTGTCGCCACCGGGAAAGAGACTTCCCTCACTGCACGCCAACCCAGGGAGCTACAAAACGGCAATATAGACTGTGCATTCCTCTGTCCACATTCACACTTACAGCCATGCTCACACAGATAGGCTGCGGCTATGTACGCTGCACAGGTCCTGTAACCTCTTGCCACTCCTCAGTCCCTGTGTCTCCTGGCTAGTGCCATGTAAAGATCTTGTGAAACCCTTAAGACTGGCTCTGACCTTGAAGCTATGCGGGCAGGTGGGTTCTCGGTTGGCTTGGTTTCGTCGGGAGGGTTTTTTCTCCTTTCTTCTCCCTTGAGTTCATACCAACACCTCCTGGTACGGGGTCCGAGCTTGTCCTGGACCGGTATAAAGGTAATGGTACGGTTTGGTTACCTCATCGTTGATGTCCATGCCTGGCGTGTGCCAGTGCTGTCAGCTTGGCTCGGTTTCTTACATATACCTTGTAGACATTACGGAGTTAGTCGTTTTTTTTATCGTATTATAAAAATTTAAGCTCTTGGGAATAAATTGCAATAGGGGTCTACAGTAGATTTTTACTCTGTGTAGTGGTTATATATGATGTTGCAATATTTTATCTGGTTTTAGAGCGAGTAGCTTTTACGCAATGGTACTTACCATATAGACTAGGCTTAGAGGTAAAGGGCATCCTTTTTATGGCCAATGTCTAATAAGACTATTTATTCTTCCTGTCAGGGATGGCCATCCTGAGGCTCTCCAGCTGTTACAAAACTACAACTCCCAGCATGCCCACACTGCCTACATCTATTAGCCTACAGCATGGCATGGTGGGAGTTGTAGTTTTGCAGCAGCTGGAGAGCCGCAAGTTGGCCATCCCTGCTCTAAGTATTTAAGTCTATAAACAGAGGTAGGTCTGTTGATCAAGGATGCAGATAGAGACATCTCAGAGTTACAACTGGGTTCACAAATTCTGTCATCAAGATTTATTTTTCTGGCAGAATCAAAAAGTTTTTGTCTCAGGTTTATTCCTGATTCTATGAAATGGTATTTTTATCTAATGAGAAATATCTGAGATATGTTGTCCTTATACTTGGTCCCCCCCCCCCCCCCCCCCCCTAAATTATAATTTAGAACGTCTCCTGTTCTGCTGTCATGAGGGATGAGCTGGAAAATAGGAATTAGACTTATCGGTAATTTGGTTTCCAGAGATTCCCTCATGACCGCACTCGTACATTCCCTCCCCTACTAACTACTATGTAAATATTGCATATGAGATTTTCTTATGATTTTAATAAATCGGTTGCATCCATCCTGGTGTACTAATCTGGAAAAACACTGGTGGGAGGGACCTTTTAACCTCTGTTTCCTGTCCCAAGAAGGTCAAACAGGAACAACCTCCTGTTGTGCTGTCATAAGGGAATCTCCGAATTACCGGTAAGTCTATTTCCTATTTTCGTTCCATTTTTTTTTGCGGACCATAAGCGGAACCATTCATTTCAATGGGTCCGTAATAAAAACTGAAGTTACTCTGTGTGCATTCCATTTCCGTATGTCCGTATTTTCGTTAAGGATAGTACTGTTCTATTAGGGGCCAGCTGTTCCGTTCCCCGAAATACAGAATGCACACTGATGTCATCCATATTTTTGGTGGACTAAAAAATACATAGTTGTGTGTATGAGCCCTTATACATAGCTCAGGATAATGTTATCAGACTCAATAGGTTCCAAATGCTTAGAGATTCCATATTCACACTTCAACCCTCAGATCAGACACCCAATCTTTCAGACCCCCCCCCCCCCCCAAACAGATTCCCAGTCTTGATCAGACCCCCCCCCCCCCCCCCAATCTTCATCAGACATTAAAACAATTAACACCACTTACCTCTCCTGCTCCAGCCGGCGCTGTTCCTGCTCTCACTGCTCCCCATTATCAGGTGCATGCCTACATGCTCTACATCCTGACGCTATACACAGTCAGGACAGCGCATAGTGAGTGCCCAGAAGAAGACCAGGAAGTGGTGAGTACAGCCATCACTAGCAGCGCTAAAGTCACTGTTCCCTGCGCTTCCATAATGAAAGCGCTCAGTATTTGCTGTATAAGCCTTTTGGGCTGAAAAAAGTGAAAGTGAAAAATACAGTAGGTTATGGACCGTGCTCACTGTGGTAACTACACACATAATTTGCCTATATGTCAGGAGTGTTACCCAATGTATGCCACTATAAAGGCAGAAGGCACATTCAGCCATGGGCCACAGTGTAAGGCCTCCTGCACACGACCGTTGTGTGCACCCGTGGCCGTTGTCCCGTTTAACGTGTTTTTCTGCGGTCCCATTGACTTTCAATGGGTCCGTGGAAAAATCGGAAAATGCACCGTTTGGCACCTGTCCTATTTTTTTCACGGTCAACGGTTCACGGACCCATTCAAGTCAATGGGTCCGTGAAAAATCACGGATGCACACAAGATTGTCATCCACATCCGTGATCCGTGTCCGTTTTTTCCTATCATTTCAAAGGCAAACTTGACTTCGATTTTTTTTTTTCATTTTTCATGTCCGTGGATCCTCCAAAAATCAAGGAAGACCCACGGGAAAAAAACGGACACGGATCGCGGTACAACGGAACCACGTTTTGTGGGACGTTAAAAAATACTGTCGTGTGCAGGAGGCCTTAAAGTAAAGAGTATACTGCAGGTTTTAGTTTTTGTTTTTGTGACTAACTGTATCAGAAAGAAAAATCTGCCGCACTTTTCTATACAGTAAAAAAAAATCTAAGCAGAGAGCTGTCTAAAATAAAGGAAAAAACACTTACATTTTATATATCAAGCGACACCAGCGCCGTGCTCCTATGCCCACAAATCATGCAGTGATTGTTCACATGCTGCCTGTAACTGGCTTTACCTGTCACGTGTGCATGAACGGCATGTGACCACTGAGGTCAATGAATGGCTGCAGTGGTCACATGAATGAAGACTGGCACATGAACAATGCTGAAGGCTGAAGACTTTTTTTTTTATTTTCTTTTCTTTAAGACAACTTTCTGCTGTGGGCCCTTTTACTTGGAAGAAGCAGTCTACATTGGTGACTACAGAGGGCATCATGGGGAGTCTTTGTCACCGGTGTTAAAGTGGTATTCTGGTAAAGTAACCTCATTTTTTAAAAACTGCATTAAGGCTGCAAGCTGTGACCCAACCAGAACCCATACCTGTACCTATAACCAGAGTTTAAATTTACCTTGCAATCCATTTGTCTAGCTCCTGTGTGAGCCTGCAATATATGGCACCTGATCTTCCCTCACAAAACTTCAAAGACTACAATCCCCACAATCCCTAGCTTTCCTGCTGTGAGTGTTGATGTTTACTGATTGGCTGCCTGATATACAGTCCGGTCACGCCCCCTCTGCTCAGTAATCAGCAGCACACTGACATGACCTTTGTTTCACAAGACATTCAGCTACAGAACTGATAGCAACACACTGAGCATGCTCGACCTAACAAAGGCTCTGAACTACAGGTCGATGCCATGATAATTTATGAGGAAACACAGTGGGTAGCAATGGGGAAAAAAACTACTTTAATAACTACTAAACGGTAAATATGTGAAATTGACATATTAGGTAATTATTGATGATGAATTAGTCTAAAACTTACCTAAGTTATATTTATGGTAGCCAGTATACCCCTTTAAAGGGTTTGTCTAGCAGATAAAAAATTTTTTTTTTAGAAAAGGTGCAAAACGGGTTAAAAAATAAAACAAGCAATGCCCCCCTTACCGTTCCACAGCCACTGCCTTTCCTAGGCTTTCTGCACCACCGCTGGTCTGTACTTCCTGGTCCCTCAGCCAGCGATAGGCTTGATTGGTGATTTCCTGGGTGTCCAGAAGAACCAGGGATTCCAGATCAGTGCAAGATCAGCAAGGTGAGAATTGCTTGCTTTATTTTGTAACCCATTATGCCCCTTTTTTAGAAAATAAAATAAAATTTTCATACGCTGGACTTCCCCTCTAAATACTTTAAATATGACTTTTATTATTTCTGATTCTCCTAGCTGTTTGAATGTTAGCTCTAATCATTGTCCAATAAATTCAAAAAGCAATTGGACTGGTGGGTTTTCAGGCTGGGTTTACAAGTTCTGGTTTCTTGGAGCAGTGTTTGAACCCAAATCCAGGAACGGATCATAGACTGATAAACTGAGGACACACGTAAAGTAATCTTGTTGAATCTTGTGAATCATTTGAGATGAACTAAAGCGGAGATATCAAGTCAGACCCTCGTGTCCAACATCCGTGTCTGACCTAATTGGGGGTCCAACTCCATATTATTGCCGATGGATTTTTCATAAAGGTTCCTGTAGGTGTAATGTGTAGCAAGGAGGAACTGCTCAGCTGAAGAACCGTTGGTATCTGGTAGATTTGAGAAAGGAATTTATATATTAAAAAAAAACACTCCTCTTAAAGGGAATCTGTCACTAGCAATTTACCATTTTTTTTTTTCATGAATCCATGTTTAACAGAGTACCTTTTTTCCATCTGTCTTGTTCTTTTGATTGTCAGTCTTGTCATTTCTTCAAAAAATCGATTCTTATGATATGTAAATGACGCTGTAAGGAGCCCAGAGGGGCGTTCTTCTTTCTCCACGGTGCCCAGGAACGCCCCTCTGAAGTGCCGTGCCCGCCTAAATTTGAAAACTAATAACGCCTCCCAGATGCGCGGCTAAGTGCTCAACACCCCCCCTCCTCAGCGCCGCGCTCTGCGGCAAACACCCCGATCCTCCTCTCGCCGGCATCCCAAATCCCGCGCAGGCGCAGTGCCGGCGATTGCCTGCGCTATGATAAGATGACTGACGGCACTGCGCCTGCGCGGGATTTGGGATGCCGGCGAGAGGAGGATCGGGGTGTTTGCCGCAGAGCGCGGCGCTGAGGAGGGGGGGTGTTGAGCACTTAGCCGCGCCTATGGGAGGCGATTTAGATGAACTTGGAGGCGTTATTAGTTTTCAAATTTAGCCGGGCACGGCACTTCAGAGGGGCGTTCCTGGGCACCGTGGAGAAAGAAGAACGCCCCTCTGGGCTCCTTACAGCGTCATTTACATATCATAAGAATCGATTTTTTTGAAGAAATGACAAGACTGACAATCAAAAGAACAAGACAGATGGAAAAAAGGTACTCTGTTAAACATGGATTCATGAAGAAAAAAAATTGGTAAATTGCTAGTGACAGATTCCCTTTAAGTCTGACCTTAAAAGAGGATATGAGATAGAGGGCAGCATGGCATTAATATAGCATCAGAAAATAAGAGGCTATATGCATGGACTTTGGAATTGGCTGTGTACTTTTATTATGGAAGGTACATATGTGTACCTGGTACTCAATGGTGCAACAGGAGTCATGGGTTTGATCTAGGCAGAGGTTGGAGGTCTGACATGTCCATCAGAAGCAGTAGGTGGACCTGATGGACTGACCTCACAATCACTTGAATTATGAGAAGGAGTATTCAACGAGAACCTAGAAAACTTGACCCCTTTAATAGGAGAAGTGTGTCCGAATGATTTTGTTGTTTTAGGTAGACAACTAGAAATTTCTGTAATGTGAAATATCTTCCGGTATTTTAATGAACCCTAACCTTCCATGTAAAGTATACAATGTGCCCCTCACCTTAGTAAAACACTCCTATTTCTGTGGTTCCTGATCAGAAATGGTCTCCCAAAGGCACTGAAGGTATTCATGTAAAGTGGAGACAGAGTGATAAAATGGAGGAAATTCAGAATAAAGCAAAATCAGGTCATGAAAAACATTCGTAAGCAGAACATTTTCCATTTTTCTAACAATGGGCTAAGGCAGGGATGACCAACCTGCGTCCCTCCAGCTGTTGCAAAACTACAACTCCCAGCATGACTGGACAGATTACATTTATTAGGACATGCTGGGAGTTGTAGTTTTTCAATAGTTGGAGGGCCTCAGGTAGGTTGAGCATCCCTTGGCTAAGGCATAAAGAACCCTTTGTGAAATAAGTGATTCTTGTACGGCAATGTTCTTGTCTGTATCTTAAGCTTAGCACTATAGTTTCTCTGCAGCTGGAAGACATATGGCAGGAAGCATGGTACGGCACATAAAAACCTTTTAGAATGTTGTTACTTTGCCAATTTAGTTAAAGGAAGCCTCACATGCCTGGCTGTGGTGGGATCCAAATACCATAAAGTGCTGCCCGCCCTTCTAATCTACTTTTCAATAAATACTGTGTGAAAATGCTGCTTCTGCTGCCCTGGGTGTGGGAACCGCCCCTGATGTACAGTACAGTGGATACAATCCCTTTTAGGTTGGGTCAGTTGACCTGACACATGACCTGTCTTGTTGGATGCTTCCCAGACTTGCAGATACTCCCTCTGCCTGGCACCCGATCGGAAAAAATAAGCATTTCTGCAGTGTGCCTGATTTGATGTTTGTCGCCAGTTATTGTTAGAGAGGTTTGGTGCTATTACCAGTGTCTTCGGGGGAAAATATTAATTTGCCACGACTAATGGATTTATCCCTTAACTATGAATGTTCCATTTCATTTTGTAACATTAATGTTTTTACCGGCCTAATGTTTTGTGCGCAGCCTCTCCCTGGTGAACACCGATTCATTGCATTTAATCTCTCTCTTCCAGATTTCGTATGACAGCTTGCAGATATGTAGATGCATTTGCATAACATAAGAAAGCACGCAAATAGTTTACTGGTAATTAGTATTGAGCTAATAGAGGCCAAACGAATCAACTTTGATCTGAATTTCAGGAAAAATGTGATTCGCCGCAAAGCTGAATTTCCTCGTGCTTCGTGGTAACTAATCTTTTTTTCCTGAAATGGCGGTAAAAAAGAAAAAAAAAAAAACCTACCTCATCTGCAGAGTCCATGCAAAATCTCGAGCGGGTTCACGTATGATGTCACCACACCTGGTGATGTCATCAGTGATGATGTCAGAACGTGTGTCCAGCGTGATGACATTATCACGTCTTCCAGCAAATGGATAAGGTAAGTATTTTAATTTTTTTTACCCTGCTAAAGGCCTAAATTGTAGCCTCACATGCCACAATAAGTTAGGAACACGGCATCTGTGGTGTTCAATTACGGGGGGCTGAGCGATTGCCGTTCCCCACCATTGTGCCCGCTACATAGAAAGGAATGCACTTCGTCACAAATCGAATGTCTTGGTGAAATTGGGCAAAGCAGCCTAATCAAATTTTTCATAACTTCGCTCATCTCTACTTGTAATCAAAAGTGAGTTTAACTGAGAAGGTAGTGGAGCACTCAGAATGAAGTATTATCTTTCCATAATAACAAATGTACACTATGTGGGCCCTGTCACAACTATATCAGATCGAACATCCCATTCCATAACCATGAACATTGAGATGGAGTTGGGCCCTCTTTTGCAATCACGACAATCGCTTCTCTTCTGGAAAGGTTTTCCACAAAACTTGTGTCTGTGAAATTTAGTGCCTATTCAGCCAAAATAAATCAGGCACTGAGATTGGGCGAGCAGGTTACCCAGCACCAAATTGTCAAACTGTGGGCCAGATTTATCATTAGCTCAAGTCAGAATAATGGAGTGAAAAATTGCGACTTTTTTCTGCTCTGCACTATGCTCGCCAGTTTTCTGAAAGTGGGCGTGTTTTCTTATGTAAATTAATCTCTAGACAGATTTACTATTGCGACTATTTAAAAAGTCGCAAAAAAGTCGCAAAAAAATGCGCAATTTCACTCCAGTGAGGACCATGCTTATCTTATGAGACTTTTTAATAGAACATGCGACTTTTTTTGTAAAGACGTGCGACTTTTGTAAAGCTGCTTACTGACGGATAAACTGCTACCCTCAAACCACATTTATTACAGTCTTAAAGGGCCGATCATAAATCTGACTTGGCTAAAACTGACTATAGCCATATGTGAAAGTGGAGTGAGCTGTCAGAGTAATGATAAATCTGGCCCTGTGTCTTTTTAGACCTTCATCTGTAACCAGAAAGGGTCTTCCCCAAACTATGACCACACAGTGGTCAGCATGCAGTAGTCAATACTATCTTTGTATTCTGTTGCATGAACTTTAAAGGACCTAGCCATAACCCTGAAGTAACAGACCCATATAATTAATTCCTCCTCCACCAAATTTTACAGTAGATACATTGTAGATACTATACATTCTGTTAGCTAGCAACCTCCAGGCATCTGCCAAACCCAGCTTTTCCATGAGACTGCAACATGAGTCCAGCTGCAGTATGCTTACGCTTGACATTGCATATGGTGATCTTAGGCTTGTGTGCCGTTAGTTGACCGTGTAGTTTCTAAAATAGTGTTACTTTTTGGAAATTTCCACTGTAAGGTTACTCAGGGTCTCTTCAAATGCGACATGGTGCCTGAAAACCATTACAGTAAAATCTGCCCACCAAAAGCCATTTGGCGCTCCTTCCCTCCTGAACCCTGCTGTGTGCCCATACAGCTGCTTACGACCACATATGGGGTGCTTCTGTAAACTGCAGATTCGGGTTTATAAATATTGATATTTGCTTTGATGTTAACCCTTGCTGTGTTACAGGAAAAATGGATTAAAATTGAACATTTGTATAAAAATTACATTTTTAAATTTCACCTCCATTTTACTTCAATTACTGTAAAACACCTAAAGGTTAACAAAGTTTCTAAAAACAGTTTTGAATAATTTGTGGAGTGTAGTTTTCTCTTATGTAAGCCCCTCAAAGTAACTTCAGAACTGAATTATTCCTTAAAAAGTTGGTTTTGTAAAATTATTATTATACTTCTAATGTCCTAAAAAAAAAAAATTGACACTTAGAAAATTATACCAATGTATAACAGACATATCTGTTTTAAAAGAAGAGAAATCAAACTTTAGAAAATTGCAAATTTTTCCTAATTTTCTGTAAAATTGGGATTATTTTTTTTTTATAAGTGAAGATAAAACAACTCAAATTTACCACTAAAATGAAGTAGAATGTGTCCCACAGTCTCCAAATAGTTTGGATAAGTAAAATCATTCCAAAGGTGTCACCACATAAAGCCAGGTATGCAATATTAGGCCTCATGCACACGACCGTTGTGTGCATCCGTGGCCGTTGTGCCATTTTCCGGTTTTTTTCGTGGACCCATTGACTTTCAATGGGTCCGTGGAAAAATCGGAAAATGCACCATTTTGCAGCCGCATCCGTGATCCGTGTTTCCTGTCCGTCAAAAAAATAGGACAACGTTTCACGGACCCATTCAAGTCAATGGGTCCGTGAAAGAACACGGATGCACACAAGATTGGCGTCCGTGATCTGTGGCCGTAGGTTACTTTCATACAGACGGATCCGAAGATCCGTCTGCATAAAAGCTTTTTCGGAGCTGAGTTTTCACTTTGTGAAAACTCATATCCGACAGTATATTCTAACACAGAGGCGTTCCCATAGTGATGGGGACGCTTCTAGTTAGAATATACTACGAACTGTGTACATGACTGCCCCCCTATTTTCATTGGTGGCCAGTGTGCGGCCTCCCCTTACTTAGCAATATTAGAAGCATCATACTTACCTGCTGCGCTGTCTGTGACCAGCCGGGAGCTCCTCCTACTGGTAAGTGACAGATCATTAAGCAATGCGCCGCACAGACCTGTCACTTACCAGTAAGAGGAGCTCCCGGCCGGTCACAGACAGCGCAGCAGGTAAGTATGATGCTTCTAATATTGCTAAGTAACCATGGCAACCACACTGTGCCACCAATGAAAATAATACAATAGAGGGAGGGAGGGGGGCCGCACACTGTGCCACCAATGAAAATAATACAATAGAGGGAGGGAGGGGGGGCCGGGGCCGCACACTGGCCACCAATGAAATTAATACAATAGAGGGAGGGAGGGGGGGCCGAGGGGGGTCTGCTGCCTGGCAGCCCCTGATCTCTTACAGGGGGCTATGATACGCACAATTAACCCCTTCAGGTGCGGTACCTGAGGGGTTAATTGTGCGGATCACAGCCCCCTGTAAGAGATCGGGTGCTGCCAGGCAGCAGGGGGCAGTCATGTACACAGTTCTTAGTATATTCTAACTTGAAGCGTCCCCATCACCATGGGAACGCCTCTATGTTAGAATATACTGTCGGATATGAGTAACATAGAGGCGTTCCCATGGTGATGGGGACGCTTTAAGTTAAAATATACCATCGGATTGGAGAAAACTTTGATCCGATGGTATAATAGGGACTCCTGTCTTTACATTGAAAGTCAATGGGGGACGGATCCGTTTGCAATTGCACCATATTGTGTCAACGTCAAACGGATCCGTCCCCATTGACTTGCATTGTAATTCAGGACGGATCCGTTTGGGTCCGCACGGCCAGGCGGACACCAAAACGACTTTTTTTTTCATGTCCGTGGATCCTCCAAAAATCAAGGAAGACCCACGGACGAAAAAAACGGTCACGGACCAACGGAACCCCCGTTTTGCGGACCGTGAAAAAATACTGTCGTGTGCATGAGGCCTTAGGCTGTGGCAGGAAGGTGTAAACTGGCTGAGTTGAACCTCTGCTATTTCTGATTTCATTGTTCACGGGAAAGGTGTTATCAGTGACTGACAGCTATCTATATACACATACTTACACAGAGAATGATATTAATCACTAATAACACCTTCCCAATGTACAACTATCAGTGACTGACAGCTATGTATACATACTTACACATGGAATACTATTAATCACTGATAAGACCTTCCCGTGTATAACTGAATTCAGAAAGAGGAGAGATATAAATGTATAAATTACATGTTTTGCTGAATCTTTTCCTCCTGCTCTACAACATGCTACCTACAGACTGCACTGCATTTTGTAATAACAGGTCCTCTAATGTGTATGTGGAGCTCCTGAGTCTCCCCAATAGACAATGTCAGGGGAGAGACGATTATGCTAAATTAAAATGTTTGCCTGATCCTTTTGTTCTCCCGGGAGATAAGCTGCCAACAGAAGTGTCGTCTGGCAGACTCGCAACGGCTTTTCCCTTCTCCCCATTGAATAAACATACAAGTTTAGTCCAGCTGAATCCGTATGCGTATGAGGGAGTTGTCAACTGGCAAAATGATTGGCTCTCAAGGCATGAATCCTCATAATATAATTACTAAAATATATAATTATTAATGATATAATGTAAAATACCAATTACAGCAGAACAATGTCCCTTAATGTACCAGATCTTCCTCTCTCTTTTTAAATTCAGGCATGATGCTGTTCCGAGGTCTTTCAAGCCCTTAATGTACTGGCTCCTCTTTCCGGCAATACTTTAAGTCAGACCTCACGCTGTTCCGTGGTTTCTAATGCCCTTGATGTCCTGGCTTTTTCCTGCTCATTCTTAAGTCACATTTTTTTGTTTTCTGTTTTGCCTGAACTTTTCCAGTTGTTTTTCATTTTTGGGGGCATTCTGGATCCACCAGATGTCTAAATTATTCACCATGTTGATTTATAAAGGACCTTATTTTTCGACAACACACAGGGAGATGAGAGGCAGGCTCAGAGGCACTGTAGTGTAATGAAAGCTGTGCTGTGATTGATTGCTATGGGCAAAAATGAAAGCTGTGCTGTGGTTGCTTGCTATGGATAACAAGCAGTTGGCCTGTTAGACAATACATGCAGGGAGATGAAAGTCAGACTGAAAAGTGCCATAGAAAAAAGGAAAGCTGTGCTGTGTATGGTTTATATGGGCAAAAAATAATGCTGCACTGTGATTGGTTGCTATGGACAGCAAACAGTTTGTCTTTTAGACAGCACATACAGGAAGATACGAGGCCGACTGAGATGCAGAGGAGATGAGAAGCGGAGTGAGAAGTGGCTTTAGTATGGGAGGCAAATCCAGGCAAAAATAAAATGAAAATGCAAATACCTTTTGTGACTTTTTTTTCCCACACATGTGAAAATGTCCTGACACAATAATAATAAAATTAAATCACTTCATTTGCTATTTAAATTTTAACTTAAACATGGGTAATTTGTGACAAAAATAAAATAATAAAAAAAATGCTTTTTTGTCATTTTATTTTAATTATCATACTGGTATTTAATGGTCAACTGAAATCTAAAATAAAAAAAGTTGAATGGGAAAAGAAAACTCAAACTTCACTTTCCCTTTGCTATTTCTTCATGAACTGCATAATGTGTCAAAATTAATAATCAGTTTTCAGTCTTCCACACTTTTTGGCTTTTAGTGCCAAATGAAAATTATAAACGCAACCTAATGCTGATTTACGTTTCATTTCACAGTTTGCCTTTTCATTTTCAGGCTGTGTAGTATTAAAATATATGTTTATTAGTAGTGGGCATGGGCTCAACATGTTAATATATTTTAATTAATAGTAGGCGGAGCTGAAACCATGGAACTTCATGCAGAATGATCCGAGAATTGACACGAATGACTCTCTGCATGTCTAGGCAGTAATGGCGAAGTCAGTTGCGGAACTACTAGGCGAGGATATGTACCCTCTGAATTGTAAAGCCCTGCAGAATATGGAGGTGCTATATAAAAAAAGATTATTATTATTTTAGATTTGTCCATGAAATACCAGTATGGCAATGAAAATCAAATGACAAAAAGCTTTTTACATTTTATTTATGTCACAAATTACCCATACTTAAGTGAAAAATTTAACTGCAAATTAAATTAATCCATTTTATTTTTTGTTTTGTCATGACATTTTCACACATGTGGATCATTTTATTTTTTGCTAGATTTGCTTTCCATAGCCTCAGCAGTTAGTTACATTAGTGTAACTAACTAAACTAAGGAGTAGGTTTGTGCTCGGCATAGACTCTCATTCTATTACTAGCTAAAGTGATCACTGTCCTCTATATCATATATACAGTCAGGTCCATAAATATTGGGACATTGACACAATGGTAATGTTTTTGGCTCTATACACCAACACAATGGATTTGAAATGAAACAAACAAGATGTGCTTTAACTGCAGACTGTCAGCTTTAATTTGAGGGTATTTACATCCAAATCAGGTGAACGGTGTTGGAATTACAACAGTTTGCATATGTGCCTCCCACTTGTTAAGGGACCAAAAGTAATGGGACAGAATACTAATCATAAATCAAACTTTCATTTTTTAATACTTGGTTACAAATCCTTTGCAGTCAATTACAGCCTGAAGTCTGGAATGCATAGACATCACCAGATGCTGGATTTTATCCCTGGTGATGCTCTGCCAGGCCTTTACTGCAACTGTCTTCAGTTCCTGCTTGTTCTTGGGACATTTCCCTTCAGTTTTGTCTTCAGCAAGTGAAATGCATGCTCAATCGGATTCAGGTCAGGTGATTGACTTCGCCATTGCATAACATTTAACTTCTTTCCCTTAAAAAACTCTTTGGTTGCTTTTGCAGTATGCTTTGGGTCATTGTCCATCTGCACTGTGAAGCGCTGTCCAATGAGTTCTGAAGCATTTGGCTGAATATGAGCAGATAATATTGCCCGAAACACTTCAGAATTCATCCTGATGATTTTGTCAGCAGTCACATCATCAATAAATACAAGAGAACCAGTTCCATTGGCAGCCATACATGCCCACGCCATGACACTACCATCACCATGCTTCACTGATGAGATGGTATGCTTAGAATCATGAGCAGTTCCTTTCCTTCTCCATACTCTTCTCTTCCCATCACTCTGGTAGAAGTTGATCTTGGTCTCATCTGTCCATAGGATGTTGTTCCAGAACTGTGAAGGCTTTTTTAGATGTCGTTTGGCAAACTCTAATATGGCCTTCCTGTTTTTGAGGCTCACCAATGGTTTAAATCTTTTGGTGAACCCTCTGTATTCACTCTGGTGAAGTCTTCTCTTGACTGTTGACTTTGACACACATACACCTACCTCCTGGAGAGTATTCTTGATCTGGCTAACTGTTGTGAAGGGTGTTTTCTTCACCAGGGAAAGAATTCTTCGGTCATCCACCACAGTTGTTTTCCGTGGTCTTCCGGGTCTTTTGGTGTTGCTGAGCTCATCGGTGCGTTCATTCTTTTTAGGAATGTTCCAGTTGTTTTGGCCACGCCTAATGTTTTTGCTATCTCTCTGATGGGTTTGTTTTGTTTTTTCGACCTAATGATGGCTTGCTTCACTGATAGTGACCGCTCTTTGGATCTCATCTTGAGAGTTGACAGCACCAGATTACAAATTCAAATAGCACACTTGAAATTAACTCTGGACCTTTTATCTGCTCATTGTAATTCAGATAATGAGGGAATAACACACACCTGGCCATGGAACAGCTGAGAAGCCAATTGTCCCATTACTTTTGGTTCCTTAACAAGTGGGAGGCACAAATGTAAACTATTGTAATTCCTACACCGTTCACCTGATTTGGATGTAAATACCCTCAAATTAAAGCTGACAGTCTGCAGTTAAAGCACATATTGTTCATTTCATTTCAAATCCATTGTGGTGGTGTATAGAGCCAAAAATGTTACAATTGTGTCGATGTCCCAATATTTATGGACCTGACTGTGTGTGTGTGTGTGTATATGTGTATATATATATATATGTATATATATATATATATATATATATATATATATATGTATATATATATTTATTAGGAAAGTACAAGGGGCCGTCATTGACGGAAGATATGTGTCACCGAGGTTCCTGGCCTCGGTGAGGTAAGAGACGGTAATTTCCAATAGTGCTGACTGACACTATTGGTTATTTTGTGTGGCTGTAAAGCCGATCCGGCTCTTACTGGGAGCAGCCAAAGTGCAGGGTGGGTGGCTTTTCCCCACGTTCCAGGCCGGGTTTTGGTTAGGGATATAAAACCCAGCCAGCAGTCTCGCTGGGTGTGGATTATCCTCCATCTGACAGTGGAGCTTTGCCAGTCTCTGGGTTGGGGCCTGAGAGTTTGGGCTGGGATTAAGGCCTGCTATTTTGTTTGGATGAAAACACGTGGACTTCTGTTTCACCCAAGGACTTATGTGTTGCTGCCTGTGTTGTCTTGAAACTGACTTTTTGTTGTCACTTTCCTTATGTGTGAATAAAACACTGAACTGTTTAAGTTAAAGACATTGTCGTTGCCTCTATACTGCGTCCGCTAGCCTGTCTACCAGAGCAAATCCCCACAATATATATATATATATATATATATCTTATATATATAAAAATGAGTTTCTGTCTGTCTGTCTGTCTAGACATCTGTCTGGACGTTCTTTAGACGCGACCAAACGACTGGAACGATCTTCACCAAATTTGGCACACAGGTACATCAGGTGTCCGGGAAGGTTTTAGACCGTGTCTCAGCTCTCTAGGACTCACCGTTCCTGAGATATTCCCCAAAAATTAGCCCCCCCAAATACAAACCTGCAAGTCTTTCTCTTCAAATCCCAACTGCCATAAACACAGTTTTACTCCAGGTTTCCATAACAACCCAGCCATTTTTCTTTACTGCTTAAAGGGCCGGGTACTGTGGAGGTCACTATTTTTAAAGGGGGGCACAGTGAAGGTCAAGGTTATTAAAGGGGCGTGCACACTGGAGGTCACTGTTATTAAATGGGCGGGCACTGTGGAGGTCACTGTTATTAAAGGGGCGAGCTCTATGAAGGTCTCTGTTAAAGGGGCGGTCACTGTGAAAGTCACTGTTAACTCCTTAAGGACACAGCCTTATTTCACCTTAAGGACCAGGCCATCTGACCAGTGTCACTTTAATTGGTGATAACTTTAAAACGCTTTGACTTATCCAGGCCATTCTCCGAAATTTTCAAAAAACAACTTTTTAAGGACCAGTTCAGGTCTGAAGTCACTTTGTGAGGCTTACATAATAGAAACCACCCAAAAATGACCCCATTCTAGTAACTACACCCCTCAAGGTATTAAAAACTGATTTTACAAACGTTGTTAACCCTTTAGGTGTTCCACAAGAATTAATGGAAAATAGAGATACAATTTCAAAATTTCACTTTTTTGGCAGATTTTTCATTTTAATATTTTTTTCCAGTTACAAAGCAAGGGTTAACAACCAAACAAAACTCAATATTTATGGCCCTGATTCTGTAGTTTACAGAAACACCCCATATGTGGTCGTAAACTGCTGTATGGGCACACGGCAGGGCGCAGAAGGAAAGGAATGCCATACGGTTTTTGGAAGGCAGATTTTACAGGACTGTTTTTTTTTTTTTTTTGATACCATGTCCCATTTGAAGCCCCCTAATGCACCCCTAGAGTAGAAACTCCAAAAATGTGACCCCATTTTAGAAACTATGGGATAGGGTGGAAGTTTTGTTGGTACTAGTTTAGGGTACATATGATTTTTGGTTGCTCTATATTACACTTTTTGTGAGGCAAGGTAACAAGAAATAGCTGTTTGGCACAGTTTTTTTTGTTATTTACAACATTCATCTGACAGGTTAGATCATGTGGTATACAATTTTTTTTATTTATGTAAGTTTTAAACAATGAGTTCATTTTTGAAACAAAAAAAAAACATGTTTTAGTATCTCCATAGTCTGAGAGCCATAGTTTTTTCAGTTTTTGAGCGATTATCTTAGGTAGGGTCTCATTTTTTGCGGGATGAGATGACGGTTTGATTGGATCTATTTTGGGGTGCATATGACTTTTTGATCGCTTGCTATTACACTTTTTGTGATGTAAGATGACAAAAAATGGCTTTTTTTTTACGCCACTTTTTATTTTGTTACAGTGTTCACCTGAGGGGTTAGGTCATGTGATATTTTTATAGAGTAACTTATTACGGAGGCGGCGATACCTAATATGTATACTTTTTTTTTATTTATGTAAGTTTTACACAATGATTTCATTTTTTGAAAAAAAAAATCATGTTTTAGTGTTTCCATAGTCTGAGATCCATAGTTTTTTCAGTTTTTGGGACGATTATCTTGGGTAGGGTATGATTTTTGCGGGATGAGATGACGGTTTGATTGGCACTATTTTGGGGTGTGTATGACTTTTTGATCGCTTGCTATTACACTTTTTGTGATGTAAGGTGACAAAAAATTGTTTATTTAGCACAGTTTTTATTTTTAATTTTTTACGGTGTTTATTTATTTATGTAAGTTTTACACAATAACAGCTTTTTTAAAACAAAAAAAAATATGTTTTAGTGTCTCCATATTCTGAGCCATAGTTTTTTTTATTTTTTGGGCGATTGTCTCAGGTAGGGTACATCAGGTGTCCGGGAAGGTTTTAGACTGGGTCTCAGCTTTCGAAGATTTTTGATCGTTCCTGAGATATTCCCAAAAAATTACCTGCATTTTCACAAAGTGAAAAATCAGATCTGAAAAAAACTGTTAGGCCTCATGCACACGACCGTTGTGTGCACCCGTGGCCGTTGTGCCGTTTTCCGTTTTTTTTCGCGGACCCATTGACTTTCAATGGGTCCGTGGAAAAATCGGAAAATGCACCGTTTTGCAGCCGCATCCGTGATCCATGTTTCCTGGCCGTGAAAAAAATATGACCTGTCCTATTTTTTTCACGGCCAACGGTTCACGGACCCATTCAAGTCAATGGGTCCGTGAAAGAACACGGATGCACACAAGATTGGCATCCGTGTCCGTGATCCGTGGCCGTAGGTTAGTTTTTATACAGACGGATCCGAAGATCCGTCTGCATAAAAGCTTTTTCATAGCTGAGTTTTCACTTCGTGAAAACTCAGAACCGACAGTATATTCTAACACAGAGGCGTTCCCATGGTGATGGGGACGCTTCAGGTTAGAATATACTAACAGAACTGTGTACATGACTGCCCCCTGCTGCCTGGAAGGTGGAAGGTCACTTACCAGTAGGAGGAGCTCCCGGCCGGACCTGTCACTTACCAGTAGGAGGAGCTCCCGACCGGACGCAGACCATCGCAGCTCGCAGGTAAGTATAATGGTTCTACAAATTGCTAAGTAACCATGGCAACCGGGACTGCAGTAGCGTCCTGGTTGCCATGGTTACCGATCGGAACCCCAGCGATTAAACTGGGACTCCGATCGGTACACTCCGCTGCCACCAATGATAGGGGGGAGATTTTAATTAGGAGGGGGAGGGAGGGGGGGGCCCACTGGCCACCAACGAGTTAACTACAGGGGAGGGAGGGGGGCCGGCCACACTGGCCACCAATGAGTTAACTACAGGGGAGGGGGGGGCCACTGGCCACCAATGAATTAACTACAGGGGAGGGGGGGGGCCCACTGGCCACCAATGAGTTAACTACAGGGGAGGGGGGGGCCGGCCGCACTGGCCACCAATGAGTTAACTACAGGGGAGGGAGGGGGGGGGCCGGCCACACTGGCCACCAATGTGTTAACTACAGGGGGGGGGGCTGCCCCCTGCTGCCTGGCAGCACCTGCCAGGCAGCAGGTGGCAGTCATGTACACAGTTCTTTTAGTATATTCTAACCTGAAGCGTCCCCATCACCATGGGAACGCCTCTGTGTTAGAATATACTGTCGGATTTGAGTTTCACGATGTAACTCAAATCCGACGGTATATTCTAACATAGAGGCGTTCCCATGGTGATGGGGACGCTTCAAGTTAAAATATACCATCGGATTGGAGAAAACTCAGATCCGATTGTATATTAACTCCTGACTTTACATTGAAAGTCAATGGGGGACGGATCCGTTTGAAATTGCACCATATTGTGTCAACGTCAAACGGATCCGTCCCCATTGACTTGCATTGTAATTCAGGACGGATCCGTTTGGCTCCGCACGGCCAGGCGGACACCAAAATGACTTTTTTTTCATGTCCGTGGATCCTCCAAAAATCAAGGAAGACCCACGGACGAAAAAACGGTCACGGATCACGGAAAAACGGAACCCCGTTTTGCGGACCGCAAAAAAATACGGTCGTGTGCATGAGGCCTAATGCAGACGGATCCGTTCTGAACGGATGCAAGCGTTAGCATTATAGGAGCGGATCCGTCTGTACAGACACCAGACGGATCCGCTCCAAACGCAAGTGTGAAAGTAGCCTTAAACCGACAGGCGCTGTGGAGTTCACTGTTAAAGGGGCAGGCACTGCGGAGGTTACTGTTAAAGGGGCGGGTACTGTGGAAGTCACTTTAAGGCCCCTGTCACACAAGCGAGTTTTCCAAGCGGGTGCAATGCGTGACGTGAACGCATAGCACCCGCACTGAATCCTGACCCATTTTTTTTTAACGCATCAGTTCTGCATTGCGTGAAAATCGCAGCATGTTTTATATTTTGCATTTTTCACGCAGCCCTGGCCCCATAGAAGTGAATTGGGGTGCGTAAAAAACGCATTGCATCCGCAAGCAAGTGCAGGTGTGATGCGTTTTTCACTGATGGTTGCTAGGAGATGTTGTTTGTATACCTTCAGTTTTTTATCACACGCGTAAAAAACGCATCAAAACGCATTGCACCCGTGCGGAAAAAACTGAACAACTGAACGCAATCGCAGATAAAGCCGACTGAACTTGCTTGCAAAATGGTTTGAGTTTCACTGAACGCACCCTGAACGCATCCAGACCTAATCTGTCACGCTCGTGTGAAAGAGGCCTAAAGGGGTTGGTATTGTGGCGGTCACTGTTAAAGGGGCAGACACTGTGGAGGTCACTGTTAACCGCCTCAGCTCCCCTAGCTTAAACCACCTTAATGACCAGACCACTTTTTACACTTCTGCACTACACTACTTTCACGGTTTATTGCTCGGTCATGCAACTTACCACCCAAATGAATTTTACCTCCTTTTCTTCTCACTAATAGAGCTTTCATTTGGTGGTATTTCATTGCTGCTGACATTTTTACTTTTTTTGTTATTAATCGAAATTTACCAAAAAAAATTCAAAAAAATGACATTTTTCACTTTCAGTTGTAAATTTTTTAAAAAAAAACTACATTTCTATATAAATTTTTCTCTAAATTGTTCTACATGTCTTTGATTAAAAAAAAATGCAATAAGTGTATATTTATTGGTTTGGGTAAAAGTTATAGCGTTTACAAACTATGGTACAAAAATGTGAATTTCCGCATTTTGAAGCAGTTCTGACTTTCTGAGAAAATGATGCTTTTTTTTTTTTTTCTTACAAAGTCTCATATTCCACTAACTTGTGACAGAAAAATAAAAACTTCCATGAACTCACTATGCCCATCACGAAATACCTTGGGGTGTCTTCTTTCCAAAATGGGGTCACTTGTGGGGTAGTTATACTGCCTTGGCATTTTAGGGGCCCTAATGCGTGAGAAGTAGTTTGAAATCCAAATGTGTTAAAAAATGCCCTGTGAAATCCTAAAGGTGCTCTTTAGAATTTGGGCCCCTTTGCCCACCTAGGCTGCAAAAAAGTGTCACACATGTGGTATCGCCGTACTCAGGAGAAGTTGGGCAATGTGTTTTGGGGTGTCTTTTTACATATACCCATGCTGAGTGAGAGAAATATCTCTCTAAAAGACAACTTTTCCAATTTTTTTTATACAAAGTTGTCATTTGACAGAGATATTTATCTCACCCAGCATGGGTATATGTAAAAATACACCCCAAAACACATAGCCCTTCTTCTCCTGAGTACGGCGATACCACATGTGTGACACTTTTTTGCAGCCTAGGTGGGCAAAGGGGCCCAAATTCTAAAGAGCACCTTTAGGATTTCACAGGTCATTTTTAACACATTTGGATTTCAAACTACTTCTCACGCATTAGGGCCCCTAAAATGCCAAGGCAGTATAAATACCCCACAAGTGACCCCATTTTGGAAAGAAGGCACCCCAAGGTATTCCGTGAGGGGCATGGCGAGTTCCTAGAATAATTTTTTTTTTGGCACAAGTTAGCGGAAAATTATGATTTTTTTAAATATTTTTTTTCCTTACAAAGTCTCATATTCCACTAACTTGTGACAAAAAATAAAAACTTCCATGAACTCACTATGCCCATCACGAAATACCTTGGGGTGTCTTCTTTCCAAAATGGGGTCACTTGTGGGGTAGTTATACTGCCTTGGCATTTTAGGGGCCCTAATGCGTGAGAAGTAGTTTGAAATCCAAATGTGTTAAAAAATGCCCTGTGAAATCCTAAAGGTGCTCTTTAGAATTTGGGCCCCTTTGCCCACCTAGGCTGCAAAAAAGTGTCACACATGTGGTATCGCCGTACTCAGGAGAAGTTGGGCAATGTGTTTTGGGGTGTCTTTTTACATATACCCATGCTGAGTGAGAGAAATATCTCTCTAAAAGACAACTTTTCCAATTTTTTTTATACAAAGTTGTCATTTGACAGAGATATTTATCTCACCCAGCATGGGTATATGTAAAAATACACCCCAAAACACATAGCCCTTCTTCTCCTGAGTACGGCGATACCACATGTGTGACACTTTTTTGCAGCCTAGGTGGGCAAAGGGGCCCAAATTCTAAAGAGCACCTTTAGGATTTCACAGGTCATTTTTAACACATTTGGATTTCAAACTACTTCTCACGCATTAGGGCCCCTAAAATGCCAAGGCAGTATAAATACCCCACAAGTGACCCCATTTTGGAAAGAAGGCACCCCAAGGTATTCCGTGAGGGGCATGGCGAGTTCCTAGAATTTTTTTTTTTTTGGCACAAGTTAGCGGAAAATTATGATTTTTTTAAATATTTTTTTTCCTTACAAAGTCTCATATTCCACTAACTTGTGACAAAAAATAAAAACTTCCATGAACTCACTATGCCCATCACGAAATACCTTGGGGTGTCTTCTTTCACAGGGGGGTGATCACCCCATATAGACTCCCTGATCACCCCCCTGTCATTGATCACCCCCCTGTAAGGCTCTATTCAGACGTCCCCAAGGTATTCCGTGAGCGGCATGGCGAGTTCATAGAAGTTTTTTTTTTTTTGGCACAAGTTAGCGGAAATTGATTTTTTATTTTTTTTTCTCACAAAGTCTACCTTTCCGCTAACTTGTGACAAAAAGTTCAATCTTTCATGGACTCAATATGCCCCTCAGCGAATACCTTGGGGTGTCTTCTTTCCGAAATGGGGTCACATGTGGGGTAAAGCGTGAGAAGAAGTCTGGAATATAAATGTCTAAAAAATTTTACGCATTTGGATTCCGTGAGGGGTATGGTGAGTTCATGTGAGATTTTATTTTTTGTCACAAGTTAGTGGAATATGAGACTTTGTAAGAAAAAAAAAAAAGAAAAAAAGAAAATCAATTTCCGCTAACTTGTGACAAAAAAAAATCTTCTATGAACTCGCCATGCCCCTTAAAAGTGATCTTTTTATAGCGCTGCAGCGATTTTACGGTGTTTTTGCAGTGATCAGAAAAAAATACATTCTGTCACTGCGGTGGGGCGGACTGAACGCAAGTGTGCGCACAAGATCAGGACTGATCGGGCGAACACTGCGTTTTTTGTAGAGCCTATAGAACATGTCCTATTCTTGTCCGCAATTGCGGACAAGAAAAGGCATTTTCAGTATAGTTCTGTCATTGTGCGGATCCGCAAAATGCGGAAAGCACATTGCCCGTGTCCGTGTTTTGCGGATCCGCGGTGTCCGTGTTTTGCGGATCCGTGGAATACGGACGTCTGAATGGAGCCTTACAGGGGGGTGATCAATGACAGGGGGGTGATCAGGGAGTCTATATGGGGTGATCAGCCCCCTGTAAGTCTCCATTCAGATGTCCGTATGTGTTTTGCAGATCCGCAGATCCGTGGGTCCGCGGATCCGTGGGTCCGCGGATCCGCAAAACACATACTGACGTCTGAATGGAGCCTGACAGGGGGGTGATCAGGGAGTCTATATGGGGTGATCACCCCCCTGTAAGGCTCCATTCAGACGTCCGTATGTGTTTTGCGGATCCGCGGATCCGTGGATTCGCAAAACACATACTGACGTCTGAATGGAGCCTTACAGGGGGGTGATCAGGGAGTCTATATGGGGTGATCACCTCCCTGTAAGGCTCCATTCAGACGTCCGTATGTGCTTTGCGGATCCGTGGATCCGCAAAACACATACGGACGTCTGAATGGAGCCTTACAGGGGGGTGATCAATGACAGGGGGTGATCAGGGAGTCTATATGGGGTGATCACCCCCCTGTCAGGCTCCATTCAGACATCCGTATGTGTTTTGCGGATCCGTGGATCCGCAGATCCGCAAAACACATATGGACGTCTGAATGGAGCTTTACAGGGGGGTGATCAATGACAGGGGGGTGATCAGGGAGTCTATATGGGGTGATCAGGGGTTAATAAGTGACGGGGAGGGGTGTAGTGTAGTGGTGTTTGGTGCTACTTTACAGAGCTGCCTGTGTCCTCTGGTGGTCGAGCCAAGCAAAAGGGACCACCAGAGGACCAGGTAGCAGGTATATTAGACGCTGTTATCAAAACAGCGTCTAATATACCTTTAAGGGGTTAAAAAAATCTGATCTACAGCCTGCCAGCGAATGATCGCCGCTGGCAGGCTGCAGATCCACTCGATTACCTGCAGTTCCTGTGAATGCGCGTGCCTGTGTGCGCGCGTTCACAGGAAATCTCGCCTCTCGCGAGATGACGCGTAGATGCGTGATTGTGCCTGAGTCAGCCGCCTCCGGAACGCGATCCTGCGTTAGGCGGTCCGGAGGCGGTTAAAGGGGCGGGTAATGTGGAAGTCACTGTTAAAGGGGTGGTCAATATTAAAGAGGCGGGCACTATGGAGGTCACTGTTAAAGGGGCGGCCCCTGTGGAGGTCAATTTTAAAGGGGCGGCCACTATTAAAGGGACCGACAATGTGGAGGTCACTGTTAAAGGGGCGGGCACTGTGGAGGTCACTGTTAAAGGGGCAGGTACTGTGGAGGTCACTGTAAAGGGGTGGTCAATGTTAAAGGGGTGTGTACTATGGAGGTCATTGTTAAAGGAGCGGGCACTGTGGAGGTCACTGTTAAAGGGGTGAGCACTGTGGAGGTCATTGTTAAAGAGGCAGTCACTGTTAAAGGGGCTGGCTCTATGGAGGTCACTATTAAAGGGGCGGGCACTGTGGAGGTCACTGTTAAAGGGGCGTGCACTGTGGAAGTCACTGTTAAAGGGGCGGGTACTGTGAAGGTAACTTAAAGGGGCGGTCAATGTTAAAGGGGCGGGTCCTGTGGAGGTCACTGTTAAAGGGGCGGGTACTGTGGAGGTCACTGTTAAAGGGGCAGCCACTATGAAGGTCACTGTTAAAGGGGTGGTCAATATTAAAGGGGCGGGCACTGTCAAGGTCACTGTTAAAGGGGTGGGCACTGTGGAGGTCAATGTTAAAGGCGCAGACACTGTGTAGGTCACTGTTAAAGGGTCGAGCACTGTGGAGGTCACTGTTAAAGGGGCGGCCACTGTGGAGGTCACTGTTAAAGGGGTGGTCACTATTAAAGGGACGGGCAATGTGGAGGTCACTGTTAAAGGGGCAGGCACTGTGGAGGTCACTGTTAAAGGGGCGTCCACTATAAAGGTCACTTTTAAAGAGGTGGTCAATATTACTGGGGTGGGCACTGTCAAGGTCACTGTTAAAGGGGTGGGCACTGTCAAGGTCACTGTTAAAGGGGCGAGCACTGTCAAGGTCACTGTTAAAGGGGCGGGCACTATAGAAGTGTCACGGTCATATTGGTGTTTGACCGTGATGCGGTTGTCGTGCAGACTCGTTGCTTGTGGCAACGTGTAGTTTGTGGTTTGCATGTGCACTTCCCCTTTAAGGTTTGCCTTCCCGCTGTTTGGTGAGCAAGGGGTTAATCTTCTTGCTAGTGGGGATTACGGTGTTTCCTGGGTGTGGCTGCGGGCTTGATATATACCTGTGGCTTGCTGGCTGGGTGCAGTTGTACTACAGCCTTGATTGGTGTTGGAGCTTTGTTTCTTGCCTGGGTGTTTCTACCCAGTCCTTGAGTGCCACCTTATGGAACATAAATTGTCCTCCCTTATGTACCCTCCCTGTACCTTTACCCTCACTTGTTGTATGTGTGGTGTGGGTTTATGTTTTGGGTGTGTGAAGCGTTTTGTTGGTTGTTACATGTCTGGGCTGTTGTTGGTGTTGGTCCCTGCATGTATGCTATTCGTCTCCCGGTATGTTGATACCTCCAGAAGAGGGCTAGTTTCCCGGAGAGGTGAACCATAAGTCTGGATGCAGTGCTGCCTGGTTCATCCGTGTCTTGGATGAATCTGGTTGTGTCTTGTCCCTGTCTCCTAACCTCAAGGATTTCAGGGTTCTGAGGTTTCCAGCGTATGGGCCCTCCTACCTTAAGGTTCGGCTCATATAGTTAGGAGAACAGGGCCAGATTTAGGGATGCTATAGGAGGTGACCAGCTCCCTTTTCCCCTCACCCATGACGGCACCCTGTGTGCGACTCAGGACCTCCCATCAGGACAGGAAACCTGAGAAGATAAAAATGGACACACCCCCACCTAACACCAGTTCAGGTTTCCTGTCCTCCGGATGGGAGATCCTGAGAAGCAGCGCAGCAGGCCTTCTCTGCATATCCACCTTATACTGTCATCCAGGACAATCAAATAGTAATCAGGCCCCTGCCTTCCTTCCTTCCCAAGGTTGTCTCTGATTTTCACAGGAGCCAGGACATTGTGTTACCTTCCTTTTTTCCTAACTTCTCCAATAGCACGGAAGAAAGGTTTCATTGCTTGGATGTTAAGAGATGCTTGTTAGTCTACCTAGATGTTACGGCTCCTTGGAGAAAAGACGAAAACCTCCTTGTCCAGTATTTAGGTGGGAATAGGGGGAAAAAAGCATCCTGCGGGGTTATTGCTAGATGGGTGAAGAAGGCCATAGCTAAGGCTTATATCTCCTTGGGTCTTTCCCCTCCTTCAGGTTTCGGGGCCCATTCTACTAGGGCAGTGTCTACTTCGTGGGCTGAAAGAGCTGATGTGTCTTTGGCTCAGATTTGTAGGGCGGCTACCTGGAGTTCCCCCCCATACCTTTCTCAAACATTATAGGTTGCAGCTCCATTCTGATGCCTCATTCGGGGAGAAGGTCCTTCAGGCTGTGGCCCCCCCCTAGGTTCTACTTATAGTCTATCTCGCACAGGGTGTCGTCATGGGTGAGGGGAAAACAACATTGCTTACCTGTAATCGTTTTTCTCGATACCCATGACGGCACCCGATATTTCCCTCCCCATATACGTATACATATATATATATATATATATATATATATATAAGGCATTAGCCAGGTCTATATGAAGTAATATAGATAAAAAATAAAAAAAAATAAAGGTCTTTAATCCTTTGTCACTTCTTTCCGGAAAACAATTTATTTCTTCCACTGGTGTTAGGGGGGGGTGTGTCCATTTTTATCTTCTCAGGTTTCCTGTCCTAATGGGAGGTCCTGAGTCGCACACAGGGTGCCGTCATGGGTATCGAGAAAAACGATTACCGATAAGCAATGTTGTTTTCTTGGCAGCTTGGTCTAGCTGCTACCCCTTTTACATTGTACAGTGTGGGGGTTTCCCCCACTCCCCACCGTGACAAGAAGTCACTGTTAAAGGGGCGGCCACTGTGGAGGTTAATGTTAAAGGGGCGGGCACTGTGAGGTCATTGTTAAAGGGGTGGTCAATATTAAAGGGATGGGCAATGTGGAGGTCACTGTTAAAGGGGAGGGCACTGTGGAGGTCACTGTTAAAGGGGCGGCCACTGTGGAGGTCCATTTTAAAGGGGCAGCCACTATTAAAGGGACCGACAATGTGGAGGTCACTGTTAAAGGGGCAGGCACTGTGGAGGTCACTGTAAAGGGGTGGTCAATGTTAAAGGGGTGTGTACTATGGAGGTCATTGTTAAAGGAGCGGCCACTATGGAGTTCAATTTTAAAGGGGCAGCCACTATTAAAGGGACTGACAATGTGGAGGTCACTGTTAAAGGGGCAGGTACTGTGGAGGTCACTGTAAAGGGGTGGTCAATGTTAAAGGGGTGTGTACTATGGAGGTCATTGTTAAAGGAGCGGCCACTGTGGAGGTCAATGTTAAAGGGGCAGGTACTGTAGAGGTCACTGTTATCTGGGATTCTGTTGATATCTTTTTATGACGCCACGGAAACATGAAATGAAATAGATTAAATATACCCATGCGAAGCCGGGTCCCTCTGCTAATATATATATATATATATATATATATATATATATATATATATATATATGAATTTCTGTCTGTCTGTTCTTCATGCACGGCCAAACAACCAAACAACTGGACCTATTTACACCAAATTTGGCACTTCAATACATGCGCTGTCCGAGAAAGTTTTAGACCTCAGCTCTTTAGGACGTACCGCTCCTGAGATATTTCCAAAAAATGTAGTAGCCAATAGGAGCTCGCAGCTTCACTTACATTCTAACTGCCATTCACACAAGTTAAGGGGCGAGGTGCTATGGATGTCACATTTTAAGGTGTCAGGGTGCTGTAAAGGTTTTATATTAAGGTGGCATGATGCAGTAGAGGGGGTCACCCTTAAAGGGGAGGGGCCCTGTGCAGGTAGATGTTAAGGGGGCAGGCCACTGTGCAGGGCACTGTGGGGGGGGTCACTGTTAA
This sequence comes from Bufo bufo, assembly GCF_905171765.1. Classification (NCBI taxonomy): domain Eukaryota; kingdom Metazoa; phylum Chordata; class Amphibia; order Anura; family Bufonidae; genus Bufo; species Bufo bufo. The sequence goes on from NC_053398.1 coordinate 100,211,619, forward strand.
GGGGGCAGGTCTCTGTGGAGGTCAATGTTAAGGGGGCGGGCCACTGTGGAGGTCAGTGTTAAGAGGGCAGGGTACTGTGGAGGTCACGGTTAAGGGGGCGGTCTCTGTAAAGATCACTGTTAAGCGGGTGGGCCACTGTTCAGATCACTGTTAAAGGGAAGGGTGCTGTAGAGGTTACTTTTAAGGGAGCGGAGCATTGTGGGCAACTGTTAAAGGGTAAGGCCACTCTGTAGGTCAATGTAAAGGGAGCGGGGCACTGTGGAGGTCAAATTTAAGGGGGTGAGGTTCTATGGAGGTCACTGTTAAGGGGGTGGGCCGCTGTGGAGGTCACTGTTAAGGGGGTGGTGTACTTTGGAGGTCACTGTTAAAGGGATGAGGGCACTGTGGAGGTCAAATTTAAGGGGGTGAGGTTCTATGGAGGTCACTGTTAAGGGGGCGAGCCTCTGTGAAGGTCACTGTTAAGGGGGTGTGCTTCTGTGAAGGTCACTGTTAAGGGGGTGTGCTCCTGTGAAGGTCAAATTTAAGGGGGCGGGCTGCTGTGAAAGTCAAAGTTAAGGGGGTGAGCTGCTGTGGAGGTCAATGTTAAGAGGCAGGGTGCTGTGGACGGTCAGTGTTAGGCCTCTTTCACACTACCGTTTTTTTTTGTCCGTTTTGCGGGCCGCTTTTTGCATTCCGTATATGGTCCATATATACGGAACCATTCATTTCAATGGGTCCGCAAAAAAAACAGAATGTACTCCGTATGCATTGCGTTTCCGTATCTCTGTTCCGTGCAAAGATAGAACATGTCCTATATTTGGCCGCAAATCACGTTCCGTGGCCTCATTAAAGACAATGGGTCCGCAAAAAAAACCAGAATGCATACGGAAATGCATCAACACAATGTAACTCCAAGTCAATCACACTTCTGTGAAATCAAACTGTCCACTTAGGAAGCAACACTGAGTGACAATCAATTTCACATGCTGTTGTGCAAATGGGATAGACAACAGGTGGAAATTATAGGCAATTAGCAAGACACCCCCAATAAAGGAGTGGTTCTGCAGGTGGTGACCACAGACCACTTCTCAGTTCCTATGCTTCCTGGCTGATGTTTTGGTCACTTTTGAATGCTGGCGGTGCTTTCACTCTAGTGGTAGCATGAGACGGAGTCTACAACCCACGCAAGTGGCTCAGGTAGTGCAGCTTATCCAGGATGGCACATCAATGCGAGCTGTGGCATGAAGGTTTGCTGTGTCTGTCAGCGTAGTGTCCACAGCATGGAGGCGCTTCAAGGAGACAGGCCAGTACATCAGGAGATGTGGAGGAGGCCGTAGGAGGGTAACAACCCAGCAGCAGGACCGCTACCTCCGCCTTTGTGCAAGGAGGAACAGGAGGAGCACTGCCAGAGCCCTGCAAAATGACCTCCAGCAGGCCACAAATGTGCATGTGTCTGCTCAAACGGTCAGAAACAGACTCTATGAGGGCCCGACGTCCACAGGTGGGGGTTGTGCTTACAGCCCAACACCGTGCAGGACGTTTGGCATTTGCCAGAGAACACCAAGATTGGCAAATTCGCCACTGGCGCCCTGTGCTCTTCACAGATGAAAGCAGGTTCACACTGAGCACATGTGACAGACGTGACAGAGTCTGGAGACGCCGTGGAGAACGTTCTGCTGCCTGCAATATCCTCCAGCATGACCGGTTTGGCATTGGGTCAGTAATGGTGTGGGGTGGCATTTCTTTGGAGGGCCGCACAGCCCTCCATGTGCTCACCAGAGGTAGCCTGACTGCCATTAGGTACCGAGATGAGATCCTCAGACCCCTTGTGAGACCATATGCTGGTGCGGTTGGCCCTGGGTTCCTCCTAATGCAAGACAATGCTAGACCTCATGTGGCTGGAGTGTGTCAGCAGTTCCTGCAAGACAAAGGCATTGATGCTATGGACTGGCCCGCCCGTTCCCCAGACCTGAATCCAATTGAGCACATCTGGGACATCATGTCTCGCTCTATCCACCAACGTCACGTTGCACCACAGACTGTCCAGGAGTTGGCAGATGCTTTAGTCCAGGTCTGGGAGGAGATCCCTCAGGAGACCGTCCGCCACCTCATCAGGAGCATGCACAGGCGTTGTAGGGAGGTCATACAGGCACGTGGAGGCCACAAACACTACTGAGCCTCATTTTGACTTGTTTTAAGGACATTACATCAAAGTTGGATCAGCCTGTAGTGTGTTTTTCCACTTTAATTTTGAGTGTGACTCCAAATCCAGACCTCCATGGGTTGAAAAATTTGATTTCCATTTTTTTATTTTTGTGATTTTGTTGTCAGCACATTCAACTATGTAAAGAACAAAGTATTTCAGAAGAATATTTAATTAACTCAGATCTAGGATGTGTTATTTTTGTGTTCCCTTTATTTTTTTGAGCAGTGCATATAAAAATGAATTTATGTCTGTCTGTTCTTTATGCTTGGCCAAACGACAGGGCCGATCTGCACTAAATTTGGCACATAGGTACATTGGGTGTCCAGGTTTTACACTAGGTCTCGGCTCTCTTGGACGTACCGTTCTGGAGATATAAGAAAAATGTATTGCTAATAGGAGCTCGCAACTTCACTCACATTCTAACTGCCATTCACAGTCACATGACTCTTATTATCTAATAGAAACTCTCAGGTCCTTCAGTCTTGACATACACAGTTACACCAGGTTTCCATAGCAACTAAGCCATTTTTCTTCACTTTCAGAGGTCACTGTTTAGGGGCGAGATACTATGGATTTTACATTTTAAGGGGGCGGGGTGCTGTGGAACTCTTTATGTTAAAGGAAAAAGGTTGTTGTGGAGGTCTTACATTAAGGGGCGTGAAGCAGTGGGGGTCTCTCTTAAAGGGGAGGAGCTCTGTGGAGTTCAGTGTTAAGCGGGCGGGCCACTGTGGGCGGACTGCTGTGGAGGTCAATGTTAAGGTGTCGGAGCCCTGTGGAGGTCACCATTAAGGGGTAGATCTCTGTGGAGGGCCACTGTAAAGGGTTCGGGCCACTGTGGAGGTCAGTGTTAAGGGGGCAGGGTACTGTGGAGGTCACAGTTAAGGTGGTGGGGTACTGTGGAGGTTAATGGTAAGGGGGTGAGGTTCTCTAGAGGTCATTGTTAAGGGGGGCACACTCTGTGAAGGTCACTGTGAAGGGGGTGGATCACAGTGCAGGTCACTGTTTGGGGACCAGGAACTATAGCAGTTACTTTAAGGGAACAAGGCATTGTGGGGTGACTTAACAGGGTGGGGCACTGTGGAAGTCACTGTTAAAGGGGTGGGCTGCTTTGGAGGTCAAAGTTAAGGGGGTGGGTTGCTGTGGAGGTCACTATTAAGGGGGAGAGGTGCCTTGGAGGTCACTGTTATGCAGAACACTGGATATATTTTACCCACACACAAAAACATTAAATGAAATAGTGGCAATATACCCGTGCGAAGCCGGGTCATCCTGATAATATTTAAATAACTATGAGGGAGTTGTGAGGAAGTCGGGGGAGATGGTCAGGAAACGATGGTTCGACCAACAGCTTTTGAAAGTGTATGGCCTGTATTACACCAACAGATTATCTGACCAATTTCTGTCCAATCAGACCAATAGTTGGGGTGTATAACAAAAGATCTGTGTGTGTAAACGGCCATCTGACCAAAGATTGGTCAGATAATCTGTTGGTGTAATACAGCCCTATAGCCACCTTTACAGCCACCAGGGTTCAATAAAGTGAGTCCCCAGCAGTAATAATGTCCCTAGAATGGCCACCAGCAGTAAACACAGCTGTTTTTTACGGTCGTTTGAATGTACACTAATGTGTATGGGGCCGTTAGTCCTTGTACTGGGAGAGCGTACGTTTCTACTATCTCCCACCATTACACATTCTCTGACAATCCTATCACTTTTTTTCATTACACTTTTTTAGTACAGTTTGATAAAATTCAGTAGATCTAATATAATCTCGGGTAGTCCATGTAAATGAACTATTGTCCTGCTTCCATCATTCAATGACCCCTCACAGACACTCTCCATCCTATCTCATCTCCCTATCACACTTTTCTTACCCAGATTGTTTGAATGCAATTTAATGTTAATGCATCCAGTGCATATCACTGGGCAGCAAGGGCATTGTTCACAACTCTCTTTGCATGAGAAGGGAGGGAGTTTATTGTGTTCTTTTTGTTGTGTTCTTTTGCCCTTTGACTTTCTATATGGTTTACATTACATTTATGCTATTTATTGATGCTAACGTCATTGCAAATATGTAACTTTACAAATCGGTCATTCTTACCTATAAAGATAAGTGAAAACAAGTAAATTCTCTTCTCCATTTGCCTGTAAGTGAATCCCCTATCGATAATATTGATTTTACTATCTAGTTGTGAATAGTACAAATTCAAAAAGACATATAACAAAAAACTTTTAAAATATATTGCACACAAAAATTCTACATTGACTGCACTAAAACCAAGTCATTGGCATACATCTGGCTATAACATAGCCATTTAGAGTCTAATTTTTCATGGCCTGGGTGCAGCGTCGCTTCTCTCTCTCCTAGGCATGAGGTCCACGTTGCAATTCTTGCATCCAGGATTGAATAGATCTTTAATGAATCCCAATTGTAACATGATTAATATAGAACCCAGTTCATAAGGTCTAGCAGCAGACCACCTGATCTGAGGCTACCAGTGGAGCAGATCACTGGCTTGCGTTCAATTAATTGGTGGATGATGAATTGTTGAACCGCAGCCATCTGTAGTTGTTACATGTGTAGGGTGACTCAAAAAGAATCGTGCACAGTTCTACCCTATAACATTTTTGTTAACATGAAAAGACACACTTTCTATCCAAGTTTTATCTAAACACTACAAATGTTTGATGTGAGCTCCATTGGTGACATGGCAGATGTCTAGGCAGTAGTCCAGTTCTGTCCAAGCTTGTGCCAGCATATCCGCAGATATGGACTCCATGTTTTCATTGATGTTGTCTCAAGTTGATAAGATCCTGCAGGGGGGGGGGGGGGGCAGATACAGAGTTCTTGATGTAGCCCCACAGAAAGAAGTCACAAGGAATTAGATAGATATGGTGATCATGGAGGTCAGCACAACATTGGTGAATCATTTGTTCCACCATGGCTTATCCAACGTTCCGGTAGAGTTTCCTTCAGGTATCGGTGAGCATCCAACTGGACATGAGAAGGATCACCATCCTGCTGATAGACTACATTTGGTAGATCTTCCTTTATCTGTGGTGTAAGACATTCCCTTAACATTTCCAGGTAGGAGAGGCCAGTGATGGTATACTCTACAAAAAAGAAGAGACCATAGACACGTTCACCTTGGGTGAGTCCCTCATGTGCTCCATGGGGGCACGTGGGTTTTCTGAGCCCCAGATTCAAATCTTGTGGTGATTGACCTTCCCACCTAAGTGAAAGATAGCCTCATTGCTGATCACCAGCCTGTCAGAGAATTCATCCTCTTCTAATCAGCCCTGCAAGTCAGTGCAAAAGTCACAGCTATTCGGTTTGTTGTCAGGTTTCAGCTCCTGAACAATTTGTAATCCGTATGGCATGCAGCACAAAGGTTTTTGTAAGATACCCTGGTTTGTGGTACTTGTAGTTTCATAACTAATCAGTCTGGCTGACTTTCTAGGACTATGCTCGTACATGGCTCGAATCCTGTTCACTGTCTATACCGAAGTCATTAGGTGGGCTGGATGATGTCATTATTATGAAAACTGGTTCGGGAAGAACACACAGCATTATAAATAGACACTTTTTGCACCTCTTTTTGTATAAATGGCTCCCACTTTTCTTCCCAGCATTCGATCATTCTCAGATGCTTTTAGTTGCGATGACTTTTTTATCTTCACGGCCAGCTAATACCTGCTCACATTTCAACAAGTAATCAGCCAAATATCCGTACTTTATTCCGCTGCTAAATTCTTTCAAAGGCCAGGACAGATTTCACACACTTTCCTGCTGGCTGGAATTTTACAAGTCAATGGCCAATTTTCTTTTTTTTTTCAAATCGCACAAGCCAATTATTTTGGAATTCCTTTGAGCAGAGCTAATGAGAGAAGGGCCACTTTAAATGGCTGTACACACCTTCACACACAGACGTTAATCAAGGTGACAGCCGCAACTAGCCGTCCATAATTCCTTTACGCAGCACAGTTAAATCCCTTTATCCTTTCTAATATGGTCAGGAGGTTATTTAAGAAAGATGTCAGTCGGCAATCCATGGAAAGCAGAAGGGGTTAACTTCCCGGCCACATGAAAGTGGACGCGAGGTTAAGGACCAGACTTGACTTTTCATTGATAGTCCAGTCATTGTTTATTAGCCCAAAAATGTGTTAAGCAAAGCAGAATAAAGGGGAGCACTGAATCAAAGCCCCTGAAATCATTTAGAAATTTTCAAAAGCAAAAAGTTGTTTTTCCCCTTTCCGTCGCTCCAGCTCTTATAAGAGTTGTACGATAGCTTTGTTTTTTAAGGAAATGTTATTCTATTTTGGCAGACTTGTCAGGTGCATGTACATTTGCATAATATTCATATTGTTAGGAAAAGTACAACCCAAAAATGTTCTCATTACAGCTAAAAGTGTATGTACTTAGTGGTCATGGTAACACCTGCTTAGTAAACTTCATCTTTAAAGGATATGTGTAATCATAAAATGACCTATTGTTTAAATCACGTTTTTATGTTAAACATATTTTTGGATAATTTTGATGTAATATTTTTCATGTTACTATCTATATTTAAACAAAAAACATAAAATCCTGCAGTTTCCGCACTGGTCACTAAGCCTTATAGTAGGCGCCAATTCTTGGTCTGTACAGATCACTTTACTGCAATTATCTACTTATCTGTCACTCTAATCCTGCCTGTAATGATATCACCTCTATGTATAGATAAGACAGGATTCTCCATTCACAATAGGTGATTGTCAAACCTTATCTATTCTTTCCTTGTACAATGACCTCTGCACAGGTCACTGAGCATGCCTAGAAAACTCTCCCTAAGGCTAATTTCACATTAGCAGCAGGAACTCCAGCAGGCTGTTTCGGCAGCAGCACAGCAAACATGCCGAGAGGTGGCCGGAATAAAAGTATGACATGTCGTACTTTTATTCCGGCCGCCTCTCGGCATGTTTGCCGTGCTGCCGCCGGAACTTCGGCCCGCCCCCATTATAGTCAATGGGGCCGGAGCGGTAGCACGTATCCGACAGGCTGTTCACCTGATGGAACAGCCTGTCCGAATTCATTGCCGCTAGTGTGAAAGTACCCATAGAAGTCAATGAGGCCCCCTTCTGACCATTGTGTCTTTTGACCATGGGGTTGCAGTAAAGAAATTTTCTTAATGCTTTGTAAATGCTGTTAACCTCTTCCCAACCAGCGCTGTAATAGTACGGCACTGGCCGGGTCTTTAAAGATGGCACCCACTCCTGAGCGCTGCGGGCACCATAGCTGCGTGTGGCCGCCTGCTTCTTATAGCAAACACCCGCTGCTCATGTCCGCAACCAGCAGTAATGCCGATCGCGGACATTTAACATCTCAGATGCATCTGAGCACGGTGAAAACCGAAAGCGCGCGTTTCCTGTGGTGCTCCAGCTCCCCCGTGCGGCGATCGGAGGAGTCGGAGCTTGTGTGCACCAGCCCCTGTCTTTGTGAATGACAGGAAGCTGCTGCATAGTATTTCCTATGGAGCCCTTGCCTGTAATAGGGCTCCATAGGAAACAAGCAATTTTCTCATAGACTCCAATGCTAGTGCATTGGAGTCTATAAGAATAGAAATCTAATGATTGCATGTTATAGTTCCCTATGGGAACTAAAAAAAAAGTACAAAAAAAAATACACATCATGGGTGTCGCGATGTGAGAAAACGCCCATAGTATAAAAATATTAAAATAAATTCCCCATACGGCAAACAGCAAAACGGAAAAAAAGCGTCCAAGTGGGAGATTCGCCGTTTTTGATCGCTTCATTTTCTACAAAAAATTAAATAAAAAGTGTTTAAAAAGTCATACACACCCCAGAATGGTATAAATGAAAAGTTCAGATCGAAAAGTTATAGGGGTCAAAATATGGCTGCTAAAAAACGTAATTTTTTTTTTATCACTATCAAAACGGATGAAAAACTATACATCTAAGGTATCACCGGATTCATACTGGTCAGTTTTATCGTACATCGAATGTCATAAATAAAAAAAAAACGTAAAACTGTGGTGGAATTGCTTTTTTTTTTTTGCAATTTCACCCCATTTGGAATTTTTTCCCGCTTCCCACTACATCATATGCAATATTAAATGGTGGCATTGAAAAGTACAACTTGTCCTGCAGAAATCAAGCCCTCATACGGCTATGTGAACAGACAAATAAAATGGTTATGCTCTGGGAAGGCGCAAAACGAAAAACGCAAAAAAAAAATAATTCGGGGGTGAAAGGGTTAAGAACAGCTCAGGTAAGATGGCCGCTTAGGAAATAGAAGAAATACATCTGTAATCAGAAAATAAAAACAGATTTGAAAAAAATTATATGTGCTTCTGTTTGGTTTTAACTGGCAGATAACATTTCATTAACACATTTCCTTTAATTAAAATGTTATTAATTTAGCCATTCATTTTCACCACACTCAGGGGTTGTGTGACCTATCAAACATTATTCCCAAGCCAACAATTGCCATGCAGTGACAGAGAAAGACTGGATTACTTCCACTACTCGTGCCCCTACTACTACTACTACTACTACTACTACTACTACTACTACTACGACGCAGGTAATATACCAGTAATACTACTACCAATAAAATAATATACCGATATTATTACAATTACTACTACCAATACTATACTATGCCAGTAATATACCAATAATATTACTACTACCAATAAAATAATATACCATTATTACTACTACTATCACCAATACTATGCTATGCCAATAATACTACTACTATACCAATACCATAATATACCAATATTACTACTACTACAACTACTACTACTACTACAAGTATTACTACCAATACTATACTATGCCAAAAATATACCAATTAGGGTCCATTCAAACGTCCGCAACTGTTTTGCGGACCGCACATGGCCGGCACTATAATAGAAATGCCTTTTCTTGTCCGTGTCTGCAGACAAGAATAGGACATGTTCTATTTTTTTTCAGGGCTGCGGAACGGAAGATCGGATGCAGACAGTACACGGTGTGCTGTCCGCATCTTTTGCGGCCCCATTGAAAATGACTGGGTCTGCACCCGTTCCGCAAAATTGCGCAACGGATGCGGACCCATTTTGCGGACGTGTGAATGGACCCTAATACTACCACTACCAATACTATACCATACTATGCCAATATTATACCAATACTACTACTGCTAACAATACTATACCATACTATACCAATAATACTATTACAGTACCAGAACTATACAAAAAAATACTACTACTATTACTACCAATACTATACCAATAATATTACTACCAATACTATACCATACTTCTTCACAGTTATTGGATCACGGAGAGAGCCCTGGCTGATGTCACTGGGGTTTCCTCCATGATGTTCTATTGTTCTTTCATAAAATACCATACTCTATTATTAGAAATGGAATGGATGTGGACAATGTAAACCTAGGCAGTCTAAAGGGCCTTTTACACAAGGCAAATTGTGCCAGAATGATTGCTGATCTGCATTATAAATTCATTTTTACACAGCCCAACGCAACCTGAATGGGGAATGAATGATCATTATTACGATTGTTTGCCCCCCTTGCAGTCTGCATATTGTCAGCTGCACATCTCCTGTTTACATGTGGTGATATGCTGCCTACAAAAGATTTTTTATGTCGGCATTTTGAACTAATTCTAGTTAAAAAATACTGGATTTATATTGGTTTTGTTGTAAATTTATATTTAATTTGTATTGTTTTTGGCATCCATAGTTTTTTTTTTGCACCTTCAAAAAAAGTGTATTTCTGAAACAATGCTTAATTCCTACACAGCTCTATAGAGAAAGCGTCATTAGAAGGGGGGTCCCATACTGTGCTTTGAAAAAAAAACCAGGTGTGCAAAAAGAGCCATTCAAAATCCAAAGTGGTAAACTATATATAGGCAAAAACAGTGATTAAGTTAACTTTTTTTTTACTTTTTTGGGGCCAACAAAAGCCAGCTACGAAACTATGTGTGAAGGAATCCTTAGGTTGTTTTCACGTGTATTTTTTCTTTTTTTTGCACAATTTTATTTTTTGGATTCATAAATGGCAGCTCCAGATTTTTTGTCCTTTTTTTTTTGTCCATTTCTGGATCTCTTGCTGTTTTCAGGTGTTTTGCGAACATCTCTATAGGAGAGAAATGCCATAAAGAAAACTGACAGCGCACACAGACCCAGACCCAAAACCTGTCTGCAAAAGTAGTGTAAAATGGTTCAAACTTGCGTATCTAGGGTCTCTTCAATTTTTTACAACATGCTTGATAAGGGGATGGGGTGTAGCGGAAAGGGACGAGGCCTCAGAGGTGTCATTTTGAGCCACAATTTTGCCGCCATTCTGGAGTGAAAATCTGTCTCAAAGTAAGTCAATCAATAGTTAATAGGGGAAGACAAACCCCATAGCTCCGGGTGGTGTGATGATCCAGAGCTCCGGGGTGGTGTGATGCAGTGCAGCCCAGACAGGTACAGAGGAGCTGTGGCAGGCAGAGCGTTGTGTGGCACTGAAGGAGGAGTGCAACATGGATGGGTGCAAGGGAACACATGTGTCAGACAGGCAAGGCCCCAGAAGTGCCCGGCCAAATTCTCCGCTGTAGCAAAGAGAAAGGTCCCGCCTTACAGAGAAAGAGATTGAGCACCAGGGTCCCTCACCCACTAGCAAGATCCGTAAGTGTGGCCCCCGAGAGACTGTATAAAGTTAAACCAATTCCACAGAGACTGTAGTTACACCCTCCCTGCTATCAACTCAGTTTCTTAAAGAGACAAGATCCCTATTGAATATAAAATGACCTGTATAACAAGTACAAGAGTTTGTTGCTGTACTGCAAAATCATCTTTAGTAAAGCCGTTCCAGTGTTCCTCAGTTGTCGGAGTGATGTCGCCATCCACCTGCGTACCTTACACCGGCACCAGCCTGAGCCCCTATGATAAATCTGGTGTAGGTCTAAACAGCGGTTCTAAGCTTACGCCATACAGTTGTGTTCAAAATAATAGCAGTCAGACATCACTAACCTGATAAATCACTGTTTTTGGTAGAAGTGATATTTCTACATGGTAAATAATTTACTAGCAGGTGTAGTAGAGTAATAGAAATTCAACAGACCCAACAGTCATGACATGCATGCTGCTGATTCTGTGTAATTGAATCACTAATTGAAAGGGGCATGTTCAAAATAATAGCAGTGTAGAGTTCATTCATTCAATTTATTCTTTGAAAAACAGGTGGTAATTATTGCCCTTATTTAAGGAAGGAAGGCAGCAAATGTTGTACATGCTGGTTACAGTGCATTTCTTTCTGAAATTCTGAGGAAAATGGGCCGTTCCAGACATTGTCCAGAAGAACAGCGTACCTTGATTAAAAAGTAGATTGGAGAGGGGAAAACATATACCGTATTTTTCGCCCCATAAGACGCACTCCCCCCCCCCCCCCACAAGTCGGGGAAAAATGCTGCTTATGGGGCGAATGCTGCCATTTTACATCACAGTCTGCGATGTATCAGCTGGAGGGGATATGGAGGAGGGGCCGGTGTCATGCAAATGTGGCGGGGCCGGTGCGGTCACTGTACTCCGGCCCCGCCGCTCACTCACTTCCTTAATGCCTAAACCTTTTATAATAATAACTTTAATTGAAGTTCCGATCCCCAGCCCCATCTGTACTACTTACTAAATGTCCTGTAGCAGGCAGAGCAGGGCGGGTGGCCGGCCGTAACTCACTGATGTCACGTGCCTGCGCCGCCTACTTCATTCATAAAGTAGGCGGCGCCGGCACGTGACATCAGTGAGTTCCGGCCGCCCGCCCTGCTCTGCCTGCTACAGGACATTTAGTAAGTAGTACAGATGGGACTGGGGATCGTAACTTTAATTAAAGTTATTATTATAAAAGGTTTAGACATTAAGGAAGTGAGTGAGCGGCGGGGCCGGAGTACAGTGACCGCACCGGCCCCACCGCATTTGCATGCCCCTGGCCCCTCCTCCCTCCCCACTCCCACAGGTTTAGCTCCGGTATATTAGGGCATCTGTGGATGCCACTATTATGGGGTGGGGGATATGTGGATGCCACTATTATGGGGTGGGGGATATGTGGATGGCACTGTTATGGGGTGGGGGATCTGTGGGTGACACATATATAGCAGTGCCATCCACAGATCCACCCCCCATAACAGTGTCATCCACAGATCCCCCTCCATAACAGTGCCATCCACAGATCACCCCCCCATGACAGTGCCATCCACAGATCACCCCCCCATAACAGTGCCCCCCTTAGATCCCCCCCATAAGAGTGCCATCCACAGATCCCCCATAGTAGTGTCATGCACAGACCACCATTAGTTAAAAACCCACCAAAAGCACACCTTTTGGTTAAAAATATATTTTTTCTTATTTTCCTCCTCAAAAACCTAGGTGGGTCTTATAGGGCGAAAAATACGGTAAAGAAGTGCAGAAAATGATAGGTTGCTCAGCTAAAATGATCGCAAATGCTTTAAAATGGCAACCAAAACCTGAAAGACGTGGAAGAAAGTGAAAAACTACCATTCAAATGGATAGAATAGCCAAAATGGCAAGGACTCAGCCAACAATCAGCTCCAGGAAGATCAAAGAAGGTCTAAAGTTACCTGTGAGTACTGTTACAATCAGAAGACGCCTATGTGAAACCAAGCTATCTGCAAGAAGTCCCCGCAAAGTCCCATTGTTGAAAAAAAGATGTGCTGAAGAGGTTGCAATTTGCCAAAGAGCACATTGACCGGCCTAAAGAGACATTTTGTGGACTGATGAAATTAAGATTGTTCTTTTTGGGTCCAGTGGCCGGAGACAGTTTGTCAGACGACCCCCAAACACTGAATTCAAGCCACAGGACACTGTGAAGACAGTGAAGCATGGTGGCGCAAGCATCATGATATGGGGATGTTTCTCATACTACGGTGTTGGGCCTGTTTATCGCATACCAGGGATCATGGATCAGTTTGAACACATCAGAATACTTGAAGAGGTCATGCTGCCTTATGTTGAAGAGGAAATGCCCTTGAAATGGGTGTTCCAACAAGACAAAGACCCCAAACACACCAGTAAACGTGCAACATCTTGGTTCCAGATGAACAAGATTGACGTTATGGAGTGGTCAGCCCAATCCCCGGATCTCAATCCAATAGAAAACTTGTCGGGTGACATCAAAAATGCAGTTTCTGAGGTAAAACCAAGAAATAGAGAAGAACTGTGGAATGTAGTCCAATCATCCTGGGCTGGAATACCTGTTCACAGGGGCCAGAAGTTGGTTGACTCCATGTAACACAGATGTGCAGCAGTTCTCAGAAACAGTGGTTATACAACTAGATATTAGTGAAGTGATTCAAAGGAAAGCAAAATCTTCAAACATTTTTCAGTTTATATAGTGAATGTTTGAGTTTGTAAAGAATATTTTTCTTCATGTTTTAAAGAAATAGAATGTGTAGTGTTCCCAATGCATTTGTGTGTATGGAAATAGAAACTATTAGAAGGATTTTGAGCTTTATTCACTTTTTAAACAAACTGCTATTATTTTGAACACAACTGTATATAGGATTAGTAAATCTAGGCCACTGTGTTCAAAAAACACCAGAAAAAGCGTGGCCTAACTGTCATGGAGTGAGGACGTCTCCTGCGGCAGCTCCGATACCATCCTGTATTTATCCTGGGCATCCGTGCACCTTTCTCACTCCCTTTCGGCGCTAAGGGGTCTAGTGTGTGACCTATACAGGTCGAGCTGTTTTGGGGACCTGGATTCTCTATCTAAACGATCCTGCTGGCTTGCGGCCTAGTTTGCGGTCCGTGGTGTCTGCCTGCGCTGGAGTGTGGCTGCGGTGTGGTCCGGTCTGCTTCTGGAGGAGTGGGGTCCTGATCTCCTCGGCTTCCTATCGTCTGTCCTGCGGTGTCTTTAGCCTGCCGTGCTGCTCTGGAGGGTGCCACTGCTCGCGCACGCTGGGCAGGAGGAGCGATATTGATCCGGTCTGTACATCCTGGCTGCCAGCGCTTCTCTCCTGCGGCTCTCTCGTCTGCTGCCTTACCGGTCCCGGTGCTGGGCTGTGGCACATGTCGGCTCTGCAGAGCTGTGACTCACCGGCTGGCTGCTTCCTGGGGCCTCCTCTCCTTGCTTCCTCGGCTCTGCATGAAGATATCACCCTGACTGGAGGAGCAGCTTGAATACAGGTACTGACAATCTACCCTGGGGGATCCCTGCTTTTGATTGCTACTGCCTCTGATATTGGGGTACCAGTATAGGGCCCCCCAAAGGCCTCTTATTACCTGTCTGCCTGACATAAGGCTATACTGAGAACCCCTTTTACTATTGTATCTGCCTGCCCCCCATCACTTGGGCCTGGAGCTGTCCTGAGGACATCCTGAGTCTGCTCTCCACTACCTATTACTCTGTGTGACACAGGACTGGGAGCTCTGCACTCTCTCTGTGACAAGTGACAGTTTCTTTATTCATTGGACGTAAAATGGTCGGTTCCAGTGGCCCGACTCAGTCCAAAGTGCTAGCTGACGCTATGAGTCAGACGGATGACAAGTGGGCTGGCGAACCCTCGGAGGCGGAGAGGGTGGATTTGAGCAAGATAATGTCAGCAATTACGCAGTGTCAGTCCACGCTTACAGTCAAAATAGACCACCTGCAGTTTGACCTCACCTGTCTTAGGCATGACATTGATAAAATTTGTGATAGGACTGCAGAGGTGGAGAGAAGATTGGGAGAGGTGGAGGATGTGGCCCACTCTGGAGGGAATCTGGTCAGGGCTTTACAACAGCAGGTTAAATCCCTGCAGGCAAAAGTCGATGACGCTGAGAACCGTAACAGGAGGAATAATGTCCGTATTATGGGCCTCCCAGAGAGGGCTGAGGGCCCAGTGCCTGAGATTTTTGCGGAACAATTCATCAAAAAGTGTTTGGATCCCATCAGTCTTTCCTCCTCTTTTGTGGTGGAGCGAGCTCACAGGATACCTACTAAACCCCTGCCACCGGGGTCGCCGCCACGTTCATTCATATTGAAAGTCCTGAACTACCGAGATCGCGATGCTATCCTGATGGCAGCGCGGCAGATTCAGGAGATCAAGTTTGAGAATTCCAGGATCTCATTCTACCCAGATTTCTCCTCGGAGGTCCAGTAGCAACGACGGCAGTTTACGGCGGTGAGGGCCCGCATGCGTGAGATGGGCATCTGTTACACAATGTTGTACCCTGCATGCCTTTGGGTTCAAGACGGCGAGACTTCTAGATTCTTTTTCACTCCGGAGGAAGCTTCGGACTGGCTTGGCAGGAGAGGCTGAGTCTAGGAGGCATCCCCAGGTCACTGGACCTCTTCATGTTCCACGGATGTCCGCTATATTTGTGGGGGCTGAAGTTGCACTGAACTTCTTCATTATCCCTGCTTCGTTATGACCAACGCATTAAAGTTGGGAACCGTTAACTGTTCCTGAGCCCTTATCTTGCTGGAAAGCTATTAGTCTTAGTTTGGGTACTGGGCTCAGATAGGTTGGGTGGTCTGGGCAGGGAGGGGGGGAGTTCTTTACGGGACTTATTTCACCTGTTTGCTATTTGTTCTATGTGTTGGTATCCTGTCTTGTGGTATGAATGTGGGAGTGAATGGCCTGGATGTCATGGGGCTTTTATCTACTGGAACGTCAGGGGGCTTAATGATAAAGTTAAAAGATCTCTTGTATTCAATTACTTGAAGAAATTCTCCCCAGATATGGTCTTGTTGCAGGAGACCCACCTGAGAGGCCAAAAGCTGCTGGCATTGAAGCGTCCACGGGTAGGATCATCATTTCATGCTGTATATAGTAACTATGCTAGGGGAGTCTCTGTCCTGGTATCTAAATCAATCCCCTTTCAACCTTATGCCGTGCAGACGGACCTGTCTGGGCGCTGCTATACGGGGAAGGGACTACATAGTGGTGGACGTATACATCTCCCCCCTTTCAGAGAAGAGTACTAGATGACATTACGGGAAAGGTATCAACTTTACAGACTGATCCACTAATTATGATGGGAGACTACAATGCAGTGTTGGATCCGATTGCAGATAGACTTCGTCCCTAGGCCTCGCATAATAGGTCACTTGTTAATTGGGCTGATGCGCATGCCCTGACTGAAGGATGGAGATTTCTTCACCCAAGTGACCGCCAATATTCCTGTCACTCGGCTTCTTTTGATACCTTGTCCCGCATAGATTTGGCGTTTGTTAACAGGGAGCTACTGCCGTGGTTGTCTAGGGTGGAATACCTCCCGAGGGGTATCTCGGATCATGCCCCGCTTTTAGTGATTTTGACAATGCCGCTAGCACCCCCGGATAGACACTGGCGTCTCAATGCTAGATGGCTGGAGGTCTTACCTGTGGCTTGTGCAGCTTTAGAGGGGGCAGCAGATTACTGCGCTTCCAATGAGGGGTCAGCTAATCCTACTGTTGAATGGGAGGCCTTTAAAGCGGTGCAACGCGGCACATTTATACATGCCATTGCCTCGCATAGGAAAGAGTTAGTGAGTACTAGGACCAAACTAGAGGAAGAAATAGCTAATAAGGAGGATGAATATACTAGGACCCCTAACCCGGAAACCCGTGAGATGTGGGAGGAGGCCCAGAGGAGATATTACCTTCATTTATTGGATTATACTCAGAAGAAGCTACTGTATCAGAAACAAGTGGTGTTCTCGGAAGGGGATAAAAACGGGAGGGCTTTGGCTTATTTAGCAAGAACAGAAAATCCTAAGACAGTAGTCTCCCTTATTACTAATATGGAGGGTGTTCAGTTCTCCCAACCGGGGGGGATTTTTGTGCCCAATTTGCCTGTTACTACTCTGACCTATATACCTCTAAAACACCTTTTACAGCTAGCGAAATTCAGGGGTTTTTGAAGAACGTCCAACTTACGCCTCTTTCCCACTCAGACAGGTCTTTTCTCGATGCTCCCACTGAGGTGGGGGAAGTTAGGGCAGCGATAGAGAGCATGATGGTGGGGAAGTCTCCTGGTCCGGATGGTTTCCCGGTAGAATGGTACAAGGCAGATATAGACAAACAAAGTGTGCGGTTGTTGAAACTCCTTAACTACGCCTTTGAGTCCAACAGATTGCCCCCATCATTCATGGAAGCGACTATTGTGGTAATCCACAAACCTGGGAAGCCTCCGGACCAGTGCAGCTCCTATAGACCAATTTCCCTTTTGAATGTGGATGCAAAAATCCTAGCTAAACTCCCCGCTAGACGACTCAGGGATGTAATCCTGTCCGTGATTGATCCCGACCAATCGGGTTTTTATGTGTTCCGATGTTCCGTTTTTTCCGTGCGAGTGCTTTGCACGCGCGTGAGAAAAAACTGCATGTGGTACCCAGACCAGAACCCAGACTTCTTCACTAAAGTTCGGGTTTGGGTTAGGTGTTCTGTAGATTTTATTATTTTCCATTATAACATCACCGGATTTGCTGAAAAAGTCCTTACCCTACGCGATTTAACGCAGGGCAAGGGAGAGCATCGGAGCATGAATAGCGACTGTCAAAATATATATATGTCCTATTTTGACCATTTTCACGGCCAGACAGACTCCATTCAAATCAATTGGCCCGTTTTTTAACGGCTGTACGGACAGGAGTGCACCCGTCTAATGGCTGTTAAAAACAGCTACAAGGGCTTTTCAGGGGTTAAAATAACACTTGAAGGCGCAGGGACACTCGCTCCTCGAGCCCTCCTTCCTCACTGGATGCAGAGGATCTGCGCTACCAGGATGATGATGTCACATGATCACCCAGGGAGCACAGGTCCTGCTGCCTCTGCCTCCAGTGAGGAGTGAGTGATCCGATGCGTGCAAGTGGATGAGGTGAGTTTATTCAAAGAAAAAATGTCTCCACACTACTGAGGGGGGGAGGGGTGGCCATTATATTTATCCTGGGGCAGAATGAGGCACAAACATATATATAGAGGGGCACTAAGAAAGACATTATTTATGATGAGGGGGCTCTATGGGGCAACTATTTATACTGGAGGGCCCTATGGGGCCATTATTCATAGTGGGGGACAGTATGGGGGCCATTATTCATACTGGGGGGCACTATGGTGGCCATTTGATGTCCCAGGGGCACTGCAGGGAATGAGAAAAACGGCCAGACGACCAAAAAATGGATGCACAAATGGTTGAAAAATGACTATGAAAAACAATGTGTCCATTTTTTAATGGCCATTTCTTTTTCACCGTTGTGTGCATGTAGCCTGAGACTGAAGCCGTTCAACTCCATCAATTTTCTCAAAAAGTGCATTTTGGCTGCTGTGACAAAATACAGATTTTACTCTATAAAGAGATGGATTGTAAGTTTGTAACACATGACGCAGCTTTTAAAAACTGCTCATGCATCCAGTTCAGCGTTTCTCTGGTTGTCCACCATGGTGGGGAGAAATGGGTCATTTATGAATAAATGTGAAATCTGCATGAATTGTCTCCACATGGAGTGTAAAGGCTCGTTTAGACAAGTAGATAATCGTTACGATTCATGGTGGACCATAATGTATGTAGAGACGGAAAGATTTTTTACTAAAAACACTTGTGAAATTGTTGATGCGAACAAGTAAATTATCGTTAATGAATTGTGGTAATGTAAATGTGCGACTGTGTGACCTTTCGCCGATAGGCACAATGACTGTCTGAACACTCGTGTCATCAATCGCCTGAACGATTATCTACTCGTCTAAATGAGCCTTTCGTCAGTCTCAGTGTCATTTCATAGATGTGACTGTCTCATTAAATTTACAGAGGGGTGTAAATTTACATTTAACAATGTCCCTCAAGACACTTTTATGGCATTGACGGTAATTATAATCTCACAATGTTTAACCTTTGGTTGGAGATCACGCTAACAGAGTTGGAATTGCCTCCACCACCAGAGTCCCACTCTCATGAGAGCTAATCTGTCTGTTTGCAGACAGGCCACCATCTAATCACACACACTCCCTGTCAGTATCTCGCACAGCCCTGTGAGATAATTTACTTAATTCAGGAATCTTGCTAATTAAACTTGCAAGTACATTCATACCGTGGACTAGGGACAGTCCTTCCAGCTTGTGCTGGCCAATGAATGGAAAGATGGTCCCTCTCTTTTGTGTCTCTGATAAGTAGGGGGTAATTGGATCATGTTTTGTAGTTTCTTCTGAGAGCTCAGGGGTTAAGTTAGAACAAAAGCCCAAAAGCTAGGTCAGATTTATGGGAGGTCCTCCTGGTTAAAGTTATAAGCATACTCGATCATTGTCCTAGGCCAGTTTCTAAAAAAGAAGCCTGGAGGATGGAGGAACTGGCAAGAGAGAGCATCAGCTTGCTGGCCAAGCCAGGTGCGGAATGTGGGACCCCCAATTTATCTTCCATGGGAGCCATATTTATTATGTTGAAGTCTGCGTTGGGGGCTGGACTCCTTAACTTTCCATGGGCATTCAACAAAGCAGGTGGGATGCACACAGCTCTGATGGTGGAACTGGTAAGTAATGGTCTCTGAGGATTTACCTGTCAGTACTCCTTCATGAGACTTCTTCCCATTACAATTTTGGTGTTGTGTCCCTGTAATTATGTGACATCATGGCTTGATGGTCATTACCGGTATCAGTCTGTTAGTAGTTGCTATACTAATGAACAATCTGTATTGCGGGCATGCCCACTTGTGTCCAAAAGTTTACTATGACTATCCATGTACATCAACTATCTGCAGTGACACTGGACTTACCTTCTGGAATTCTCCTTTAACATTTTGATGGTGAATAGGCTAAACCACGTGCCATAATTCCCCAGGCTTCTTGCTGATTTTTGTTAACCCTATAATGCCAATATTAAATCCAAGAAATAAATGTTTATCTGTCTGGGAAAGATTTAATAGTAGGACTAGGGTAGGTCACCATGTGGGTTTTCCTCAGTGGCCAAAATCCAAGGCACCAAATGCCATGTGGGAACCTACCCTGTAGCCACTTTCGCATTATTTTGGCAGTATTTTGCAAAGCCACAACCAGGAGTGGAACCTGCAGAGAAAAACATGTCATGAAAAGAGTTGACTCATGTTCTCCTGGCTTTGGCTTACAAATACTGACCATGTGAAAGTGATCTAAAGGAGCATTGTCCTTGTGTCCTGCTGGGAATATCACTCATATCAACTGCTGGTCCCAATGCCTGAAAGAACTTTTTAGGAGTACAGAAAAGCTGAATTGACCAGCGCTTGTTGATGATTTGCTTGTATAAGTAAAGGACCCTTTACAGTGCCCAGTTGAGCAGATAATTGTCGGGAAGAAAACGTTCGTTCCTGGCAATTGCCTGCTTGTCTGTGGAGGAGAATGCTGTATTTACATGCATCAATCTCCTCCACAGTATGTAGAGGAGCGATCGCTAATGCCATTGCATAGCCTGTTTAGACAGCACAAACAGTGATTTGGGTCACAGCATGGAAAATTAATTTACCTGATGAACAAGCGTTTCACTCATTCATCGGGTAATTGGTAGCTTCTTTACACCTGCAGATTGTTGCCCACGAACAGGCAGTGTTACGGGCCCTTAACAGTTTAGCTTCTAAGTTCGGATCTCAAGGACTGTATCTACACTGCACATCATTCAGTGATTACTTAAAGGGAATGTGTCATCAAAAAATGACCTATTGTTTAAATCACATTTTCATATTTAAAGGGAGTCTTTCACCTAATCTGAGCGTTTTAGACCGCTCAGATCAGGTTATAGACTCTTTGACCCTCATTACAATCGTACTTTTCTCTTCTGTGTCCCTCGTCCAGATCATGAAAATAACACTTTTTAAACTTATGCAAATGATCTTCTGAAGGTGCCCAGGGGCGGCGTTACTGGGCGATGTGCCCAGAAAAACACACCTCCAGCCTGCGGACGTCACGAGCGGCACCAGAGGACGGCGGGCTGGGAACTGGCTCGCACCTGCGCACTGCTCTGCCCATTATGGGCAGAGAAACAGCCTTTCATATTGCGCATGCGCCAGCCGGCTGTCTTTAGTTGGCATGCGCAATATGAAAAGCTGTTCCTCTGCTCATAATGGGCAGAGCAGTGCGCAGGTGCGGACCAGTTCCCAGCCCGCCGTCCTCTGGTGCCGCTCGTGACGTCCGCCGGCTGGAGGTGTGTTTTTCTGGGCACATCGCCCAGTAACGCCGCCCCTGGGCACCTTCAGAAGATCATTTGCATAAGTTTAAAAAGTGTTATTTTCATGATCTGGACGAGGGACACAGAAGAGAAAGGTACGATTGTAATGAGGGTCAAAGAGTCTATAACCTGATCTGAGCGGTCTAAAACGCTCAGATTAGGTGAAAGACTCCCTTTAACATATTTTTCATTATATTTTTTAATTTTCAATGTCAGCATGTGCAGTGAATATAGAAAAGTCTACACACCCCTGTTAAAATGTCAGGTTTCTGTGCTGTAAAAAAAATTAGACAAAGATAAATAATTTCAGAACTTTTTTCACCTTTAATGTGACCTATAAACTGTACAACTCAATTAAAAAAACAAACTGAAATCTTTTAGGTGGAGGGAAGAAAAATAATAATAATAATAATAATAATAATAATGTGGTTGCATAAGTGTATACACCCTCTTATAACTGGGGATGTAGCTGTGTTCAGAATCTGTGTTCAGAATTAAGCAATCACATTCAAAATCCTGTTAAATAGGAGTCAGCATACACCTGCCATCATGTAAAGTGCCTCTGATTAACCCCAAATAAAGTTCAGCTGCTCTAGTTGGTCTTTCCTGAAATTTTCTTAGTCGCATCCCACAGCAAAAGCCATGGTCCACAGAGAGCTTCCAAAACATCAGAGGGATCTCATTGTTAAAAGGTATCAGTCAGGAGAAGGGTACAAAAGAATTTCCAAGGCATTAGATATACCATGGAACACAGTGAAGACAGTCCTCATCAAGTGGAGAAAATATGGCACAACAGTGACATTACCAAGAACTGGACGTCCCTCCAAAACTGATGAAAAGACGAGAAGAAAACTGGTCTGGGAGGCTACCAAGAGACCTACAGCAACATTGAAGGAGCTGCAGGAATATCTGGCAAGTACTGGCTGTGTGGTACATGTGACAACAATCTCCCGTATTCTTCATATGTCTGGGCTATGGGGTAGAATGGCAAGACGAAAGCCTTTTCTTATGAAGAAAAACATCCAAGCCAGGCTACATTTTGCAAAAACACATCTGAAGTCTCCCAAAAGCATGTGGGAAAAGGTGTTATGGTCTGATGAAACCAAGGTTGAACTTTTTGGCCATAATTCCAAAAGTTATGTTTGGCGCAAAAACAACACTGCACATCACCAAAAGAGCACCATACCCACAGTGAAGTATGGTGGTGGCAGCATCATGTCAAGGGGCTGTTTTTCTTCAGCTGGAACTGGGGCCTTAGTTAAGCTAGAGAGAATTATGAAAAGTTCCAAATATCAGTCAATATTGGCACAAAACCTTCAGGCTGAACATCTTTCAGCATGACAACGACCCAAAGCATACATCCAAATCTCCAAAGGAATGGCTTCACCAGAAGAAGATTAAAGTTTTGGAATGGCCCAGCCAGAGCCCAGACCTGAATCTGATTGAAAATCTGTGGGGTGATCTGAAGAGGGCTGTGCACAGGAGATGCCCTCGCATTCTGATTTGGAGTGTTTTTGCAAAGAAGAGTGGGCAAATCTTGCCAAGGCAAAATGTGCCATGCTGATAGACTCATACCCAAAAAGACTGAGTGCTGTAATAAAATCAAAGGGTGCTTCAACAAAGTATTAGTTTAAGGGTGTCCACACTTATGCAACCATATTATTTTATTTTTTATATTTTTTCTTCCCTCCACCTAAATGATTTCAGTTTGTTTTTCAATTGAGTTTTTATTTTCTGATTGCAGATTTTTTAATTCTATTTCCTGAACATGATTATGGGGGCGGCCATCTTGCCTGAACTGTTCTTAACAGCATTTACAAAGCATTAAGAAAATTGCTTTACTGCATCCCCATGGTCCATAGACACAATGGTCAGGAGGGGATCTCATTGACTTCTATGGGAGAGTTTTCTAGGCTTTGTGACCTGTGCAGAGGTCATTGTACAAGGAAAGAATAGATAAGGTTTGTCAATCACCTATTGTGAATGGTGGATCCTGTCTTATCTATACACAGAGGTGATATCATTACAGGCAGGATTAGAGTGACAGATAAGTAGGTAACTGCAGTAAAGTGATCTATACAGACCAAGAAGTGGTGCCAATTATTAGACATAGTGGCCAATGCAAAAAATGGCAGAATTTTATCTTTTTTGTTTAAATATACGGAATACATTGAAAATTAAAGACATCATAAATTTTTTTTTAAAACATAAAATAGTGATTTAAACATCAGGTCATTTTCTGATGACACAACCCTTTAATTCTTTCCAAATGCTGTTAAGAATAGCTCAGACGAGATGGCCGCCCCATAATCATGTTCAGAAAACAGAATAAATAAATCTGGGCACAATGTCCCCCTCCACCAAAGTCACAATCCCCTGAAATTAGAGCTTTACAGTCAAAATCTCAGCACTACCTCACGTAAACAGCTTACCCCATATTTCATTTTAGGGGCTTATTTGATGCAGGCAGTATTTTCACTTGAGGGGTTTACTTGTGGTTTTGAATGATTTTCTATTAATGCTGTCCTATTATGTTGTGTCTAGTGTACAGAAACCTTCAGTATTATGGAGTAAAATGCAGGTTGTGACTAGAAAAGTCGCCAATGCATTAAAAAGTCACAAGGGGAATGATTAATTTGCCCCTATGTGTCTGTAGAATAACACCCTCTTCTGTCCATCCTTCATAACCTTACTCTCTTCTATATGATACAGGGACATTTGTTTGTTTGCACTGCAAGTGCAGTACCCCAGTACTGGAGATATCTGCAAATGGATTCTAATGCTATGTACTGTTATATAACGTAATGTACACCCAGCATTGCCTGGTATGGTTGACAGGGACAGGGTTAACAACCCTGGAAAACCCCTCTCAGGAGGGGCAGGAGTGGGCTGGTCCTACTTCCTGACAAGAGAGAGAGTAGACTAGTGTGAAGGAGGGAGGAGGAAGGAAGCCAGTCCATGTGCTCCTTCTCCTTAGGCCTCAGGATCCGGAGACTTACCAATCTCTATGAAAGTTACTGCTTCTGCTACAGCCAGCAGAGAGAAAGAAAGAGCTCAGAATCTGCTAAGGCATAGGCGTCAACAAGCAACTACAGCTAACAGGACTTTGCTGCTTGTGAGGGATTACAGTTAAGACAGCCATCACACTTAACCATGTCCTGGCCAGAAGTGCCTCTAAAACCTGTATCCCGCAGTGGACACTACAGCCACAATTACCAGATTACAGTTACCAGCCAGAGATTCTAGAGAGAGACTTTAGAAAGATAGCATACCAAGAGTGCTGTTATTTGCCATTGTGATAACCTACATACCTCGCCATCTTGGAAAATAATTTTCACTGTGTAAAGATTATTGTTGGATATACTACAACTCCTATTTTGCTTCTACCTCTGGCCTGGTTTTCTGACTCTTACCTCACCATACGCTGGTCATTGCACTACTTTACCTCCTGCCAGGCACCCATACAACCACTAACATCAAAAACACCCCAAACTACCGTCAGGCAGGAGGCCCAACTACAGGGAGTGCCCGAAGGAAGAAAGGGTGCACCCTCCTCTCACCGCATCGGCCCTGGGAAAGCCACTGTCACACATCCTATAGTCAGAGCCACTACCACTCATATCTGGCTCCTCAAGGGCTCGCAGCACAAGTTCTGCCTAATTCAGCTTAATCTTCTCTGTCCTGATCCGGTTATGTACCTTTTATTCATGCCAGTTCTCTATTAGGATCTAATTAGGTATATAATATTGTCAGGGTGAACAAGAGGAGGATGAGATGTGTCATTCCCCAAATCGTTTTACATTACAGACTAGAATCACTCAAACTAATTGAAAGAGTAAGGCCCCTTGCAGATGAGCGTGAGTGGATTAGGTCCGGATGAGTTCAGTGAAAAATGCACGATTTCGCAAGCAAGGTCATTTAGTTTTGTATGCGATTGCGTTCAGTTTTTATCCGGCGGGTGCAATGCTATTTAATGCACGCGCGTGATAAAAAAAACTGAAGGTATACAAACAACATCTCTTAGCAACCATCTGTGAAAAACGCATCGCATCCGCAAGTATTCACTTATATGGGGCCAGCGTTGCGTGAAAAATGCAGAATATAGAACTTGCTGCTATTTTCACGCAACGCACAAGTGATGCGTGAAAACCAACGCTCATGTACACAGCCCCATTGAAATGAATGGGTCCGGATTCCGTGCGGGCGCAACGAATTCACATCACGCATTGCACCCGCGCTGAATACTCGCTCGTGTGAAAGGGGCCTAAGAGACATGGGAAGATTTATGAAACTGTCTAGACGAAAAACTGCTAAATCTCCACCACTCGGAGACTAAGTGACTTGATAAAAAAAAATGCACTTTTCTATACTCAGATTGGTGTCAGACAGCCATGTGCGGTCCTTGAAAAACAGTGCATGTGTCGGTCACAGCTTCCGGACCGCAGCTCATCTGACCCGAACTCTTAGCAGCATAGTGGTTTATGAATGAACGCTGTCAGATCTTACTCGATGACCGGTCTATTGTATTGTACTTACATGATGATGCGAGTACAGTGCAGCAGACCCACGTCATAGAGGAAGTGACAGCATCATAAATCACAATGATGCTGTAAATTTGGGTCAGATGAGCCACAGGTCGGGAGATGCAGTGGACACACATCTGTGTGACGCCAGCCTTAAAGGCAATAGTTTTAAAGGAAACTATAAAGGCTGCTTCAGCTTTGTATTTTGCATGCCACAGGCCTACCTGACAGATTCCTATTCAGTGGACACTCTCTGTGGTTAAAGGGGTTTTCTGAGACTTTAATAATGATGACTATCCTCTGGATAGGTCATCACTATCTGATTGGTGGGGGTCTGACACCCGGGACCCACACCGATCAGCTGTTTGAGAAGGCACCGACTCTCACAGTAGCACCACGGCCTTCTCTTGGTTTTCCCTAAGCCAGTGACGACACATACATCGGTCACGTGGCCTAGAGGTAGCTCAGCCCCATAGAAGTGAATGTCGCTGAACTGAGATACCAAGCACAGCAGCTATACTATGTAGGATGCCGAGCATAGTGAGCTGAGAGAAGGCCGCGGTACTCACGGGAGTGCTGGTGCATTCTCAAAACAGCTGATCGACGGGGGTCCCAGGAGTCAGACCCCCACCAATCAGGTACTGATGGCCTATCCAGAGGATAGGTCATCAATATTAAAATCTCGGAAAACCCCTTTAAAGAGGTTGTCTCATCTGAGACAATGGGGGCATATAGCTAGGATATGTCCCCATTGTCCGATAGGTACGGGTCCCACTGCTGAGACTGGCACCTATCTCCTAAATGGAGCCCCGAAAGTGGTGGAGGGTGCACTGCGCATGCGCAGCTGCCCGCCATTCATTTCTATGGGGCCGCTGAAAATAGCTGATCAATGAATGGAAGCAATTAATGGGAGCGGTGGCCGGTCATGCGCGGTGAGCTCCCATTTACTTCTATGGGGAGAGCGCTTAGTGGTGGCCGGACCAGAGTTCTCCAGCCACCACTTTGTCCTGCTTCGTTCTCGATATAGGTGCGGGTCTGAGCGGTGGGACCCATAGCTATCAGACAATGGGGGCATAGCCTAGCGATATGCCCCCATTGTTTTAGATGGTAATAACCCTTTAATGGCAATTTCTGCACCAAGAATGAGCTTGTCACTTATTGACGCAGTCGGGAAATCCACACAGAATTAAGCCCCTTCCATATGTACAGCAATGTGGACTCCCATTCACAATAATTAGAGCAGAATCAGCACACATACACCACCGTGTAAACAAGCCCTTTAGACTCATTTCATTTCACATACCGTATGGAAGATCCATTATCCAATATCAAAAGGAGGAATGGTGCCTGGCAGAATCGACAGGGAAATATTTCGGAAATATTTATTTGTACGGCAGTCTTATCTCCGCATGAAAACAGCTTCATGCCCACTTTTACCAAATTTATAGTCATATGACATCTGCCCAAACCAGATCCCATATAGCACAGCTAGACAAGTTGACATTCCATGTTCCTCAATCCTCCATGTTTTTCTTATCGCTTTTATATCCAGGGTTCCCTCATCTTTCTGATTAGCGGGCTGGTAATCCTTGGATACGCATCATCCATCAGCAATCAGTCTACATATCAAGGTGTGGTCAGAGATATTTGTGGCCCGGCTATTGGAAAACTATGCGGAATCTGCTTCATATTCAACCTCTTCATGATTTCTATAGCCTTTCTCCGGGTTGTAGAGGACCAGCTGGTGAAACGTAAGTTGAAGTTTGTGGTATGTTCTATACGTGGCCTAGTTCAATGTACTGCCCAACGTATAATGGAATTTTTCTCTCTCCACAGTATGTGACTCTTTTCATGTAAATGGGACCACGGGTGCCATGGGGGAAAGCTTTCGACCATGGTATGCTGATGAAAGGTTATCCATGAGTATCCTCTGTCTGGTAGTAATCCTTCCACTCTCCATTCCTAAGGAAATCAGTTTTCAAAAATATACAAGGTGAGTATGTAAAATTGTAGATAAAAGAAGGTGATCAGTCTTAATGGTCGTCCGTGAGACCATACAAAAGGGAATTTCAAACGTCATGATGACTGGCACTAATCTGGTTATATAGGCCAACAAATTATATTAGTCGTATTGTTTATTAATCAAATAGTAGGGAATAGAAAACTAATAATAAAATCACTCAATGAGTTACCATATAACATCACTAGTAGCCCTCCCAGTATGCACTTTTTTTAATACCAGGGTCTTCTTATGTGACACAAGGGTCTTTGGGCCTCCTCACGCTCCTGGGCCTGATAGCAACTGCTACCTCTGCACCCCCTATAGCTACTCCCCTGCCTGGTACTACAATTCAGTCCCATTCACTTAAATGCGACCATACTGTAGTGAGGTGTAATACCAGGCACTAATAAAAATACAGCACAGTACCTGGTAAATAATGAAGGAGACAGTGTTTGCCAAGGTATCGCAGCCCCTTCAATAAGCTGATCAGTGGGGGTGTGAAGAGTTGGACCCCCACCACTCTAATATTAATGGCGTACCGTAAAGATAGGTCATCATTTTAACAACCCCGGATAACCAATTGAAGAGAAAAAAGTTCTAGCTGTTCAACTCTTTTGGCGAGAGTGGAAAACTGCTAGTAAGAGCATCTATTGCTCCAGAGAACCTGTCCTGTGTTACGCAGACAACTCATCGATTTGAATGGTCACTGTGTAATGCTAAACCTGTGAAATCATGGGGCCTACATATAGCAAGGAACAAGCCTTCAGCATTCTAAGGGCATGTCCATCTCTGCATTGGAGGCTTCTGGGTCTGCGTTACAGATTCTGCCAGAAAAGAGTAGACAAAAAGATCCTTGTGTGCAGATTTTTTTTTTGCAGTTGTGTCCGAATCTGCAGAAAAAAAACTGGCTGGATGTATATGTACCCAGCCTAATTGGTGCCATTTTGGGGTGTATACAACATTTTGATCATTTTTGTATTTTTAAGTTTAGTAACACAAAAACAGCAGTGCTAGCTTTGTATTTTGTTTATGGCAGGGTATATGCAGGATAAATAATCCATTAGTTTTATAGTACAGGTCATTACAGATTTTGCAATACCAAATTTTCATAGTTTATTGTTTTTTTTTTTTTACCTTACAGTCTGTCATTTCCCTTTTTTTTATATTCTGTAGGGGCAGTTATTTTTATTTTTGTAATACAAGTACTTAACTGCTTGTAATGTGTTTCCTTGCCAACATTTGCCAAGTGTTGCTACGGAGAACCTGTCTTCAGCATCTACTGACATGGCAATGTATAACATACAGAGGCAGGCTTCTCAGCCTGCCTCTTTTCTCCTAACCCCAGCATCTTCCTCTCTAAATATGTGTGACTTGTCCATACCTATCTGAGTTGCTGCCAGTGCTGATGCTAGCAACTCTGCTAATTACTATCTCTGTAAGTCTACATTATTTCTTCCCTTTTTCAGAACTTTACACCGAGATCGATAGGTTACTATGGCAATTTGGGGCCTTGTTAAGGCTCCCAGACCTGCCATAGGAAACTGCCTATTAAGCACAGGGCTTAATATGCAATCAGTAAAAATACCATAGACTGCAATAGTATATTCAACTTCCTTACTTTCACCTCAGAAATATTTTTCCCCCCTCTATTTCAATATAAGATATAGTAAATTAAAGGGTTCCATTACTAAATACAACTACTCCTGCAAAAAAAAAAAAAGCCCTCATGTGGAGTCGGAGATGTCAACAGAAAAATGAAAAGTTTTACATTGGCCTGAAGAAGTTATATTATACTATTTTACAATAATTTTTTTTTATGGGAAAAATGTGATATATATCATTTATACTTTAGTCCCGCTATGGTACTTGAACACTAGGCTTGCTCATTAGACTAATATACTGCAGTACTTCTTCAGCCTTTGGCCACTGTTGCTATTAATCACTGCATCTAAGGTAAAAAATGGCTGGGATCGGAGTCTCTAATCCTGGCCTTTGCAGCAGGATGTCAGTTATTTGTTACAGCTGACACCAAGGCTGATGGCAAGTGCTCAGCTTCAGAGTGTATTAACTACCTGCCGTGCAGTGCAGGAAGGAGCTTAAAGAGGACCTTTCATGTTTTTTTTTAGGTTAGATAAATACCTTTCCTGCCACCCTGTCTGTTTTTTTCAAATATCGCTCCTACGCCCCGCTGTGCCCCCCTGCAGTTTACCCGCTCAGTATGTTAATCCTGAGCATTGGTACAGGGAGGAGGAGACGCCAGGGTTTCTCAATGGGCGTCTCCTTCTCCATGGCTGTTTCGCTGTCCAATCACAGTGGAGAACGTCACAGCCATGGAGAAGGAGATGCCTATTGAGAAACCCTGGCATCTCCTCCTCCCTGTACCGATGCTCAGCATTAACATACTGAGCGGGAAAACTGCAGGGGGGCACAGCGGGGTGTAGGAGCGATATTTGAAAAAAAAAAAAAACAGGCAGGGTGGCAGCATCAGTGGGGGGTACCCCGCAAAGAAAGGTATTTATCTAAACAAAAAAAAATATGAAAGGTCCTCTTTAAGAGTCTTGAAACATGAGCAGGTTTTTCATCCATGTCCACATGTTCTTGAGTACCTTCTATTCTGAGTGCCTGGGAGGACTACCAATAGACCTTACAGGGAAATTTGGGTACATAAAGATCTGATTCTCTCAGCCTATCTGCTTCTGCTGAGTATTTTGTTCTCCTCTGTGGTATTTGGTTCTGCTAGGACAGTATTTTGCCCCACCT
The DNA here is from genome assembly GCF_905171765.1 of Bufo bufo. Taxonomy (NCBI): domain Eukaryota; kingdom Metazoa; phylum Chordata; class Amphibia; order Anura; family Bufonidae; genus Bufo; species Bufo bufo. Next base: position 100,242,250 of record NC_053398.1, read on the forward strand.
TCTGTTAATTTAAACCTACCTACAACATGGGGCCACTTTTATTTTTATTTTTTTTAAAGGCCACTTTAAGTTCCCAGTCCGCCCCTTTCTGAGTGGGTGCTGAACAGAAAATGGACATGTTTGGCCCATTGACAGATAAAGGGGATTTTGTTGCTGGTACCTGCGCATGTGCCAGACACAACCATTAGTCTGCACAGAATAGAAGGTACCCGGGAACAGCCAGAGATCTGATTAGTATGATTTTCCTTTGAACTTACATGATCACATCTTCTGTAAATTAGTCCTTATAGCTTCTCCATAAAACAGAAAAATACAGCAGGAAGAATAATGTCAGGGGACGTGTCGCTGGTTAGTTGGTCAGATGCCTTTAGGCTATGTTTATTCAGTGTATATGACTTAATGTTAGCACTGAAAATCTAGGTCATTTCAACATTTTTCTTGGAATTTCACATATCTCCAAGCTGTGCGTTGTCCCAAATAAAAAATGAAAACCCAGAGATGTGACCCAATTTATTCTTTGCTGCCTGGTTAGAATATATGACACCGCTTGTAATTTGCATTGGAATGCACAGATCTAAATATACAGTATGTGGAGTCTAGTCTCCTGTATAAATTGCATCTACATACATGGGGGATGAGTTTCTGAATTCCTGAGATTCCCTTTCTTCTCTTTAGCATCATCTACAACTCTCGTGCTTGGTCCATCAGAGCAAGAGATGCTCTTTAAGAGATGTTCCTTGCCCTGGCATATTAATGGTGGTCCTGATTGTGGCACTCCCCTCTCTATTAAGTCAGGTTGGGATCCCATAGTAGGGAAAATGCATTTACGTGTTTGCAATTTCTTTAATGGGCAGAACATATAAATTCTGCAGTTATGTAAGGTGGTGCTCTGATGCAGGGGCGTAGCTAATAGGTCATGGGCCCTGGTGCAAGTGTTCATTTTCGGCCTCCCTTCCCTCAGTACTTTGTGCCCAGGGGAAAGGAAGCACATAGCCTTCATGCTGGCTGAGGCAAAATTTGAAACGGCACCCCCGTGCCAAATTCTTGACCTAACCCTATCCCTCCAGCCAGAGGTGTAACTTGACCTACATGCACTTTCTATAATACCGATGTCTTCTTATGCAGCACAAGGGTCTTTGGGCCCCCTCAGGCTCCTGGGCCTGGTAGCGACTGCTGCCTCTGCACCCCCTATAGCTACGCCCCTGCTCTGATGAGGACTGTCAGGGCACTGAAGCCCCTTGAGAAACATGGCAAGTGTATCTTTGAACTTTAAACTGCTAGTAAAATAACTGGCATAGCATAGTATTGGTGGTAGTAGTAGTAATATTGGTATATTATTTTATTGGTAGTAGTAATATTATTGGTATATTACTGGCATAGTATAGTATTGGTAGTAGTAATAATATTATTGGTATATTGTTTTATTGGTAGTAGTAATATTATTAGTATATTACTGGCATAGTATTGGTAGTAGTAGTAATAATATTGGTATATTATTGTATTGGTAGTAGTACTTAGAAATGAGCAAATTTTTCAAAAATTTTAATCGCCAGTTTGATGAATTTTTCGGGAGGATACCACAGAGTGGCAAGGTGACATAGTGTGGAGATGGCAGCAAGAGGATACCACAGAGTGGCAAGGTGACATAGTATGGGGATGGCAGCAGCAGCAGCATCAGGATGATGCCACAGAGTGGCAGGGTGACATAGTGTGGAGTTGGCAGCAGCAGCATCAGGAGGATACCACATTGTGGCAAGGTGACATAGTGTGGAGATGGCAGCAGCATGAGGACACCACAGAGTAGCAAGGTGACAGTGTGGATATTGCAGCAGCAGGAGGAGACCACAGAGTGGCAAGGTGAAATTGTGTGGAGATGGAAGCAGTAGCAGGAGGATACCACAGAGTGGCAAGGTGACATAGCGTGGAGATGGCAGCAGCAGCATCATCAGGATTCCACAGATTGGCAAGGTGACATAGTGTGGAGATGGTAGTAGCAGCAGCATCAGGAGGATACCACATTGTGGCAAGGTGACATAGTGTGGAGATGGCAGCAGAAGGAGGATACCACAGAGTGGCAAGGTGACATAGTGTGAAGATTGTAGTAGCCGCAGAATCAGGAGGATACCACAGAGTGGCAAGGTGATATAGTGTGGAGATGGCAGTAGCAGCAGCATCAGGAGACCACAGAATGGCAAGGTGACATAGTGTAGAGATGGCAGCAGCAGCATTAGGATACCATAGAGTGGCAAAGTGACATAGTGTGGAGATGGTAGTAGCAGCATCAGGATACCACACAGTGGCAAGGTGACATAGTGTGGAGATGGTAGTAGCAGCAGCATCAGGAGAATACCACAGAGTGGCAAGGTGAAATAGTGTGGAGATGGCAGCAGCAGCATCAGGATACCACACAGTGGCAAGGTGACATAGTGTGGAAATGGCAGCAGCAGCTGCATCAGGAGACCACAAAGTGACCCGGTGACAGAGTGGGGCGGTGGGTGGCAATACCAGTACCCGCTGACTAAGGTGGGTGAAAGAAGGAGCACTTGGCATCAGATGTGTGCCATCAGGCGGGTTGCAGCATCAGAGAAGTAACTGAGGCAGGTAGTCAGAAGAAACCGGTCTCTTTTATCAAAGTGTTGGTGTGGCACCATGGATGATCTAGTCTGATGCATAAGGAATTGGTGGTTGGAAATCCTGGCTGATCCATGATTGATTCATCTTAACAAAGGTCAGTCTCTCCACATTTTGGGTGGACAGGCAAGTTCTCCTTGGGGTAACTATGGCCCCCGCCGCACTAAACACCCACTCTGATGCCACACTACTGGCCGAGCAGGACAGCTTTTCCAGGGCAAACTCTGCTAGTTGCGGCTACAAATCCATTTTGGCTGCCCAGTAGTACAGTGGATCTTCAATGTGGGTTGGCAGGGTGCTGTCCAAGTATGCCACCACCTGCTGGTTAAGGTCCTGCTCCAGGTCTACCTGCTGCTGCTCGTGAGTAGTTTCTTCACTATGCGGGTGAAGAAAGCTACTCATCAGCGACTGTAGACTCAGGCCGCTGCTGATGGAGCTCCCGTGGTCAGACCTGCGAGAGGATGGACGATGGAGCAGATAGGCAGCGGCCAACTGACTACATTGGATGTCTCTGTAGTAGTTCAGTTTGTCCTCCCTCTCAGTGGGTGTAAAAAAGGCCCCCATTCTGGACTGGTAGCAAGGGTCCAACAAGGTGGAGAGCCAGAAATCATCCCGCTGCTGAATGGTGACAATTAGGCTGTCACTACGCAAGCAAGTGAGCATGCATCGGGCCATTTGTGCAAGTGACTTGAAGAGACTCCCTGCCTCCATCTGCCCTGCATACTGCCATGGTGTGTCTGGGTCCTCTGTCTCGTCTTCCTCATCACCCTGTAGCTCCTCTGGCTGCTCCTGCTACTCCTCTCCTGTCACCTGAGTAGAAAAACCACCCATTTCGCTACACATTGCTTATGCTCCAGTGTCCTCCTCCCCCTCTTCCAGTTCAGCAGTTCCTCCCCTGAGTGACTCCGTTCACCCAAGCGAAAAAGAGGTGCAGAACAGCGTTCCCTGAACATGTGGTATGCTGGAGGGGCACTGTGACTTGTCCCTGCAGTGGAGGCTGAGGATATGGTGGAGGATGAGGAGGCAGAGGCGGACATTGTCACAGGACCAACGGCATGAAAAGTGGAGGCGGAAGCGGCATGACCTGGCCAAGTTGCTGGTGTGGCTGTGCAGGAACAACATTCACCTAGTGGGCCGTAAAGGACATGAACTGTCCCTAACCATAGTTACAGTTCCGACAGGCTAAAGGACTGGCCCACCTTCTGTCTACTTATTTGTGCAGGGCTGGTACTGCCTTTTTCACAAAGAAATGACGGCTTGGGACTCTCCACCTTGGTTCGGCACAAGCCATCGGTTCTCTGAAAGGTGTAGAGTCCACCACTTGGAAAGGGAGGGACAGCAGCACCAGCATCTTGGACAGGAGCACATTCATCTGTCTCTTGTCAATTGCTTCGGTGATCGATTCCTGACGGAGTGACTGACAATGAGTAGTAGGAGGAGGAGGAGGAGCAGGAGCATCTGGACCAGCAGAAGATGGGAATAACAGACAGCGCCCTTTGGCTGAGGTGGTGGAGCCTTGACTTCCTGAAACCGGGTGCGTGCCACTGGGTGATTTAGCGGTTGCTGCGGCAGGCTGGACCACCACATCAGAGCCACGGTTCTCCCAGGCCACTTTATGGTGACGCTGCATATGTTAACGCTTGGCCGTGGTGCCAATATTGGCACCCTGGCCACGCTTCACCTTCTGCCCACATATTCTACATATGGCCATGTTAACCTCTGGCGGATTAACAAAAAACTGTCACACCGCTGAGTGGGTGATTTTGTTCCCCCAACAGTCTGCACTGACTGACTGCGACTGCCGCTGCTTCCGTGAACCCCTGCACCACTACTTCCCACGCAGGTTGGCTGCTGCGAAGCAGGTGGTCTATCCCGGGCATGTTTGGCTCCCGACCTGCAACTTCTGCAACCCTATTGACTCTCAGCCATGCTACCACCTTGCTGGCTCAGCCCCTGCGTCACAGGCAAGCTGCCACCCTCTTCTATTGATGATGATGAAACCCCCTTCCCAAGTGCGATTGGCTTCATCATCATCGAGTAGCGTCTGCACATCACAGATGTCCTCCTTAATGGTCTCTGGGTCAGGAGCCTGACGGCTTGCAACACCACCTCCCACGCCACTCTCCTCATCACTACTTGCCCGCTTAGCGGAGGAAGCGGCGGATGTCTCCTCCAGATCTTGGCTGGGTAGTAGCTGCTGACTGTCCAATGGCAGCGCGCATGGACGCATCAGCCTGGAGCTCTCCATTTAGATGCCAATTTCTTATTTTTTACATAGTTATTACCTTAATTTTAAGCACAGCGAGCAACTGTAATCAGTTTGCTACAGCACACACAGCGTATAGTGTGCAAGAGCTACTGGACATCAGAATGAAAGGTCCTGTTCCACCACCACCCCCTAATATCCCGGATGAGATTCTAAGGACATCGGTGCCCGACTGGATGATTATACCGTCGAAGCGACGGCACAGGAGGAGACAGGAAAGGAAGCAGAAGAGGGGCGGCATCAATACTCGATTAAAGAACCCCCCCAACAAGCAAGCACTACCCAGCCTGTTCGTCGCAAATACCCAGTCTATAGTGAACAAGATTGATGAGCTGAGACTGAGGATCTCGTCTGATAGGATGACCACTTGCGCCTCATTTTTCACTGAAACGTGGCTAAATACTAACATCCCGGACTAGGCTATTGAACTTGTGGATCGGCCTGTCTACCGAATGGATCGAACCGATGAGTCCGGTAAGAATAAGGGAGGTGGAGTGTGTATTTATGTCAATAAGGCTTGGTGTACCTCCACAATCATTGCTGAACAATATTGCTCTGCTGATTTAGAACTTATGACACTTAAATGCAGACCGTTCTACTTACCGAGGGAATTCACAATCGTGTATCTCACCGTAGTTTACATAGGCGTGCGCAGCCTATTGCATTAGGGTGTGCACCGTAAAGCACAAACACACACGCCGCGTGTGTGTGTGTGTATGTATATATATATATATATATATATATATATATATATACACACACACACAAATATCCACAGATCCTCCCCAACAGTGTGTCAATTTTGATTGTACTAACCTAATACTTAAAAGACAAGCTTTCAAGAGTTTTCCTTTCTTCCTCTGTACGCTTGAGTATTCAGAAACAATCTATTCCTAAGGGTGGGTTCACATCTGCGTTATGCCATTCCGTTATAGGTTCCATTTCAAACGGAATATAACGGAATGGCAAGATGGAATGCAAAACGGAAACCTTTAAAGGGAACCTGTCACCTGCAAAATGCATATTAAACCAACCACAGTACCTTACAGTATCCCCCAGTGTGTTGCTAATCATATTTTTCTTTGCTCTTTGCGTTTCTTCATACTTGTTAAAAACGTTGTTTTAATGTCGGTTGGCGCTGTCTCCGAGTCAGGCTCGAAGTCAAGGGGGCAGCGGCCTCCTTGCTTCAAGTAAAGCTAAGCCTGACCCTTACCCCTCCTCTCTACAATTAGATGGACATGCTGCCGGGATCGCGCTCTTCTAGCGCATGCGCGGTACGCTGCCTGTTACAACGTGATCCTCACTCACCCGCCTACATTTTGCTGACTGCGGATGCTCCGGACAGTTTGATTGCGCGTGCGCCCGGCCGTCACGCTGTAACAGGCAGTGTACTGCGCATGCGCTAGAAGAGCGCGATCCCGGCAGCATGTCCATCTAATTGTAGAAGAGGGGTAAGGGGCGGGCTTAGCTTTACTTGAAGCAAAGAGGCTGCTGCCCACTTGACTTCGAGCCTGACTCGGAGACAGCGCCAACCGACATTAGGGTTGTTATGGGGGCATCTGTGGATGACACACTGTTATGGGGGCATCGTGGATGACACACTGTTATGGGGGCATCGTGGATGACACACTGTTATGGGGGCATCGTGGATGACACACTGTTACGGGGGCATCTGTGGATGACGCGCTGTTATTAACAGTGCGTCATCCACAGATCCCCCTCATAACAGTATCATCCACATATCCCCCTCATAACAGTGTAATTCACAGATCCCCCATAAAAGGTGACATATTCCACACAGATGCCCCCATAACAGTGTCATCCACAGATATCCCCTTAACAGTCTATTAAGGGGATATCTGTGGGTGGCACTGTTATGGGGGCATCTGTGTGGAATCTGTGGATGACACTGTTATGGGGGGCCAGGGGGGATCTGTGGATGACACATATATAGCAGCATCTTGTTCAATATATGTGTCATCATCCACAGATCCCCCCCATAACAGTCTCCCTGACAGTGACCCCCCAACAGGGGGTGGAGGCTGGCAACTATTGTAAGATCCCGCTGCGTTCCTTATGTAAAGTGCTGTTAAACTTGTGCCAAATTGTACTACTAGTACTATTTAATCTATTACTAACTTACTTGGACAGGACTCCAGCTGGTATTCAGTTTTTCTTTTTGACACAATCACCATATTCACTGGGCGGGCAGGCTCTTCAAATATTCAAACTAGGCCGGCGGCAGCGTAACGTGACGTCACTCACTCCGTCACGCCGCACGCGCATGCTCCTCCCACTTTATTAATGAAGCAGGCGGAGCAGGCGCGTGACGTCGGAGTGAGTGAAGTTACGCGGCCGGCCGCCGGGAGACGGAGCGCAGGAGCAGTGAGCAGTCGTATAAGCAGATGTATGTCATTGAAGCTGTCCAGGGCTGGCAGCCGGGGCTCAAGTGGCAGGCGGCAGTACAGGAGGCGGAGCACAGGGGTGTGATTAGGGTGTGCCCAGGCACACCCGGCACACCCCGTGCGCACGCCTATGGTAGTTTATATTCCTCCGCAAGCAAATGTTAAGCTGGCACTGTCCAAATTGCATGATATTACGAACAGTCTGCAAAATATCCATCCAGATGGAGTGTTCATCTTAGCGGGTGATTTTAACCAAGCCAATCTCAAAACTGTGCTCCCCAAATTCTACCAGTTTGTTAAATTCCCAACTAGGGGGAGAAATACATTGGACCGTGTTTATTGCAACATAGCAAATGCTTATACAGCATCACCTGCCCCCCCATCTTGGCAGGTCGGATCACATTTCTTTGTTTTTAGCTCCAGCATACAAACCTCTTATCACCAGGATTAAGCCTACTTTGCATACAATCAGAGTTTGGCCTGAAGGAGCCACAATGAGACTACAGGATTGTTTTGAGGACACAGATTGGGATTTGTTTAAACAGCTAAACAGCTAAAAAGGAAAACCACACAGACTTAAACATATATGCCTCCTCTGTCCTATCCTATATTAAATTTTGCATGGACAATGTAACTGATACCAAAATCATTCGGACCTTCCCAAATAGGAAACCATGGATAAACAGAAATGTCCAAAACCTTTTGAAGGCACGTGACATTGCTTTCCGAAAGGGAGACCCAGAGGAGTACAAAACAGCCAGGTCCAATCTGAAGAGGGGCATTAAGGAGGCAAAGCACTGCTACAAAACAAAAATACAATATCATTTTACAAGCTCTGATTCCCGACGCATGTGGCAGGGTATCAAGTCCATTACGAATTATAAGAGCAACACCTGTTCTATCAACACTGGAAATTATTTTTCTCTTGATGACCTAAATCATTTTTTTGCACGATTTGACAAAGACAATGAGCTGCCTATCATCAAATTAGCCCAGCAAGAGGCTCCATCATGTTCCATGATGCTGAGAGCACATGAGGTAGAGTGGGCCTTAAACCACATTAATCCCCACAAAGCAGCTGGCCCTGATGAAGTTTCTGGAAAAGTCCTAAAAAACTGTGCTAAACAGCTGAAAACAGTGTTTACCAGTATGTTTAACAGCTCACTAGAGCAGGCCATTGTCCCCACTTGCCTGAAGTCCTCCACAATTGTCCCAATTCCAAAACAGGCAGGGGTGAAGACCTTAAGTGATTATCGCCCGGTGGCTTTCACTCCTATTGCTATGAATTGCAACTTGTCCTCAGGCACATGAAGAGCAAGATCTGCACCTCCATGGACCAATACCAGTTTGCTTACAGAGTACATAGGTCAACTGAGGATGCTGTCTCACTTACCCTTCACACTGCGCTGTCACACTGGAGCAGAGAGACAGCTATGTGCGGATGCTGTTCATTGATTACAGCTCGGCCTTTAACACCATCCCTCCCAACAAGTTGGCAACGAAACTGAACAACTTGGGTCTCAGCTCACACCTGTGCAACTGGATACTGGATTTTCTTACAAAAAGACCACGAATCGTACGCATGGGCAAGCACTTTTCTTCATCCTGAACACTAAACACTGGGGTACCGCAAGGCTGTGTGTTGAGCCCTCTCCTTTACTCCCTCTTCACAAATGACTGTAAACCTATTCACAATACCAATACCATTATAAAATTTGCAGATGACACGACCGTGATAGGCCTGATCTCCAACAATGATGAAACAGCCTATAGGAAAGAGGTTGAGAACCTAGAGAGATGGAGTAAGAACAACTACCTCATACTCAATACCAAGAAACCAAAGGAGCTAATTCTGGATTTTAGGAAGAAGAAACTAAATGGACACCATCCCATTAGCATTAATGGTGGAAACGTGGAGATAGTTCAAAGTTTCAGATTCTTGGGAGTTCAGGACCTGTCATGGATAAAAAACACAACAGAAATTACCAAAAAAGGCCTTCAGAGGCTTTATTTTCTGAGGAGTCTGAAGAAAGCACAACTCCCAAAACAGCTGCTAGTCCATTTTTACAGGTGCACCATAGAATCTGTTATCACATACTGCATTACAGGGTGGTCCTCCGGCTGCTCTTCTGAGGACAATAAGACCCTCAAGCGCATCATCAGAATGGCTGGCAGAATCACTGGTACTCAGCTACCATCACTGGAGGACATCTTCACTGCTCGCTGCACCAACAGGGCAAAAATTATCTGCGGGGATACAACTCACCCCGGCCACAGCCTTTTCATTCCCCTACCCTCTGGTAGGCGTCTTAGAGCCCTACACGCCCGCACCACTAGGCTGAAGAACAGCTTTTACCCCAAAGCAATCAGTCTCCTAAATGCTCAGAGATTATTGCCCCTTCCTAGGATAGAAACTACCGCAGACTGAAAGTGACTGTGCATTCATGAACCCATGATGATCTCTTGTCTGCAGTGGTGTCTGATCAGTGTGTATATATACTCATAAGCACTTCCTACTTTGCTCTTGAGATATATATATATTCTAGTGTAATGCTTTAGTTTAAATGTCAGTTCTTGTTCCTCTGTCCATGGCATCTAGGATTGCTCGAAACAACATTTCATTGTATTGTACATTGTATTACATTGTATTGTACAGTGACAATAAAGGCATCTTATCTTATCTTCTAGTAGCTCTTCCTCACTGAAAAGTGGAGCTAAGCCTACAGCATATAATACTTCTCGCGGTGAGGCAGGTTGAGGACAGGTGAGGGCACAGGGCCTGCTCCCAGGCCATGCCAACTAAGGGTTATGTCTGCCGAATCCACTGACTGTTGGCTGGGGGTGTCTGATGTCACTTGGGATAAAGTGGATGACCGAGTTAATCAATCAAGAACTGCTTGGTTGCTGGTCAAGACACGACCACAAGATGACACCAGGAGCTCAGGTTTCTCGCTGCGACTCTTGATGCCACGCCCCCTTACTCTGCTGTGACCTCTGCCTGCGCCAGAAACATTTATGCCTCTGCCACTCCTCTGTGCATGGCCTGGCACTTCTCTGTCTCACATACTTTTAGCTGAACTAAATAAATTAAAAGCAAATTAAAACACCCCTAAAAATGACAAAAATATTTTTCTTTCTGTACTGAAATAGGCCACTAAACGCTTTTACCACAAATAACTTCACCAGTGAAGTGCGTATAATTTGTTCTTTCTGTACTGAAATAGGCCAGTAAGCACTTTCAACACATATTAATGCAGAAGTAACATAGTAACATAGTACATAAGGCCGAAAAAAGACATTTGTCCATCCAGTTCGGCCTGTCATCCTGCAAGTTGATCCAGAGGAAGGCAAATAAAACAAAAAACCCTGTGAGGTAGAAGCCAATTTTCCCCACTTTGGGGGAATAAATAATTCCTTCCTGTCTCCAATCAGGCAATCAGAATAACTCCCTGGATCAACGACCCCTCTCTAGTAGCCATAGCCTGTAATATTATTACGCTCCAGAAATACATCCAGGCCCCTCTTGAATTCCTTTATTGTACTCACCATCACCACCTCCTCAGGCAGAGAGTTCCATAGTCTCACTGCTCTTACCGTAAAGAATCCTCTTCTATGTTTGTGTACAAACCTTCTTTCCTCCAGACGCAGAGGATGTCCCCTCGTCACAGTCACAGTCCTGGGGATAAATAGATGATGGGAGAGATCTCTGTACTGACCCCTGATATATTTATACATAATAATTAGATCTCCCCTCAGTCGTCTTTTTTCTAAAGTGAATAACCCTAATTTTGATAATCTTTCAGGGTACTGTAGTTGCCCCATTCCAGTTATTACTTTAGTTGCCCTCCTCTGGACCCTCTCCAGCTCTGCTATGTCTGCCTTGTTTACAGGAGCCCAGAACTGTACACAGTACTCCATGTGTGGTCTGACTAGCGATTTGTAAAGTAGTAGGACTATGTTCTCATCACGGGCATCTATGCCCCTTTTGATGCAACCCATTATCTTATTGGCCTTGGCAGCAGCTGCCTGACTCTGTTTTTTGCAGCTTAGTTTGCTGTTTATTAAAATTCCTAGATCCTTTTCCATGTCAGTGTTACCGAGTGTTTTACCATTTAGTATGTACGGGTGACTTGCATTATTCCTTCCCATGTGCATAACTTTACATTTGTCAGTGTTAAACCTCATCTGCCACTTATCTGCCCAAGCCTCCAATCTATCCAGATCCCTCTGTAGTAGTATACTGTCCTCTTCAGTGTTATTTACTTTACACAGATTAGTGTCATCTGCGAAAATTGATACTTTACTATGCAAGCCTTCTACAAGATCATTAATAAATATATTGAAGAGAATAGGGCCCAATACTGACCCCTGAGGTACCCCACTAGCGACAGTGACCCAATCTGAGTATGTACCGTTAATAACCACCCTCTGTTTTCTATCATTGAGCCAGTTACTTACCCACATACAGACGTTTTCTCTCAGTCCGAGCATTCTCATTTTATATACTAACCTTTTATGTGGTACAGTGTCAAATGCTTTGGAGAAGTCCAGATATACAGATGGAACATGGTTAGCACTCCAGCTCTTAACTCAAATTTTTTAACTCATTGCGTTATCTTGAGACAAAAGCCATTGAAAAGCAATTGAAGGTGTTTTCTTAGATTAGATAACACAATTCAGAAATCTCAGAAAAAAGGAGTGTTAACTCTGCTCCATCCGTACGACATCCATTGATTTGCCGCTGTCAAGTCTAGAACTTACCTCCTCATAGAAACTGATTAAATTAGTTTGGCATGACCGATCCCTCATGAAGCTATGCTGATATGGCGTTATTTACTTATTTCCGTTGAGATGCTCTAAGTTAGCATCTCTCAGAAAACCTTCAAACTGTTTACCCACAACAGATGTTAAAACTTACCGGTCTATAGTTTCCAGGCTCTGTTTTTGGACCCTTTTTGAATATTGGCACCACATTTGCTATGCGCCAATCCTGTGGGACATTCCCTGTCAGTATAGAGTCCGCAAATATCCGAAATAAGGGTCTGGCTATGACATTACTTAATTCCCTTAGGATACGGGGGTGTATGCCATCCGATCCTGGCGATTTGTCTATTTTAATCTTTTTAAGTCGCTGATGTTCTTCTTCCTGGGTCAGACAGTACACTTAAAGGGGAATTTATTTTTACATTCTGCATGTCATCTGACAGTTTATTTTCCTCAGTGAATACATTGGAGAAAAAAATATTTAACAGCTTTGCTTTCTCCTCGTCGCTCTCTGCGACTCCCCCCTCATTACTCTTTAAAGGACCGACACCTTCAGATTTATACTTTTTAACATTTATATAATTGAAGAACATTTTAGGGTTAGTTTTACTCTCTTTGGCAATTAATCTCTCGGTCTCTAGTTTGGCCGCTTTTATTTGTTTTTTACATGTTCTATATTTTCCTTATAGTTTTTCCGTGCTTCCGTGCTACCCTCCTGTTTTAGTGATTTATATGCTTTCTTTTTGTCATTTATTACTTTCTTTACAGTTCTATTTATCCACATTGGTTTCTTTTTGTTCCTTAAACTTTTATTCCCATACGGTATGTACCTCTCACAATGAGCTTTTAGGATGCTTTTAAAGATATCCCATTTTGTGGCTGTATTTCTATTTTTGAGGACTTTGTCCGAGTTAGTTAGGCCTATGGCCTCTCTTAGTTGGCTAAATTTAGCTTTTTTGAAGTTTGGTATTTTTGTTTCTCCCTGTAGAAACGCTCTTTTGAATGATAATTGGAAGGTTATTACTATATGGTCACTATTTCCCAGATGTCCCCCAACCTGCACGTCTGTTGTTCTGTCAGGCCTATTGGTTAATACTAAGTCCAGTATTGCCGTCCCTCTAGTTGGGTCCTGAACCAGTTGGGAGAGGTAATTGTCTTTGGTTATTGCCAAGAACCTGTTTCCCAGTCTATATCTGGGTAGTTGAAGTCGCCCATAATAACCACCTCATTATGATTTGCCACCCCATCTATCTCGTTTAGTAGTAGATTTTCTGTTGACTCTGGTATATTAGGTGGTTTATAGTAAACTCCTATTAGTAATTTATTATTGTTTTTGCCTCCATGTATCTCTACCCACAGTGACTCCACATGTTCATGTCCCTCACTTATATCTTCCCGGACTGTGGGCTTTAGACAAGACTTTACATAAAGGCAAACCCCTCCCCCTCTCCGGTTTTGAGGATCCTTTCTAAACAGACTGTAACCTTGTACATTAACTACCCAGTCATAGCTATCGTCCAGCCATGTCTCAGTTATTCCCACTATGTCATAGTTCTCCTCACACATCACTAATTCCAGTTCCCCAGTTTTATTAGTCAGGCTTCTGGCATTAGTATACATACATTTGAGAGGTTTATGTATATTTTTTACCCTACACTTTTCCTTCTGAACTGTTCTAGTCCCTCCTTCCATTCCTCCCCCAGTACCACTACCTTGCCCCCGGTCTCTATCTGCACTATTTTCCCCTCCTATAATGTAATTTCCCTCCCTCCCAGTCCCTAGTTTAAACACTCCTCCAACATTCTAGCCATCTTCTCCCCCAACACAGCTGCCGCTTCCCCATTGAGGTGCAGCCCGTCCCTACGATAGAGCCTGTAGCCGATAGAGAAGTTGGCCCAGTTCTCCAGGAACCCAAACCCCTCCTTCCTACACCAGTTCTTGAGCCACTTGTTAATCTCCTGCTGCCTTTCTTGTGTGGCCCATGGTACAGGCAGTATTTCGAAAAATACTACCTTTGAGGTCCTTGCCCTAAGCTTTTGACCTAAATCTCTGAAATCATTTTTAAGGACTCTCCACCTACCTCTAACAGAGAATGTATTTTCCTTTTTCTACTGAAATAGGCCAGTAAACGCTTTTAGCAGAAATGAATGAACCAGTGAAGTGCGTATATATATTTCTTTCTGTACTGAAATAGGCCACTAAACGCTTTTGCCACATATAAGTGCATCAGTGAAGTGGGTATATGTTTTTTTTTCTGTAGTATAGGCCAGTAAGCGCTTTCAACACATATAACTGCAGAAGTGAACTGAGAATATATTTTTCTTTTTGTACTGAAATAGGCCAGTAAACGCTTTTAGCAGAAATAAATGCACCAGTGAAGTGCATATATATTTTTCTTTCTGTACTGAAATAGGACACTGAACTCTTTCACCAAAAATAAATGCAACAGTGAAGTGCGTATATTGTTTTCCTTTTTGTACTGAAATAGGACATTGAACGCTTACAACAAAAATAACTGCAGAAGTGAAATGTGTATATATTTTTCAATTTTGTACTGAACTAGGCCACTAAACTGTTTCACAAATGAATGCAACAGTAAAGTGCGTATATATTTTTTTCCTTTTTGTACTGAAATTGGACACTGAACGCTTTCACCACATATAACTGCAGAAGAGAAATGCGTATATATTTTTCCTTTTTGTACTGATATAAGCCACTAAAGGCTTTTCAACATAGCACTTGCACCCCAATAACAAGAACAAATTGCTAGAATGCCAGAGCTGTATAATGGCTATTTGGATCCCCAAATAATGTTTCCCTCCACTTTTTAATTGCTTTTTTTTTTTTCACAATGAGGTTTTTTTCTAGCACTGTCCCAAGTGACTTCAGACGTCTCTCCCTGCACTAAGATGCTGTGAAATGATTCCTCCCTATCCTTTCCCTGCACTTATAAATATATTTTTTTCAGTTTTTTTGTGACAATGAGGTTTTTCCACTTGCTGAATGCTGGAAAATGTCTGACTCTAAGATGGCCGCCGTATTTATAGGGCTGTGACATCACAGGGCTGGCTGGCTGCTGATTGGCTGCATGCATGGTATTATGGGTCAGCCCGCCTTCCTAGAGTTCCTTGCCCCATGCCCTCACACGTGTAGCCGCCATTTTAGGAAAAATTGCAATTCGTTACCACAAAGCGTGAGGAAATTTGCATTAGTTGCAAATTGAATTTTTCCTGAAATTCGTATCGAATTCTACTTCGTCTGATTTGATTCGCTCATCTCTAGTAGTAATAATTACTGGTATATTACCTGCATAGTATTGGTGGTAGTAGTAGTAGGGGTACTCGTAGTGGAAGTAATCCAGTCTTTCTCTGTCACTGCATGGCAATTGCTGGCTTGGGAATAATGTTTGATAGGTCACACAACCCCTGAGTGTGGTGAAAATGAATGGCTAAATTAAGAACATTTTTAATTAAAGGAAATGTGTTAATGAAATGTTATCTGCCAGTTAAAACCAAACAGAAGCACATATCCTTTTTTTTTCAAATCTGTTTTTATTTTCTGATTACAGATGTATTTCTTTTATTTCCTAAATCTTATTATGGGGGAAGCCATCTTACCTGAGCTGTTCTTAACAACATTTACAAAGCATTAAGAAAATTGCTTTACTGCAGCCACATGGTCCATGGACACAGTGGTCAGGAGAGGACCTCACTGACTTCTATGGGAGAGTTTTCTAGGCATGCTCTGTGCCCTGTGCAGAGGTCATTGTACAAGGAAAGAATAGATAAGGTTTGACAATCACCTATTGTGAATGGTGGATCCTGTCTTATCTATACACAGAAGTGATATCATTACAGGCAGGATTAGGCTACTTTCACACTTGCGTTAGGAGCGGATCCATCTGGTGTCTGTACAGATGGATCCGCTCCTATAATGCAAACGCTTGCATCCGTTCAGAACAGATCCGTCTGCATAACCAGATCTGATTTTTCACTTCGTGAAAACTCAGATCCGACAGTATATTCTAACAAAGAGGCGTTCCCATGGTGATGGGGACGCTTCAAGTTAGAATATACTAAAAGAACTGTGTACATGACTGCCACCTGCCAGGCAGCAGGGGGCAGACCCCCCCTATATTTAACTCATTGGTGGCCAGTGCGGCCGTCCCCCCCCCCCCCCCCCCCCTTGTTTTTAACTCATTGGTGGCCAGTGCGGCCGCCCCCCCCTCCCCCCTGTTTTTAACTCATTGGTGGCCAGTGCGGCCGCCCCCCCTCCCCCCTGTTTTTAACTCATTGGGGGCCAGTGCGGCCTCCCCCCCCTCCCCTCCCCCCCTGTTTTTAACTCATTGGTGGCCAGTGCGGCCGCCCCCCCTGTTTTTAACTCATTGGTGGCCAGTGCGGCCGGCCCCCCCTCCCTCCCCCCCCTGTTTTTAACTCATTGGTGACCAGTGCGGCCGGTCCCCCCTCCCCCCTAATTAAAATGACCGACCCCCCCATCATTGGTGGCAGTGGAGAGTTCCGTTCGGAGTCCCAGTTTAATCGCTGGGACTCCGATCGGTAACCATAGCAACCAGGACGCTACTGCATTCCTGGCTGACATGGTTTACTTAGCAATTTTAGAAGCATTATACTTACCTGCGATGTCTGTGACCGGCCGGGCGCTCCTCCTACTGGTAAGTGACAGGTCTGTGCTATAAGCAATGCGCCGCACAGATCTTTCACTTACCAGTAGGAGGAGCGCCGGTCACCAATGAGTTAAAAACGGGGGAGGGGGGGGCGGCCGCACTGGCCACCAATGAGTTAAATATAGGGGGGGGGTTGGCCCCTGCTGCCTGGCAGCACCTGCCAGGCAGCAGGGGGCAGTCATGTACACAGTTCTTTTAGTATATTCTAACTTGAAGCGTCCCCATCACCATGGGAACGCATCTGTGTTAGAATATACTGTCGGATCTGAGTTTCACGATCTAACTCAAATCTGATGGTATATTCTAACATAGAGGCGTTCCCATGGTGATGGGGACGCTTCAAGTCAGGGCCGATCCTACACGGGGTGCAGTGGGTGCCCCGCACCCCAGCGCTGTCACCCGAAAGGCGCCGAGCGAGCCGCCGGGACTTTTTTTTTTTTGACTTTTTATTTTTTTTATTTTATAATGCCCGCTCACTCAGCTGTGCCGGCCCCCAGCTGATTCCCCCGCTATTTTGCTGGCTGCCGCCGCCCGCCGCACGGTCAGTTCATTTACAATACCTGGCTGTGGGCTGCCGGTGGGCGGTGGCTAGTATTCAAATAGGGGGGCGGAGTTTTGGACCCGCCGGAGGCAGAGAGGGAGTGCGTGCTGTGCGGCGCAGGCTGAGGTCACGTCACGTCACGTCACGTTACGCTACATCTGAGTACCCTGCGCGCCTGGCCGCCTGCTAGCTGGTGAGGTGAGGGCATATAAAAAAAGAAGTATGTACCCCCCCCTGTCCCACAGTGCTACGAATCCTCTGTTGTCCCCTGTATTACCCTGATACCCATCAGTTATATAATATATAATCTGAGGGGTATCAGGGTAAATTATACAGGGGGTAATATAACTAGGGGTATCAGGGTACATGAGGGGTAATATAACTGAGGAGGTCTAGGCTACTATCAGACATTATACAGGGGTAATATAACTTATCTTACCCCTCACCCCTGTATTATGTCCCTGATATAGCCCTCCTCACTTATATTACCCCTGTATAATGTACCCTGATAGATAACCCCTTAGTTATATTACCTCTGTATAATGTACCCTGATACCCCTCAGTTATATAATATAACTGAGGGGTATCAGGTTAAAATATACAGGGCGGGGTAATATAACTAAGGGGTATCAGTGTACATTATTATACAGGGGTAATATAACTAAGGGGTATCAGGGGACATTATTATACAGGGGTAATATAACTTATATTACCCCTGTATAGTGTACCCTGATACCCCTTAGTTATATTACCCCCTGTATAATTTACCTGATACCCCTCAGTTATATTACCCCTGTATAATGTCCCCCATAACAGTGTGTGTTATCCACAGGTCCCCCATAACAATGTGTCATCCACAGATCTCCCATAACAATGTGTCATCCACAGATCCCCCAAATTATTTTAAAAACCTGCTGTTTCTCTAGATGACCTTATGTTTATGGTAGTGGTAATAGAGTCTCAATGGTCTATAAAAGCAGCTACACTATTTTTACAGACCTTTGAGACTCTATTAACACTACTATTAACTATTAACATAAGGTCATCTAGACTAGAAAAAGCAGGTTTTTAAAATTCTTATTTTTCCCATTTAGGTGTTAGAGCAATCTAATTAAAGTTATGTTTTAACACCTAAAGAGAAAGAAAAAATAAATAAAAACCTACGGTTTCTCTAGATGACCTTATGTTGATAGTAGTGTTAATAGAGTTTCAATGCTTTGTAAAAATAGTGTAGCTGCTTTTATAGACCCTTGAGACTCTATTACCACTACATTGTAAAGGGGAGGAGTTAGTAAGATAACCACGCCCATGTGGGGGCGCCAGAAATATTTCTGCACCCAGGCGCCTGTGACCCTAGGATCGGCCCTGCTTCAAGTTAAAATATACCATCGGATTGGAGAAAACTGATGGTATATTAATAGGGACTCCTGACTTTACATTGAAAGTCAATGGGGGACGGATCCGTTTGCAATTGCACCATATTGTGTCAACGTCAAACGGATCCGTCCCCATTGACTTGCATTGTAAGTCTGGACGGATCCGTTTGGCTCCGCATGGCCAGGCGGACACCAAAACGCTGCAAGCTGCGTTCGGGTGTCCGCCTGCTGAGCGGAACGGAGGCCAAACGGAGCCAAACTGATGCATTCTGAGCGGATCCGCATCCACTCAGAATGCATTGGGGCTGTACGGATCTGTTCGGGGCCGCTTGTGAGAGCCTTCAAACGGAACTCACAAGCGGAACCCCGAATGCAAGTGTGAAAGTAGCCTTAGAGTGACAGATAAGCAGATAACTGCAGTAAAGTGATCTGTACAGACCAAGAAGTGGAGCCTACTATTAGGCTTAGTGACCAGTGCGGAAACTGCAGGATTTTATGTTTTAAATATAGATAGTGACATGAAAAATAACATTACCAAAATTCTTTAAAAATATGTTTAACATAAAAACGTGATTTAAACAATATTTCATTTTCTGACGACAAATTCCCATTAAAGATGAAGTTTACTAAGCAGGTGTTACCATGACCACTAAGTACATACACTTTTAGCTGTAATGAGAACATTT
Source organism: Bufo bufo (assembly GCF_905171765.1). Taxonomy (NCBI): domain Eukaryota; kingdom Metazoa; phylum Chordata; class Amphibia; order Anura; family Bufonidae; genus Bufo; species Bufo bufo. The sequence continues at coordinate 100,261,603 of NC_053398.1, forward strand.
TTGGGTTGTACTTTTCCTCACAATATGAATATTATGCAGATGTACATGCACCTGACAAGGCTGCCAAAATAGAATAGCATTTCCTTAAAAAACAAATCTATCGTACAACTCTTATAAGAGCTGGAGCGACCGAAAGGGGAAAAACAACTTTTTGCTTTTAAAATTCTCTAAATGATTTCAGGGGCTTTGATTTGGTGCCCTCTTTATTCTGCTTTGCTTGACACATTTTTGGGCTAACAAACAATGATTCGACTATCAATAAAAAGTCAAGTCTGTTCCTTAACCTCGCGTCCACTTTCATGTGGCCGGGAAGTTAAGCCCTTCTGCTTTCCATGGATTGCAGACTGACATTACAGACATTGGGCCTTTCATGCTTTGTTTTGCAGTGTGTTATGTGGGGTGTATGCTCTGTCATGCAGTGCCCATTCATTCACATGTAATTAAATATTTGCTGCAATACTCACTCTTGACACTAGTTGTCACTGTTTAATAATATATAAGGTTTATAGCAGAGATCAGAAAGTGTTCATGTAGCTGAAGCCACATGGAACAAGAGTTCAGTCGTATTTGCCTGCCCCACCAAGCGATCCTCCCTCCCTTGTCGGTTTCAGTAAGCCTGATCTGCGGGAGACGTGAGGAACTGTAGGAGTGTAAAGGGCTGGGTTACCTTCCACAATCAGTAGTGGGAATCTCAAGAGCTGGAGACGGTACAAGACTGTGAGATACTTCAGAGATGCTTGTGGAGATGTTGTGTGCAGCCTCTTGAAGTACTAAGGACAATGTATAGAGACCCTGCTATTGTGTTCCATGAGATACGCTGTGGCCTGAGTCAAGAGACTGTCTTGTTGCTAGTGGTGCCTGCCTGTTACTCCTGCTGTTACTGCACCGAGTTGTGGAAAGAGACTGTCCTATCACTGTTGGCAAGTTCCTGTGGAGTTATTGTGCAAACTGCATGGAGGGCCTGTTTAGTTGCTACTGACAACCACTAAGTTGTATGCAAAATGTATGTGTGACTGTAGCTGTATGCTTGTTGCCTCACTGCCCCACCCTTGAGCTCATAGGCCACCCACATAAGATTTAGAGCCTTTCACATTTTTAGATTTCGTGTTTTTCAATTTGTTCCCTTGGATAATGTCTTAACGGTCACTGACTGGACACAATATGTGCATAGACTTTGTATGTAATCTCCTTTACTATCTGTGCAGCTTTTGTAAAGAATTATGCACTCCACGAACACCATATTTGGGACCACTTTAAAATGTACCATATCCTCGGGGCCTTGGTGCACAAGCTATCCTCCTTTGGCTTGATTACAGAAATCCATATAATAACTTGGGGTTTAATGTTAAATTAAATAAAAGTGATGTAGTACTGCACAAGGATGTTGATAGAGGTACAAAACACCCCTGCCATTAGGATCAAAATGTCCTCCCCTCTGATAGTGCTTTGTTATGTAAACTAGCCAGGACAAATGGGTCTGGTGCTTGTCTGCCCTCCATATCCCCTGCCAGGCCCATAGCGCTGATTCTCCTCTCCTTTGTTTTGTACCACTGCAGTGCCTATGGAAAAGTATAGGGAAAGATCCGTCAATCATACACAGCTGGGTCGAGGAAGCAAAAATGGAGCCACCCAGTGTACACATTTCTCCCATTCCAGCACATAACATTGGTGCCAAGAGAAAAATCATGTCTTCACCAAGGCTGGGACTAGGCGGAAAATTTGGCTGCAACACACAATGTGCTACCAAAGATTTCAGTGTAGCACAGTCTATATCACATGCAAGTTACCATGACCCAACAGACTCAGCAGGGTTGGAGTTGGGTTGTGGTTGTGGCAACTTGTGGGTAATTTTTATTACTAGCAATGCAGGCTCTGCCACACCACAATCTTTGGTTGTGTGATGTGTCCCTGCCAAAGTCTCCATGTAGCCCCAGCCTTAACCTGTGTCCAGTTAGATTGTCATCACTAATCCATGCAGCTTGCAGTTAGGGCAGCCCGATCTTGCTGACAGGTTCCATAACAATAAAGCTGCAAAACAGACTATGACCACTGGATGGCACTGCAGATTCCATATGAAATGGTCCAACAAAGATGTAGAAATTTCTTAGTTAATATACGGCACATTAAATTGTTTGTTTCCAAAGGAGGGGAGAATGTAAAAACTAAACACGCAATACTTACCCATGTATTCCCCTGCTGTTTCAGCGCCGCCACTGCTACTGTCTTGTCTGCCAATCTCTGTTTAGTTGGCTGCAGTCATAATGTGGCTTTAAACTTACAATGATGTGCAAAAGTTTTAGGCAGGGGTGGAAAAAATGCTGCAAAGTAAAAATGCTTTAAAAAATAGAAGTGTTAATATTTTTTTTCAGAATTAACCGCAAATTGAATGAACAAAAGAGAAATCTAAATCTAATCAGTATTTGATGACCACCTTTTACCTTCAAAACAGCATCATTTCTTCTAAGTACACTTGCACACAGTTTATGGAGGAGCTGTTCCAGACATCTTGGAGAACTAACCACAGATCTTCTGTGGATGTAGGCTTGCTGAAAATCCTTCTGTCTCTTCATGTAATCCCAGACAGAGCTGATGATGTTGAGCTCAGATCTCTGTGGAGGCCATATCATCACTTCCAGGACTCCTTGTTCTTCTTTACGCTGAAGATGGGTTTTAATGACATTGGATGTATATGTTTGGGGTCGTTGTCCTGCTGCAGAATAAATTTGGAGCTATTTAGATGCCTTCATCATTGTATTGAACAGAAATGGGCAATGTTGAGGACTGTAGATGCAGTGGTCTGCCAAGGAAACTTTGTGCAGCAGATGGAATACACATTATGCTTACGTCCTTTCAAAACTGGAAGATGTCCAGCAGTGCCATCATCTCAGAACTAGCGGAAACGGTGGCACCCTGGTACACCCATCTACTCGTTGGAGAAATCTGGCTAGAACGAGTCTTCATGGAAGAACTGCAGCCAAAAGGCCATACTCTCTACATGGAAAAAAGGCTAAGTGAACAGTTTGGAACAAGCCTACATCCACAGAAGATCAGTTCTCCAAGATGTCTGGAACAACTTCTCTGCCAAGTTCCTTTCATAAACTGTGTGCAAGTATACCTAGAAGAACTGATGTTGTTTTGAAGGCAAAGGGTGATCACACCAAATATCGATTTGATTTAGATTTCTCTTTTGTTCATCCACTTTGCATTTTAGTAATTGATAAATATAAACTATTAAAACTTCTGATTTGAAAGCATTCTTACTTTGCAGCACACCTGTCTAAAAGTTGTTTTTTTTGCACAGTCCTCCATTCCTCCTCATTACACAAACCAGTTGCTTGTTTCTCATCCCATGCGACCTCCTTTTCACCAGGGTCACACGATGAGGAAGAACAGGGTGCTCAGGACCCCTGTTCTCCTGAATGGTGAGGGTCACTGTGATCATACGTTTATTATCCGCTGTATCCTGCGAGTAGGTGATAATGTCATTTGTGGGAAAACCCATTTAATTCCCCCTTCGTATTTTGTTCTTTTTGTGTCCATAACGTCTGGACACTTGCAGCATATCACTCTCATGTGCCTAAAGGGATGTCTATAATAGCATTTTGATTATGTTGTAGGGTTTAGTCCAGCAGTAATACATTACACAGCTCAGCATCTCCATTTTTAATTTACAGTCCATTACAGTCTTTTTTATATGTCATGTTAAAAGCTTACAGACCAATGCAAGCAGACAAGACTGTGTACTGACCTGTCAAATGTAATTACATGTCCATATACTTCATCCCCGAATACTCACCAACGACCCCAAGGCAAACAGGTGTCAGCTATTGATTCTATGTTCTTGTGTCACGGCAGCTTCTGCTTATATCTATGACGGAATCATTTATAAGAGAACTCAGCGTACCTAAAGAGCTCCACTGAGGGGGCAATGTGTTGTAGGTCCATATGGATGTATCCATAGCAACTTGTGTATCCTGATGATATAAAAGAATGCACCCGAGCTTTCAAGAGTGTACAGTCCATGTCATTTTCAACCTAATCGTATTGGGTGAGTGGAAAGTGGAGGCCTATAAATGCTTCAGGGTTTTCTTGAGCTTTGGCTTGGTGATCTTACACCCTCCTCCTCATCTAGAACACTATGGGAGCAATGGCTTATGAGTCCTCAACACTTTATGGCTTATGAGTCCTCAATCACCTTTCTGAGTGATAAACCCAAACCCACTCACTAGAAGGAAGAACAAAAAATACTCATAAGTTGAGAGAGATAGTACTGAACAGGGTGAAAGTTAGAACCTGTCACCATGAAATGCGGTGCAATCTACACACAGCATGTTATAGAGAAGGAGGAGCTAAGCAGATTGACGTATAGTTTTATGTTAAAAGATTCAGTAAAACTTGTAATTTATACATTTATATCTCTCATTTCTGACTTCAGTTGTACACAGGGATGTGTTATCAGTAATTGATAGCATTCTCTGTGTAAATGTGTATACATAAATGACTTTCAGTAACTGATACTCACAGAATGCTATCAATCACTGATAAGATGCCCCTGTGTACAACTAAAGTCAGAAAAAGACAGAGATACAAATGTATAAATTACAAGTTTTACGGAATCTTTTCTCTCAAAACTATGTATCGATCTGCTCAGCTCCTCCTGCTCTATAACATGTTGCCTGGAGAATGCACTGCATTTTATTGGTATCAGGTTCTCTTTAAGGCTACTTTCACACTAGCGTTTTTTGCGGATCCGTCATGGATCTGCAAAAACGCTTCAGTTACAATAATACAACCGTATGCATCCGTCATGAGCGGATTCGGTTGTATTATGTCTTCTATAGCCATGACGGATCCGTCTTGAACACCATTGAAAGTCAATGGGGGACCGATCCGTGCCAGATTGTGTCACAGAAAACGGATCCATCCCCATTGACTTACATTGTGTGCCAGGACGGATACGTTTGGCTCCGCTTCGTCAGGCGGAGGCAGCGTTTTGGTGTCCGCCTCCAGAGCGGAATGGTGACTGAACGGAGGCAAACTGATGCGTTCTGAGCGGATCCTTTTTTATTCAGAATGCATTAGGGCAAAACTGATCCGTTTTGGACCGCTTGTGAGAGCCCATGACGGATCTCAGAAACGGAAAGCCAAAACGCTAGTGTGAAAGTAACTGGAGTCCTCATCACAGATTCAGTCACATTTGACAGAAACAGTGCTGTATGTGGTGCATCCATCAAAAATTGGAGACTTTGGCAGAACCCGACGGTCCCCATTACACGTCAGTGAGGTCAGTTGGGCGTCTCCAGGGTCCATCATGCAATGGATCTGGCACAGTGTTTTGACCTCCATTTATATCAGAAGCCAAAACACAGAGCCCATGTGAACAGAGTCTTGTCTTCTTCACCCTTTGACCATCATCGGGATCCCATAGTAGGTGGTCAGCGCATCTGCCAGGACAAACAATATTTTCTATGGCTGGCGTACCCTGTTTAAGGTTGAACCTTTTTTGATCCTGGAGAAAATATGTGATGCTGATATCTCCTATGTGTGTCTTTTCCCCTGCAGTATTCTCGGGACACTGGCTGCATGTTACCTGACTGTGGCGATCATTCTGAGGTATTACATGACAGATCATAATGTCTTCCATAAACGTGAATATTCTTCTAGGTGAGTACATAGTATGCTCTAGTCTGTTCATTTCCACCTTTTCCACACGTCAATGGTTTTGCCAATAGATCAATTACACAATTCCCTCTCACGCAGTAAAGTGAGTGCATGCTCTTCCAAACCTCTGAAATTGGCTCCTACAGTGATGGAACTGGAAACGCTTCTCTTGGCCATTCCTACCAGGTTTCTTACAGATGAGAATGGGACATCAACGACCAGCACGTCACCTGAATGCATAGCGCCGTAATGTGCCTAGATAAATAGTGTACATATTGCCTGGGAAGTACCATATAGCAACACACACTGCCCAATTAGTGCAAGGTTTGGCAATATAGTGTCATATAGTGCACATGCAAGCTAGTCAGTGCCAAGCAGTATCCAAGGAGCACCATACTTTACCCACATACCATAGATCCATATTGTGTCCACAAAGCTTTAAAGGGCCATTTAATCCCTAATATAACATGATTAGTCAAGTCCTACTTTTACAAGCAAGGGATTTGGCCAATAGAAGACGCAGGTATGTGAAATTTGTCTTCCCTACAGCTACTTTCCCAAACTATCGGAACCAATCTGATTGGATTTTAGGAAAATATTAAGGAATTTCTATCAGGGTATTTGCAATTCTCTGATAGTTAAGCAAAGGTTCCCCAAAGTTAGAATATATATCCGTTTATTTCCATTCAAGTGGTCTTCTCTGCTCATCTATTGAACATCATCATTAGCACATCTTATAAGAAATCTACTCTGCAGCAGAAGCTACATCTATTCTGATTTCAAATCCAGCATTGATATGGGTTAAAAAAATACACTCCCCATAAGACGGCTTTAATACCTGTAATATATGACATTTTAATAATGGATTGTAAATCTTGATAAATCATCAGATATAATATATGACCATATGTCTGGGGTGGCCAACCTGTGGCTTTGAGCTGCATGCGACTCTTTGCTTCTTCAAGTGCGGCTCTAGCTGTGGAGCCGGGAAGCAGTCAGGCGGCTCACTCTCCACCCCATGCTCAGATCTCTTTTCCTGATCGGGCACTGTTACTACTTTGCAGCTCCAGCTCACTCTCAACTACGTCCTGATGCACACAGTGAGAGAACCTAGTACGTGGAGACACGCACTATGACCTGAGGTTGTGCTCATCAGGTCACAGTGGGGGGGCGTGTGAGGCCTGGTGTGTAGCCGGTGCCCGAGCAGGAGAGGAAGAGATTTTTTTATATTATAGAACTGAGAATGGGGCTCTGATCTAAGCATGGGAAGGGGGGGGGGTCCTGATCTGGGCAATGGGGGTCTCATCTGAGCATGGGGGGGGGGGGGGATTTGAGCATGGGGTTCAGATTTGAGCACGGGGGGTCTTGTTTGAGCATGGGTTGGTCAGGTTTGAGCATGGGGGGGTCAGATCTGAGAAGGGGGAGATCTGAGCATGGGGGGGGGATCTGAACATGGGGGTTCATATTTGAGCATGGGGGCAGATCTGAGCATGGGGGGTCTTGTTTGAGCATGGGTTGGTCAGGTCTGAGCATGGGGGGAGATCTGAGCATTGGGGGGGGGGGGGGGAGATCTGAGCACTAAGGGTCTGACACTGGGAGTCTGATTTGTGTCGTCTGATCCGAGCATTGGGGGTCTTATTTGGCAGTCTGATGAGGTTTGGGGATCTTATTTTAGGTCAGTTGAGGATTGGGGATCTGATTTAGGAGTCTGATCTAAGGTCTGATGAAAAATATATTTTTTCTTTTTTTCTCTGCTAATGAAAAGTAAGAAAGATTTTTTTTTTTTAACCAGACCTCAGATCAGATGAAAAATATTTTTATTTGTTAAAACCTAGGTGCATCTTGTAGGGCGAAAAATACAGTGACTCGTGTGTAAATGTATAGCTTGTGGCTCCTGGTAATCATACTTTTTTTTGTTGTCTCTTTGTGACTGTAAGGTTGACCACCCCTGCCATATGTCAAGTAAGATTATGAATTACCCAGTCAAAGTCCTTATACTTCACTCAGCACATGTTCCCTTGCATCTGGAATTCATCCAGGTTTTAAAGGACTTAATTCACTGACATCTGCCTTTACCTCCCTAACAATGGGAATTCTGTTTATCACGTAGTGTCTATGGTCATCGTGTGTGTCCTAAAGATCATCTAATGTGGAGATGTGATGCAGACAATGGGCCAGATTTATCATTAGCTCAAGTCAGAATAATGGAGTAAAAAAGTTGCAAATTTTTGCGCAATCGCTTAAACTGCGCAAAAATTTTCGACTTTTTTCTGCTCTGCACTATGCTCGCCAGTTTTCTGAAAGTGGGCGTGTTTTCTTATGTAAATGAATCTCTAGACAGATTTACTATTGCGACTATTTAAAAAATCGCTAAAAAGTCGCAAAAAAATGCGCAATTTCACTCCAGTGAGGACCATGCTTACCTTTGAGACTTTTTAATATAACATGCAACTTTTTCATAAAGATGTGCGACTTTTGTAAAGCTGCTTACTGACGGTTAAACTGCTACCGTCAAACCACATTTATTACAGTCTTAAAGGGCCGATCATAAATCTGACTTGGCTAAAACTGACTTTAGCCATAGGTGAAAGTGGAGTGAGCTGTCAGAGTCACATGATAAATCTGGCCCATAGTCTTTAAAAGATGCAACCCACGACAACAAGCAATGTCTGGTGGACATATATAAATTTGGGAATAAACGTTTTGTTCTCCCAAATGTCGGCCCATGTTAAAAGGACATAAAAAGAGAAAGGACACAAAGTGCTTCTTGCGCTCCATTTTGTCCCCGTGTCACCTCCTCATTTCCTGGGCCTCCCAGTAATATGCCTTCAGTTATCAATACCCCAATTCATGATTCCCTTCCATCATCAATTTAGGCACTGTCCATCATCCTCAAAATTTGATTTGGGTTCATATCGTTTGAACAATTCAGACCTAAATTGATTCTACCCAAATTGAAAGGGCTCAAATTAGCCTGAAAATGTTAGTGCCCCTGAGGCCACTTACAGTGACAGACCCTACCGGCTGCAGGGCTCCATGCTGCCCCAGTCATTGCACCTATTATTCTTTGACAGGATATGAATGGTCCCCTGGGTTGTCACAGAATTGACTGGGGTTCACTTGCACTTCACGCTCCAAACAAAAAAAAGCTAAGAAAAGATAATAAAATGTGACATACAAAGGTAACCTCTATGCTGTGGGTGAATATGACATTAGTTAGTGTGTCTGTATGTCTGTATCTCCATCCACCATTATTTCTACAGACACACTAGTGCATCATTCACACTAAGGCCTCATGCACACGACCGTAGTTCTGGTCAGCATCCGAGCCGCAGTTTTTGCGGCTCGGGTGCGGACCTATTCTCTTCAAAGGGGTTGCAAAAGATGCGGACAGCACTCTGTGTGTTGTCCGCAACCCTTGCTCCATTCCGAGGCCCCGGCAAAAAAATATAGCATGTCCTATTCTTGTCCAAGAATAGGCATGTCTACAATGGGCTGCCCGTTCCGTACCGCAAATTGCAGAAGGCACACAGACGGCTTCCGTTTTTTGCGGATCCGCGTTTTGAGGACCGCAAAAAACGGCACGGTCGTGTGCATGAGGCCTAACACACAGTGTTACCACCTTACCTGCATACGGTGCTGGTTTCAAAACAATAAATTTGCACATTTTTGGTGCATTTTTTTGGCAAATTTATGCACCATAATCCACATGTATTACTTGTGCTTTTTGGTGCGGATTTCATGCAGATTTTCCACAGATCTCAGCCTTTCATTGAAAACGGTGAAATCTGCACCAAAAATAAATAAATAAATCACACAAAGAATTGACATGCTGCAGATTTTCAAAATCCACTCATAAGCAAAAAACAAAGTGTAAGTGGGATTTGTCTAATCTAAGTCACTTTGCTGGTCCCGTATTAGGCCTCTTGCACACGGCCTTTGTGGGTCCGTTCCGTGCATTGGGGACCGCAATTTGAATGGGTCCGTGATCCGTCCGGACAGAAACACCACAGAAGCACTCCGTAGTGCTTCCGTGGGGTTCTGATCCGTGCTTCCGTTCCGCATCTCCATGATTGCGGACCCATTACGGGCACGGGCACACAACGTTCGTGTGCAAGAGGCCTTAAGCCTCATTCACACGTCCGTGTCCATGCTCAAATCCATGGTGGTCAGTGATGCATCCGTGAAGCTGTCCGTGAAGGATCCGTGTTGGGTCCGCGTTGGGTCCGCGTGTCTGTTTTTTTGCTGTCTGTGTGCCATCCGTGTTTCACTGACACTGAACAGCTGAAAAATAATTTTCAAAGCATCTCTTCCTAATGATCCATGAAACACGGATGCAACACGCATAGCATCCGTGGTTTTTACGGACCCATAGACTACAATGGGCGTGATGGATCCGTGAACACGGACAAAATAAAGCATGCATCCGTGCTAAAAACACTGACCCACGGACCGTGCTAAATCACTGATGTCTGAATACACACATTAAAATGAATGGGGGCGTGTGCTGTCCGTGGAGAACACGGACAGCAAACGTCCATGAAACACTGGCGTGTGTTTTTTCTGCACAAGAAACCGTGTGTAATCCTCAGCGTGTGCAGGGGAGAAGCATGCAGCTGATTAATCCCAGGTGAGGCAGAGCTGCAGTATATGGCCTCATGCACACGACCGTTGTTTGGCAGCTTGGATGCGGACCCATTCACTTCAATGGGGCCCCAAAAGATGCGGTCAGCACTCCGTGTGCTGTCCGCATCCGTGGCTCCGTTCCACTGCCCCGCAAAAAAAATATAACATGTCCTATTCTTGTCCGCGCTTTGCGGACCGCAAAAAATAACACGGCCGTGTGCATGAGGCCTATTTTTGTTTCTTTGGTATAATTTGGCTATTTTATGATATACGATAAGTGAAGTAGATTGTAAGCTCCTCTTTAATGAGATTTGAGTTATTATGGTTCATTTGTAACATTTATGTTTTATAAGTTTAAAATGTATGTTTCCTTTTAAGACTATGATCCTGGGTCTTGTATACTTAAAGGGGTTATCTGCAATATTTTTTATTGCCCCCCCCCCCCTCCCATCATGTGATTAAGCACTTTAACAGTGATAAGGTAGAAGATATTCCTATTGGGCTCGCAGTGCGCTCTCCTGTGTAGTTATGTTGCGTGCACGTGATCCTAGCACAGTGAAAACCCATGATGTACGTGGGTTGCGCCTGCACAGTCAGGCAGCCTCGGGCGCTGTGTGTAAGCGGGCTAGGATGTACATCACATGATCCAGGAAGTGCCTGCAACGTAATTACACCGGGAGCGCAGTGCTGGGGCAGTAGAATATTTTTAACATTATCACTGTTAGGGCTCATTCAGACAGCCGTATGTTGCTTTCCGCATGAGATCCACAATTTTGCGGATTAGATGCGGACCAATCCACTTCTATGGGGCCCCCAAAGATGCGGACAGCACTCAGTGTGCTGTCCGCATCTTTTCTTCTGTTCCACGGCTCCGCACAACAATTAAAACATGTCCTATACTTGTCAGTGAAAACTGGCACGTGGCCCGATTCAAGTCTATGGGTCCGCAAAAATGCGGAATGCAACCCGTTTTTTTGCGGACATGCTGAACTGACTGCAAAAAAAAACGGATCTGCATTTTTGTGGACTGCAAAAAACATACAGCTGTCAAAATCAGCTTAAAGTGCTTAATCATAAGAAGGGGGAAGGGGCACCTCTGTGCTATGCTGGACACTGGGGGAACGACTTGCTACTAATTTAGCTGCAATGTAAGCCCTCAAAACTGGTTGTTTTGCTTTTATTCATATTTTTTTTGTTCCAAAAAATACAAGCTGTTTGCTCTCTTGCAGCGCTACTTCTTTGGCTTCAATGTTCAGCGTGATCCCTACTATCTGCTTTGGCTTTCAGGTAATATATGGCTATTGGTCGGATAAAATTTAAAGTGTTTGGATACTTCAGAAAAGAAAGCATTAGGGTCCATTCACACGTCCGTAATTTGGGTCCGCATTCGTTCCGCAATTTGCGGACCCATTCACTTTCAATGGGGCTGGAATGGATGCAAATCCACATTTCCTGGATCCGCATCTGCATTTTCGGGATCTGCATCCGTTTTTTCGGGATCCGTTTTTTCGGGATCCGCAATTTTGTTCCTGAAAAAAATAGAACATGTCCTATTCTTGTCTGCAATTGCGGACCAGAAAAGGCATTTTCTATTACAGTGTCTGTGATGTGCGGATCCGCAAATTGCGGATCGCACATTGCAGGTGTCCGTGTTTTGCGGGGTCACTTTTTGGAGTTTCTACTCTAGGGGTGCATCAGGGGGGCTTCATATGGGACATGGTGTAAAAAAAAACTGTTCAGCAAAATCTGCCTTTCAAAAACCATATGGCATTCCTTTCCTTCTGCGCCCTGCCGTGTGCCCGTACAGCAGTTTATGACCACATATGGGGTGTTTCTGTGAACTACAGAATCAGGGCAATAAATATTAAGTTTTGTTAGGCTGTTAACCCTTGCTTTGTTAGCGAAAGTTTTTTTTTTATAAAATGGAAAATTTGCCAAAAAAGTGAAATTCTGATATTTCATCTCCATTTTCCTATAATTCTTGTGGAACACCTAAAGGGTTAACAACGTTTGTAAAATCAGTTTTGAATACCTTGAGGGGTGTAGTTTCTAAAATGGGGTCATTTTTGGGTGGTTTCTATTATGCAAGCCTCACAAAGTGACTTCAGACCTGAACTGCTCCTTAAAAAGTGGGTTTTGGAAATTTTCAGAAAAATTTTAAGATTTGCTTCTAAAATTCTAAGCCTTCTAACGTCCCCCAAAAATTAAATTGAATTTACAAAATGATCCAAACATGAAGTAGACATATGGGGAATGTAAAGTAATAACTATTTTTGGAGGTATTATTATCTATTATAAAAGTAGAGAAATGGAAATTTGGAAATTTTTCCAAATTTTTGGTAAATTTGGTATTTTTTTTATAAATAAAAATGATAATTTTTTACTTTATTTTATCACTGTCAGGAAGTATAATATGTGACGAGAAAACAATCTCACAATGGCATAGATAAGTAAAAGCATTTAAAAGTTATCTCAACATAAATTGACACTGGTCAGATTTGCAAAAAATGGTCTGGTCCTTAAGGTGAAAATGAGCCCGGTCCTTAAGGGGTTAAATCTATGTCAGCCTTCTTGCTGGCGTGGATTTAAGCCTTTTTCTATGCCAAAAATGGGCTGCCAGCTCGCACACTTATCCACTTATGCCATGACCCCTTTTCTCTCCACTTTGGAAAGATAGCGTGAGCGGGCAAAAGTCACAAATATCACTGCACAAATGGTATGCGACAAA